>NC_084471.1:80428397-80734306 GCF_027409185.1 Cynocephalus volans | reverse complement strand
ATATGCTGCCTACAAGGGATTCACTTCAGCTTTAAGACATGCATAAACGGAAAGTGAAGGGATTAAAATATATATATATATTTTAAAATATATATATATTTAAATATATATATTTATATATTGCAGGCAACTGGAAACTAAAGAAAGAAGAGGTAACTGTATAAATCAGACAAAATAGACATTGAGTCAAAAAGTGTAAAAAGATAAAAAGAAGGTCATTTTATAATGACAGAGGGGCCAATTCATCATGAAAATATAACAATTGTATGTATACACACAACATTTGAGCACCTAAATATGTAAACAATAGATGTAAAGGGAGAGGTAGACTGTAATACAATACTATTAGGGGAATTTCAATACTCCACTGTCAATAATAGATAGATCATCCAGATACAAAATCGACAGGGAAACATTGGACTTAAACTATGTTTTAGACCAATGGACCTAACATATATACAGAGCATTTTACCCCAAAGTAGCAAAATACACATTCTTCTCAAGTGCATATGGAATTTGTTAGGTCACAAAACAAGTCTTAACAAATTTAAAAAGGCTGAAATAAAATCAACTATCTTTTCTAACCAAAATGGTATAGAACTAAAAATCAAAATAGGAGGAATTTTAAAAATTCACTACTATGTGAAAATTAAACAACACACTCCTGAACAACCAGTGGGTCAAAGAAGAAATCAAAAGGGAAAGTAAAAAATATCTTGAGGCAAATGAAAATGAAAACACAGTATATTGAAACTCATGGGATGCAACAAAATCAGTTCTGAGAGAGTTTAGAGTGATAAATGTCAACATGAAGAAAAAAGAAAATAACAATAAATAACCTAAATTTACATCTCCGGGAACTAGAAAAAAAAACAAGCTAAGCCCAAAGTTATTAGAAAAAAAAAAATAAATAAAGATTAGAGCAGAAATACATGAAATAGAGATGAGAAAAACAATAGAAAAGATTAGTGAAATTAAGAGTTGGTTTTCTGAAAACAAACAAAATTGACAAATTTTTAGCTACACTGAGAAACAGTAGAGAAGACTTCAAAAGAATTAGAAATAAAGGAGGAGACATTACAGATGATATCACAGAAATAGAAAGTCTCATTACAGTCTACTATGAATAGTTATGTGCCAACATGTTATATAATCCAGAAGAAATGGATAAATTCCAAGAAACATACAACCTACCAAATCTGAATCATGAAGAAATAGAAAATCTGAACAGACCAATAATGAGTAAGGAGATTGAATTAATGATAAAATTCTCCCATCGAAGAAAAGCCCAGGACCTATTGGATTCACAGCTCAATTCTATCAAGCATGTAAAGAATTATTACAAATCCTTTTTGAACTCCTCCAAATAATTTAAAGAAGGAAATACTTTCATAGTCATTTCATGAGGCTAGCATTACCCTGATACCAAAGCCAGACAAGGGCAATACAATAAAAGAAAATTATAGGCCAATATTTTTGATGAACATAGATGCACAAATCCTCAACAAAATACTAGCAAAATGAATTCAACAGCACATTAAAAGGATTAATCACAACGAGTTGGTGGGATTTATCCCTGGGATGCAAGGATGATTCAAAATATACAAATAATAAATGTGACACACAAAATTAACCAAAAAAAAGACAAAAATTATATTGTTATGTCAGTAGATTCTGATAAACATTTGACAAAACTAGACATCCTTTGATAGTAAAAACTTTCAAAAATTAGGTCTAGAAGAAATTTACCTCAGCACAATAAAGGCCATATATGACTAACCTACAGGTAACATTATAAATCAACAGTAAGAAGTTGAAAACTTTTCCTCTAAGATCAGGAACAAGACAAGAATGCCCACTCTAATGACTTCTAATTAAAATAGTACTGGAAGTTCTAGCCAGGGCAATTAGGCATGAGGAAGAAATACAAGGCATCCAAATTGGAAAGGAAGAAGTTAAATTGCTTGCAGATGACATGATCTTTTATATAGAAAGCCCTGAAGACCAAAACATTGATAGAACTAATAAACAAATTCAATAAAATTGCAGGATGCAAAATCAACATATAAAAATCAGTAAAGATTCTACACATCAATAACAAACTACTTGAAAAAGAAATCAATATAATCTCATTTGCAATAGCTCCAAAAAATTACTTAGAAATACATTTAACAAGGAGATGATAGATCTGTACATGGAAAACTATGAATCATTGATGAAAGAAAGCAAAGATGAAACAAATAAATTGAAAGATATCCTATGTTCATGGATCAAAATTTAAAAAAAGAAAAAAAAAAGAATCAAAAGTGTCCAAATATCCATACTACCCAATGTGATCTACAAATTCAATGTGATCCCATCAAAATTCTAATGGCATTTTTCACAGAAATAGAAAAAAAATACTAAAATTTGCATGAAAACATAAAAGGCCCCAAACAGATAAAGCAATCTTGAGCAAGAAGAGCAAAGCTGGAGGCATAATATTTCCTGATTTCACACTGTAATACAAGGCTGTAGAAATTAAAATAGCACAGTTAAGGCATAAAAACACAAATAGAACAACAGAACAGAATAGACAGCCCAGAAATAACCCCACGTATACACGGTAAACAAATCTTTGACAAAAACACTGAGAATACACGAAGGAGAAAGGATATTCTCTTCAATAAATGGTTTTAGAGAAAACTTCATATCAGCAAGGAAAACAATGAAATTAGATCCTTATTTTATATGTATACAAAAATCCACTGATAATGAATGAGAGATTTATTTTTTTTTAAATTTATTTTTAAAATTTTTAAATTTATTTTTATTTTTATTATTATTTATTTTTTTTAAATTTTATTTTGTCGATATACATTGTAGCTGATTATTGCTCCCCATCACCAAGACCTCCCTCCCTTCTCCCTCCCCCCCTCACCCCCAACAATGTCCTTTCTGCTTGCTTGTCGTATCAACTTCAAACAATTGTGGTTGTTATATCTTCTTCCCCCCCCCCCCGGTTTTGTGTGTGTGTGTGTGTGTGTGTGTGTGTGTGTCTGTGTCTGTGTGTGAATTTATATATTAATTTTTAGCTCCCACCAATAAGTGAGAACATGTGGTATTTCTCTTTCTGTGCCTGACTTGTTTCACTTAATATAATTCTCTCAAGGTCCATCCATGTTGTTGCAAATGGCAGTATTTCATTCGTTTTTATAGCTGAGTAGTATTCCATTGTGGAGATGTACCACATTTTCCGTATCCACTCATCTGATGATGGGCATTTGGGCTGGTTCCAACTGTTGGCTATTGTAAAGAGTGCTGCGATAAACATTGCGGAACAGGTATACCTTCGACTTGATGATTTCCATTCCTCTGGGTATATTCCCAACAGTGGGATAGCTGGGTCGTATGGTAGATCTATCTGCAATTGTTTGAGGAACCTCCATACCATTTTCCATAGAGGCTGCACCATTTTGCAGTCCCAGCAACAATGTATGAGAGTCCCTTTTTCTCCGCAGCCTCGCCAGCATTTATCGTTCAGAGACTTTTGGATTTTAGCCATCCTAACTGGGGTTAGATGGTATCTCAATGTGGTTTTGATTTGCATTTCCCGGATGCTGAGTGATGTTGAGCATTTTTTCATATGTCTGTTGGCCATTTGTATATCTTCCTTAGAGAAATGCCTACTTAGCTCTTTTGCCCATTTTTTAATTGGGTTGCTTGTTTTCTTCTTGTAAAGTTGTTTGAGTTCCTTATATATTCTGGATATTAATCCTTTGTCAGATGTATATTTTGCAAATATTTTCTCCCACTCTGTTGGTTGTCTTTTAACTCTTTTAATTGTTTCTTTTGCTGTGCAGAAGCTTTTTAGTTTGATATAATCCCATTTGTTTATTTTTCCTTTGGTTGCCCATGCTTTTGGGGTCGTATTCATGAAGTCTGTGCCCAGTCCTATTTCCTGAAGTGTTTCTCCTATGTTTTCTTTAAGAAGTTTTATTGTTTCAGGGTGTATATTTAAATCCTTAATCCATTTTGAGTTGGTTTTAGTATACGGTGAGAGGTATGGATCTAGTTTCATTCTCCAGCATATGGATATCCAGTTCTCCCAGCACCATTTGCTGAAGAGGCAGTCCCTTCCCCAGTGAATAGGCTTGGTGCCTTTGTCAAAGATCAGCTGACAGTAAGTGTGTGGGTTGATTTCTGGATTCTCTATTTTATTGCATTGGTCAGTGTGTCTGTTTTTATGCCAGTACCATACTGTTTTGGTTATTATAGCTTTGTAGTATAGCTTAAAGTCAGGTAGTGTTATGCCTCCAGCTTTATTTTTTTTGCTGAGCATTGCTTTGGCTATGCGTGGTCTTTTATTGTTCCATATAAATGTCTGGATAGTTTTTTCCATTTCTGAGAAAAATGTCTTTGGAATTTTGATGGGGATTGCATTGAATTTGTATATCACTTTGGGTAGTATGGACATTTTCACTATGTTGATTCTTCCAATCCAAGAGCATGGAATATCTTTCCATCTTCTTGTATCCTCTCTAATTTCTCTCAGTAGTGGTTTGTAGTTCTCATTATAGAGATTTTTCACCTCCTTGGTTAACTCAATTCCTAAGTATTTTATTTTTTTGGTGGCTATTGTAAATGGGCAGGCTTTCTTGATTTCTCCTTCTGCATGTTCACTATTGGAGAAAAGAAATGCTACTGATTTTTGTGTGTTGATTTTGTATCCTGCTACTGTGCTGAAATCATTTATCAATTCCAACAGTTTTTTTGTAGAGGTTTTAGGCTGTTCGATATATAGGATCATGTCATCTGCAAACAGGGACAGTTTGACTTCATCTTTTCCAATCTGGATGCCCTTTATTTCCTTCTCTTCTCTGATTGCTCTGGCTAGTACTTCCAACACTATGTTGAATAGGAGTGGTGAGAGTGGGCATCCTTGTCTAGTTCCTGTTCTTAAAGGAAAAGCTTTCAGCTTTTCCCCATTCAGGATGATATTGGCAGTGGGTTTGTCATATATGGTTTTAATTATGTTGAGATACTTTCCCTCTATACCTAACTTATAGAGGGTCTTTGTCATGAATGAGGGCTGAACTTTATCAAATGCTTTTTCAGCATCTATAGAGATGATCATATGGTCCTTGTGTTTGAGTTTATTAATATGGTGTATCACATTTATTGATTTGCGTGTGTTGAACCAACCTTGCATCCCTGGGATGAATCCCACTTGATTGTGATGAATAATTTTTCATATGTGTTGCTGTATTCTGTTTGCTAGTATTTTAGTGAGGATTTTTGCATCTATATTCACCAAGGATATCGGCCTGTAGTTTTCTTTTTTGGTTATATCTTTACCTGGTTTTGGTATCAGGATGATGTTTGCTTCATAGAATGAGTTTGGGAGATTTGTGTCCGTTTCAATCTTTTGGAATAGTTTGGAAAGAATCGGTGTCAATTCCTCTTTGAATATTTGGTAAAATTCTGCTGTGAATCCATCTGGTCCTGGGCTTTTCTTTGTTGGAAGCCTTCTGATAACAGCTTCAATCTCCTTTATTGTTATTGGTCTGTTCAAATTTTCTACGTCTTCACGGTTCAGTTTTGGGAGCTTGTGTGTGTCCAGAAATTTATCCATTTCCTCCAGATTTTCAAATTTGTTGGTGTATAGTTGTTTATAGTAGTCTCGAATGATTCCTTGTATTTCAGATGAATCAGTTGTAATATCGCCTTTTTCATTTCTAATTTTTGTTATTTGAGTCTTCTCTCTTCTTTTTTTTGTTAGCCATGCTAATGGTTTGTCAATTTTATTTATCTTTTCAAAAAACCAACTTTTGGATTCGTTGATCTTTTGAATTGTTTTTTGGTTTTCAATTTCATTCAGTTCTGCTCTGATCTTAATGATTTCTTTCCGTCTGGTAACTTTAGGTTTGGATTGTTCTTGTTTTTCTAGTTCTTTAAGGTGAAGTGTTAGGTTGTTCACTTGCCATCTTTCTATTCTTCTGAAGTGAGCGTTTAATGCAGTAAATTTTCCCCTCAATACTGCTTTTGCAGTATCCCACAGGTTTTGGTATGATGTATCATTGTTTTCATTAGTTTCAATAAATTTTTTGATTTCCTGCTTGATTTCTTCTTGGACCCATATGTCATTAAGTAGAATGCTGTTTAATTTCCATGTGTTTGTATAGTTTCCAGAGTTTCATTTGTTATTAATTTCTAGTTTTAATCCATGGTGGTCTGAGAAGATACATGGGATAATTGCAATTTTTTTGAATTTATTGAGACTTGATTTGTGACCTAATATGTGATCTATCCTGGAGAATGATCCATGTGCTGATGAGAAGAATGAAAATTCTGAGGTTGTTGGATGGAATGTTCTGTAGATATCTGCCAATTCCAATTGGTCTAGAGTCTTGTTTATATCTTGTGTTTCTCTACTGATTCTTTGCCTAGATGATCTGTCTAATATTGACAGTGGGGTGTTCAGGTTCCCTGCTATTGTGGTATTAGTGTCTATTTCCTTCTTTAGGTCTAATAGAGTTTGTTTTATAAATCTGGCTGCTCCAACATTGGGTGCATACATATTTATGATTGTTATGTCTTCTTGATGGATCAGACCTTTTATCATTAAGTAGTGTCTCTCATTGTCTCTTTTTATGGTTTTTAGTTTAAAGTCTATTTTGTCAGATATAAGAATAGCTACTCCAGCTCGTTTTTCTTTTCTGTTTGCATGGTAAATCTTTTTCCATCCTTTCACTCTTAGTCTGTGTGAGTCTTTATGGGTGAGGTGGGTCTCTTGTAGGCAGCATATAGTTGGGTCCTGCTTTTTGATCCACTCAGCCAGTCTGTGTCTTTTAATTGGGGAATTTAAGCCTTTTACATTAAGAGTTGTTATTGAAACGTGTTGATTTATTCCCAGCATTTTATTGGTTGTTTGGTTGTCTTAGGTTTCTTTTGTTCCTTGCTTTCTGATTTACTGTTTGCTTTCTTTGTTTGGTGGTTCCTTAGGTTGTAGATAGTGTTTTTGTTAGCTTGTTTTCTCTTCATGAATGCCATTTTTATTATACTAGCGGGTTTAGATTTTTCTTGGGTTTTTATGGCAGTGGTAGTTATTTTTAAGGAACCAAACCCAGTACTCCCTTGAGGATTTCTTGTAAGGGTGGTCGTGTGGTAGTGAACTCCCACAGTTTTTGTTTGTCTGAGAAATATACTATTTGTCCCTCATTTCGGAAGGATAGCCTTGCAGGGTAGAGTATTCTTGGCTGGCAATCTTTGTCTTTTAGTATTTTGAGAATATCATCCCATTCCTTTCTAGCTTTTAGGGTTTGTGATGAAAAGTCTGATGTTAACCTGATTGGGGCTCCCTTATAGGTGATTTGACGCTTCTCTCTTGCAGCTTTTAAGATTCTCTCTTTGTCTCTGAGTTTTGCCAATTTGACTATGACATGTCTTGAAGAAGGCCTTTTTGGGTGGAATACGTTTGGAGATCGTTGAGCTTCCTGGATCTGAAGATCTGTGATTTTTCCTATACCTGGGAAGTTTTCTGCCACTATTTTGTTGAATATGTTTTCAATGGAATCTCCATTTTCCTCCCCTTCTGGAATACCCATGACTCTGATATTTGAGCGCTTGAGGTTGTCTGATATCTCTCTCAGATTTTCTTCCATGTCCTTGATTCTTTTTTCTTTCTTTTTGTCTGCTTGTGTTATTTCAAACAGCCCACCTTCAAGTTCAGAGGTTCTCTCTTCAACTTCGACAAGCCTGCTGGTTAAACTCTCCGTTGTGTTTTTTATTTCGCTGAATAACTTCTTTAGTTCAGCAAGTTCTGCTACATTTTTTTTCAGGACATTGATTTCCTTGTACATTTCCTCTTTCAGATCCTGTATACTTTTCCTCATTTCATCATGATGTCTAGCTGAGTTTTCTTGTGTCTCATTCAGTTTCCTTCGTATTATCACTCGAAATTCCTTGTCAGTCATTTCAAGGGCTTCTTGTTCTATAGGATCTAGAGTTTGAGATTTATTAACTTTTGGTGGTGTACTTTCTTGATATTTTGTATTTCTGGTATCTTTTTTTGGTGTTTATTCATTGTGGCAGGGGGTTGCACAGACCACCGGTTTGAGACTAATGACTAACTAGGATGTTGCTGTGGTTGCCAATTTGGTATGGCTCCCTCCGTGACTGCTCAGTTGGCCTCTAGTGCCTTGTGTGTGTGGTTGCCTCAGGTCTCGGGCTTCTCCGGGGAGCCACCTTTCTGGTCAGCTTGGACTCTGCTGGGCTGGTGGATCACGTACCACAGGGTGTGTGATCTCTGTTGAGCTTTCACTTCCTGTGCAGGACTTCTCCCCGTTCCGTGTGCTCTGGCCCAGGCTGTTAGATGGTGCAGTGGCGACCCCACTGGGTGTGTGGTTTCTGTCGAGTCTCCGCCTCCCTGGCCGCACGTCTCCCCCCTCTGTGCGCACTGTGCTGGGCTGGGGTGTGTCTTCTGCACCCCTCGTCTATCAGCTGGACCTTCAAGACCCTGCTTGGCACCGCCTCGCCCAGGAAGTCTACCAGGTTTCTGCTAGGCACAGACGACCGGTCGCTCTGGGTGCCTTTGTAGCACTGTGTAGATCTTTCTCGGGACTTGTTCACCTTTGTATCCCCCCGGTATAAACCGAGCCTAGCGCCCGCCTGTAGCCTGCTCTCCAGCAGGTTCAAGCGGACCTGGGAACTCTCCTACCACACTATTCCCAACCAGAAATTCGTTAGGCTTTTTTCCAAACTGGTGGCTGCAGAGATGGTATCTGCCTCCCAGTAACAGGAAGCTTACCGGGGGCCGGAGTCCAGGGTGTGGTGGAGTGACAGTCGGCCCGCCAGTACTTCCTTGCCTTCCCAACACTGGCCGGGGATGCCCCACGCCACCAGCCCCGCCAGAGATCTGGGGAGGGAGTGGGAGAGGAGGCCGGTCTGCAGGCTCCAGAAAGCCCTGCGCCAGGCCAAGCAAGTGGGAGGGCTCAGTGATGGCCGAGCAGGGCGGAGCTGCCCGCACTTGGGAAAATGGAGGCAGTACCGGGGCGGTGAGTGGCCTGGTGGTGCAGGTGGGAGCCAGGTGGGCATCCGCCCCCCGAACAGAGCTGGACCAGAGGGTCACTCACAGTGCTGTGCCAGGTCGGGTGCTCGCTCTCTGTCTCTGGTTTGTCGCCTTCCGTGTTCTCGGCTGCTGCCGCCTCGGACTGTTCAGTTGCGGCGCAGCTCGGGCGCTCCCAGGAATCTTCTTTAATGCCGGCCTGAAACCTCGAATCCTGAATAGAGCAGCTGGCCGCCTTCAGCGTGGCCCCGGCCTCCGGGATCCTGGCTGCATCCACAGCAGCCCTGGCGCCGTGTTCCCTGTTTCAAGACTCGCTTTTGCAGCTAAGAAACAGTTCTTTTCCTGCTCCACACTTCAAAGCTTTTGCCTGTAAATGAGGCAGCCTCTCCTGCCGGGGGCAAAGTGGCGGTCACCCCCCACGACCGGCCAGCAGCAGCGGTCCTCCCTTAAGAGATGGCAAGAGGAAGGTCCACAAGTTTCCCGGCTGCCTGAGGCCCAGTGGCCGCCTTTTCCACCTCAGCTACTCCGCGCCAGCCGCCGCAGCCGCCGCCATCTTGAAACTCCTGGATGAGAGATTTAAATGTAAGACAGAGAACCATAAAATTCCAAACTTCATCTTGCTAATGAATTTTTTGAATATGACCAAAAGCACAGATAACAAAACAAAACAAAAATGAACATATGGGACTACATCAAATTAAAATATTTCTGTATAAGAAATAAACTATCAACAAAATGAAAAGGAAACCTCTAAAATGGGAGAAAATATTTGCAAAACTTCTATATGATAAGGGATTAATGTAGGAGGGGTCTTAAAAAACTTCATGGAGGTGACATCATCAAGATGGTGGAGCAGATGATTTCCAGTATCTCACCCTCCTACAACTAACCAATTTACAACTATTAAAAAGCAAAGACTGCCACCCTGGAACCATTGAGGCTGGAGGAAAAGGAGCAACCTGCAAAATTCAAAAAGGTACAAAAGGCAATAGTGAAATGGTGTAAGGATGGCTCCTATAGTCCTGAGTCTGCCTGTTATGGAGGTAGAAACTAGCTGTTACACATGGATTAAAGCCAGAAAAATCCAGGAGACCCTTTACTTAAATGTGCTTGGAGGCTACATGGGAGAGGATGGTTTTGGAGTGCATCATAGCAGTCCACAGGCCATAAAAACTGCTGGCAGGATTCTCTGGCCTGCACAGGAGCAAGTGGCTGCAACTGACTGGAGAGAAAGAGCCTCTCAGAGGCCAGTGAGTTATCATGAGGGACACATACATGTCCTTCCCATGGGAAGCAGTTGGAGTGCAGGAAAAGGCTGGCCTGCCAAGAGAACACTGGGTACAGTGCGAGCAGCTGGTCTTAGTGGAAACTGGTAAGGACAACAGAACTGCAGGAGGCTCCATCTGCATGAAAGACTCTGTCCTGTGCCAGAATTTCCACACAGCCCAGACCTGGAAATGATTAATGATCCACACAAAAAAGCCTTCCCTAGAGAACCAACAGCAAATAACAGTCTCCTCAAACGCCTAGACATCAACGTAAAGACACAAAGATAGAAAAGAGCAGAGAAATACTCTGTCACCAAATGAAACAATCAAAACACTAGCAATGGATATATAGGGACTGCAGATCTATGAAATATCTCACAGAAGATTCAGAATAAACCTCTTAAGGATATTCAGTGAGTCAGAAGAAAATAGAGACAGAAGATTAAATGATATCTGGAAAATAATTCAAGAGCAGAATGAGAAACACAACAAAGGAATAAAGTCAATTAAAAAAATAGAACTTCTAGAAATAAAGAATACATCTGAATTGAAAAACTTGATAGAAAGCTCCAACATCAGACTTAATCATCAGACTTTAAATCAAACTTAAATCACTTAGGGGTGCCAGCACACGTGACCCAGCAGGTAGGCCTCACTGCCACCGCCCAACTCCATCCCCAGCTCAGCCGAGAGCATGCTGATCAGACAGGTGCCCAGCTGGAAAAGCACAAGATCCGTGGAGACCACACGCCCTGCAGTGCCAGTGTGTGACCCAGCAGGTAAGCCTCACTGCCACCACCTGACTCCATCCCCAGCCTGGCTGAGTGCATGCTGACCAGAGAGTCCTCTCCCTGGAGAGGCCCAAGACCTGAGGTGACCACACACCCAAGGCACTAGAGGGCAACTGATTAGACACTGGGGCAGCCATAGCAAATTGGCTGCCCCAGCAGCATCCTAGCCAGACAATAGTGTCAAACCAGTGGACCATGAAATCCCCTGCCACAATGACTAAACATCAAAGGAAAGATACCAGAAATATGAAAAACCAAGAAAGTACACCACCAAAGGGTAATAACTCTCAAGCTCTAGATCCTATAGAACAAGAAGCCCTTGAAATGACTGACAAGGAATTTTGAGTGATAATTCTAAGGAAACTAAATGAGATACAAGAAAACTCAGACAACACGATGAAACAAGGAAACGTATACAGGACCTGAATGAAGAAATGTACAAGGAAATCAATGCCCTGAAAAAGAATGTAGCAGAGCTTGCTGAGCTGAAGAATTCATTCTACAAAATAAAAAACACAACAGAGAGTTTAACCAGTAGGCTGCCAGAAGCAGAAGAGAGAACTTCTGACCTTGGAGATGGGCTGTTTGAAATAACACAGGCAGACAAAAAAAAGAAAAAAGTTAAAAACATTGAAGAAAATCTAAGAGAGATATAAGACTACCTTAAGTGCTCAAATATCTGAGTCATGGATATTCCAGAAGGGGTAGGAAAAAGGAGATTGCATTGAAAACATATTCAACAAAATAGTGGTAGAAAACTTCCCAGGTATAGGAAAAGACACAGATCATCAGATTCAGGAAGCTCAAAGATCCCCTAACATATTCAAAGCAAAAAGGTCTTCTCCAAGACATGTTATAGTCAAACTGGCAAAACTCAAAGACAAAGAGAAAATCTTAAAATCTGAAAGAGAAGTGTCAAATCACCTATAAGGGAGCCCCAATCAGACTAACATCAGACTTTTCATCACAAACCCTAAAAGCCAGAAAAAAATGAAATGATATATTCAAAATACTAAAGACAGAGATTGCCAGCTAAGAATACCCGACCCTACAAGGCTATCCTTACAAAATGAAGGGCAAATAGTACATTTCTCAGACAAGCAACTGCAGGAGTTCACTACAACATGACCACCCTTACAAGAATTTCTCAAGGGAGTACTGGGTTTTGTACCTGAAAAACAACTACCACTGCCATAAAAACTCAAGAAAAATCAAAACCCACTAGTAAAATAAAAATGGCAGCAATGAAGAGAAAAAAAAGTTTATCTACAACCCAATGAACCAACAAAAACAGAAAACAAACAGTAAATCAGAAAAAAGGAACAAAAGACACTGAAGGCATCCAAACAAAAATCAATAAAATGCTAGGAGTAAATCAACACTTTTCAATAATAACTCTTAATGTAAAAGGCTTAAATTCCCCAATCAAAAGACACAGACTGGCTGACTGGATTAAAAAGGAGGAACCAACTATATGCTGCCTTCAAGAGACCCACCTTACGTATAAAGACTCCCATACACTAAGGGTGAAAGGATGGAAAAAGGTTTACCATGCAAACAGAAATGAAAAACGAGCTGGAGTAGCTATTCTTACATCAGATAAAATAGTCTTTAAACTAAAAACCATCAAAAGAGATAATGAGGGCCAGTACATAATGATAAAAGGGTGGATCCATCAAGAAGTTATAACATTCATAAATATATATGCACCCAATGTTGGAGCAGCCAGATTTATAAAGCAAACTCTATTAGACCTAAAGAAGGAAATAGACACTAATACCATAATAGCAGGGGACCTGAACGCCCCACTGTCAATATTGGACAGATCACCTAGGCAAAGAATCAGCAGAGAAACACAAGATCTATACAACACCTAGACCAGTTGGACTTGGCAGATGTCTACAGAACATTCCATCCAACAACCTCAGAATATTCATTCTTCTCATCAGCACATGGATCATTCTCCAGGATAGATCACATATTAGGTCACAAATCAAGTCTCAGCAAATTCAAAAAAATTGGAATTATCCCATGTATTTTTTCAGAACACAATGGATTAAAATTAGAAATTAATAACAAATGAAATTCTGGAAACTATACAAACACATGGAAATTAAACAGCATTCTACTTAATGACATAAGGGTCCATGAAGAAATCAAACATGAATTCAAAAAGTTTATTGAAACTAATGAAAACAATGATTCATCATACCAAAACCTATGGGATACTGCAAAAGCAGTCCTAAGGGGGAAATTATCACATTAAATGCTTACTTCAGATGAATGGGAAGATGGCAAGTGAATGACCTAATACTTTAAAGAACTAGAAAAACAAGAACAATCCAAATCCAAAGTTAGCAGACAGAAGGAAATTATTAAGATCAGAGCAGAACTTAATGAAATTGAAAACCAAAAAACAATACAAAAGATCAATGAATCAAAAAGTTGGTTTTTTGAAAAGATACATAAAATTGACAAACCATTGGCAAGGCTAACTAAAAAAAGGAAGAGAGAAGATCCAGATAACAAAAACTAGAAATGAAAAAGGTGACATTACACCTGATACATCTGAAATACAAGGAATCATTAGAGACTACTATAAACAACTATATACCAACAAATTTGAAAATCTGGAGGAAATGGATAAATTTCTGGACACACACAAGCTAGCAAAACCGAGCCAAGATGATGTAGAAAATCTGAACAGACCAATAACAATAAAAGAGATTGAAGCTGTTATCAGAAGGCTCCCAACAAAGAAAAGCACAGGACCAGATGGATTCATAGCAGAATTTTACCAAACATTCAAAGAGAAATTGACATCAATTCTCTACAAACTATTCCAAAAGATTGAAACAGAGGCAATTCTCCCAAACTCATTCTATGAAGCAAACATCACCCTGATACCAAAACCAGGTAAAGATACAACCAAAAAAGGAAACTACAGGCCAATATCCTTGATGAATAGAGATGCAAAAATCCTCACTAAAATACTAGCAAACAGAATACAGCAACACATAAGCAAAATTATACACCATGATCAAGTGGGATTAACCCAGGGATGCAAGGTGGGTTCAACATACGCAAATCAATAAATGTGGTACACCATATCAATAAAATCAAACACGAGGACTATATGATCATCTCTATAGACGCTGGAAAAGCATTTGATAAAATTCAACACTCATTCATGACAAAGACTCTCTATAAGTTAGGTATAAATGGAAAACATCTCAACATAATTAAAGCCATATATGATAAACCCGCTGTCAATATCATCTTGAATGGGGAAAAGTTGAAAGCTTTTCCTTTAAGAACAGGACTAGACAAGGATGCCCACTCTCACCACTCCTATTCAACATAGTGTTGGAAGTACTAGCCAGAGCAATCAGGGAAGAGAAGGAAATAAAGGGCATCCAGATTGTAAAAGATGAAGTCAAACTGTCCCTGTTTGCAGATGACATGATCCTATATATCGAACAGCCCAAAACTGTTGGAATTGATAAATGATTTCAGCACAGTAGCAGGATACAAAATCAACACACAAAAATCAGTAGCATTTCTTTTCTCCAATAGTGAACATACAGAATGAGAAATCAAGAAAGCCTGCCCATTTACAATAGCCACCCCAAATAAATAAATAAATAAATGAAACACTTAGGAATTGAGTTAACCAAGGATGTGAAAAATCTCTATAATGAGAACTACAAACCACTGCTGAGAGAAATTAAAGAGGACACAAGAAGATGGAAAGATATCCCATGCTCTTGGATTAGAAGAATCAACACTGTGAAAATGTCCATACTACCGAAAGTGATATAGAAAGTCAGTGCATCCCCATCAAAATTCTGATGACATTTTTTCTCATAACTGGAAAAACTATCCAGACATTTATATGGAACAAAAAAAGGCCATGCTTAGCCAAAGCAATTCTCAGCAAAAAAAATAAACCTGGAGGTATAACACTACCTGACTTTAAACTATACTACAAAGCTATAATAACCAAAATAGCCTGGTACTGGCATAAAAACAGACACACAGATCAATGGAATTGAATAGAGAATCCACAAATCAACCCACACACCTACAGCCATCTGATCTTTGTCAAAGTTACCAAGACTATACACTAGGGAAGAGATTGCCTTTTCAGCAAATGGTGCTGTGATAACTGGATATTAATATCCAGGAGAGTGAAACTAGACCCATACCTCTCAACATATACTAAAATCAATTCAAAATGGATTAAAGAATTAAATATACACCCTGAAACAATAAAACTTCTTAAAGAAAACATAGGAGAAGCACTTCAGGAAGTAGGACTGGGCACGGACTTCATGAATACGACTCCAAAAGCATGGGCAACCAAAGGAAAAATAAACAAATGGGATTATATCATACTAAAAAGCTTCTGCATAGCTATAGAAACAGTTAACAGAGGTAAAAGACAACCAACAGAGTGGGAGAAAGTATTTGCAAAATATACATCTGACAAAGGATTAATATCCTGAGTATACAATGAATTGAAACAACTTTACAGCAACAAAAAACCCCAAGTAAACCAATTAAAAAATGGGCAAAAGAGTTAAATAGGTATTTCTCAAAGGAAGATATACGAATGGCCAACAGACACGTGAAAAAATGTTCAACATCACTCAGCATTTGGGAAATGCAAATCAAAACCACACTGAGATACCATCTCTTTCCAGTTAGGAGGGCTAATATCCAAAAGATTGTGAATGATAAATGCCGGCAAGGTTGAGGAGAAAAAGGAACTCTCATACATTGCTGGTGGGACTGCAAAATGGTGCAGCCTCTATGTATAATGGTATGGAGGTTCCTCAAACAATTGCAGATAGATCTACCATATGACTCAGCTATCCCACTGCTGGGAATATACCCAGAGAAATTCAAATCATCAAGTCGAAGGTATACCTGTTCCCCAATGTTCATTGCAGCACTCTTTACAATAGCTAAGAGTTGGAATCAGCCCAAATGTCCATCATCAGATGAGTGGATATGGAAACTGTGGTATATCTACACAATGGAATACTACCCTGCTATAAAAAAGAATGAAATACTGCCATTTGCAACAACATGGATGGACTTAGAGAGAATTATATTAAGTGAAACAAGTCAGGCACAGAAAGAGAAATATCACATGTTCTCACTTATTTGTGGGAGCTAAAAATAAGTAAATAAATACACAAACAACCTGGGGTCGGGGGAGGGACAAAGACACAACAATTACAATTCCTTGAAGTTGATATGACAAGCAAACAGAAAGGAGATTGTTGGGAGGAAGAGGGGAGAGGGAGCAGGGAGGGAGGTTTTGGTAATGGGCTGCAATAATCAACCACATTGTATGTTGACAAAATAAAATAAAATAAAATAAAAATAATGTCAACTGATATCAGACCTTAAAAAAAAGACTTAAATCAGTTAGCTCAAAGATAAAACACATAAAATTATCCAATCAGAGGAGCAAAAAGAAAAGGGATTAAGATAAAATGAAACGGAAATATAGCAAATATGGGTCTCCTTTAAGCAAAATAACCTCCACATAATTGGCAAACCTGAAGGAGAGGGAAAAGGAACAGATGCCGAAGGCATATTCAAGAAAGTAATGGCTGAAAATTGCCCAAGTATAGAGAAAGCTGACAAGTGTCCAGGTATAGGAAGCTCAGAGGTTGCCAGTCAAATCCAATCCAAGGAGGAACACGCCAAAGCACATTATAATCAAATTATCAAAAACGAAAGACAAAGAAATGATGCTGAAAGCAGCAAGGGAAAAGAAACGCATAATATTCCACAGACCCTAATACATTTCTCAGCAGATTTCTCAATAGAAACTCTACAGGCAAGAAGAGAATAGGATGATATATTCAGTGTGCTGAAGGAAAAAGACTGTCAACCAAGAATTTTGTACTTGGCAAAACTAACTTTCAAATATAAAGGAGAAATAAAGTCTTTCCAAGACTAACAAAAGTTAAGGGAATTCACCAACACTAGACCTGCCTTACAAGAAATGCTAACAGGGGCTCTTCAATCTGAAAGAAGGTGATGCTAAGGAGCCGCAAGAGAACATTTAAAGGTACATAACTCATTAGTAATCATTAGTAATGCAAGTTCACAGACAACCTCAGAATACTCTAATGTCATAAGGGTGGTAAATAAACCACTTATATCCTTAGTGTGAAGACTAAAGGATAAATCTAATGAGATACTAACATATGCAACAGCCATATAAGAGAAAGGCAATATTAAAAGATGTATCTTGAAACAACAAATTGTCAAAAAATGAGAGAGGAATGATGCCAAAGTATAGAGTTGGCTTTCATTTTTTTTTCCTTAGATATCAAAGTCAATTTGTTATTAGTCTAAAATAATTTTTTATAACTATAACATGATTTTTGTAAACCTCATGGTAACCATAAAACAAAAACTTGGAAAAGACATACTAAAAATAAATAGTGACAAACAAAATGTAAAGCTAGAGAAAACCACTCATCCACAAAGGAAGACAGTAATGCCAGAAAAAAGGAAAAAAGGATCCAAAGTAAAACCAGACAAAAAAAGCAAAATGGCAATAATGAGTTCCTATATATCAATAATAATCCTAAATATAAACAGATTAAATGCCCCAATTAAAAGACACAAAGTAGCTAAATGAATTATAAAGCAAGAACCAACAATATGTCACCTACAAGAAACTCACTTAACTGATAAAAACACACACTATTTGAAAGTAAAGGGATGGAAAAAGATATTGTATGCAAATGGAAACCAAAAAAAAAAAAAAAAAGTAGGAGTAGTTAAATTTATATGAAATAGACTTCAAGCAAAGAAAAGTAAAAAAGACAAGAAAGGTCATTATGTAGTGGAAAATGGATCAATTCAATAAGAGGATATAATAATTCTAAACATATAGGCACCCAACACCAGCACCCATCTATATATAGCAATTACTTTTGGTCCTAACAGGAGAGAGTGACTTCAACAAAATAATAGTTGGGGACTTTAACACTCCACTTTCAGCAAAGTACAGATCCAGAAAATTAACCGGAAACATTAGAATTAATCTCTACTATAGGCTGATTGGACCTAATAGGTATATATAGAACATTTTATCCAACCTCTGCAGAATACACATTCTTCTCAGCAGCACATGGATAGACCTCTAGAATAGACCATATGTTAGGACACAAAACAAGTCTCAACAAATTTAAAAAAAAAGGAAATCATATCAACTACCTTATCTGACCATAATAGAATAAAACTACAAATTAACAGCAAAAGTAACACTAGAAACCATTCAAATACCTGGAAATTAAATGACATGCTCCTAAAAAATGAATGGGACAAAGAAGAAATCAAGAAGGAAATTTAAAAATTCCTGGAGACAAATGAAGATGAAAACACAACATACTGGAACCTATGAGATACAGCAAAAGCAATTCTAAGAGAAAAATTTATAGCGGTAAATGCCTACATCAAAAAGGAAGAAATACTCCAAATAAACAACATAATGCCACAACTCAAGAAGCTAGAAAAACAAGAACAAACCATACCCAATGTCAGTAGAAGTGAAATAACAAAGATCAGAGCAGAAACAAATGAATTGGAGATTTAAAAAACAATACAAAAGATCAATTAAATAAAGAATTGGTTTTTCAAAAAGAAAAACAAAATTTATAAACCTTTAGCTAGACTAATGAAGAAAGAAGTCTTCTTGAGAGAAAATTCTAATAAATAAAATCAGAAATGAAAAAGGGGACATTACATCTGATGGCCCAGCAATACAAAGGATCCGAAGAGACTACTAAAACTACTCTATGCAAGAAAAATGCAAAACCTAGAAGAAATGGATAAATTCCTAGACACACACAACTTACCAAGGTTGAATCATGAAGAACTGGTAAACCTAAACAGAACAATAATGAATAATAAGACTGAAGAAGTAATAAAAAGTCTTCCAACAAAGAGAACCCTGGGATCAGATGGCTTCAGTGCAGAATTCTACCAAACATTAAAGAAGAACTAATACCCATGTTCTCAAACTCTTCCAAAAAACTGAAGAGGAGGGAATACATCCAAACTCATTCTGTGAGGCCAGCATTGCCCTCATACAAAATCTGGAAAAATACACAACAAGAAAAGAATACTACAGACCAATATCCCTAATGAAGGCAGACATGAAGATCCTCAACAAAATACAAGCAAACAGAATCCAGCAACACATTAAAAAGTTCGTATGTCATGATCAAGTGGGATTCATCCCGGTGATGCAAGGATGGTTCAACATATGTAAATCTATGAATGTGATATATCACGTCAACAGAAAGAAGAAAAAAACCCATATGATCATTTCAATAGATGCACAAAAATCATGTGATAAAATCCAACACAGCTTCATGATAAAAACACTCAAAAAATTAGGTATAGAAGGAATGTACCTCAGTACCATAAAGATCATGTACACCATACTCAGAGGTAATATCATACTGAATGGACAAAAATTGGAGGCTTTCCTTCCATGACTAGGAACAAGACGAGATGCCCACTTTCCCCACTCTTACTCAACATAGTACTATAAGCTCTAGCCAGTGCAATAAGGCCAAGAGAAAGCAATAAAGTGCATCCAAACAGGAAAGGAGGAAGTTGAACTGTCTGTAGTTGCCAATTACATGACCCTATACATAGAAAACACTAAAGATTCCACCGAAACATTACTAGAAATAATAAATGAATTTAGTGAAGTGCAGAATACAAAATCAACACATAAATATTAATAGCTTTTGTATATGCTAACAACAAAATAGCTGAAGAAGAAATCAAGAAAGTAATCCCATTCATAATAGTCACCCCCCCCCAAAAAATAGATAAATAAATAACAACTAGGAGTAAAATTAACAAAAAAGGTAAAAGACCTCTACAAGGCAAACTAGAAAACATTGGTGAAAAAATTGAAGAGGACACAAATAAATAGAAAGATATCTCCTGTTCATTTGTCAGAAGAATTAACATCATCTAAATGTCATTACCCAAAGCAGTCTATACATTCAAGGCAATCCCTATCAAAATACCAATGACATTCTTCACAGAAATATAAGAAATAATCTTAAAATTTGTATGGAATTACAAAAGACCCCTTATAAGGATAGCAATCTTGAACAAAAAGGACAAAGTGGAAGCATTACACTTCCTGACTTCAAAATATACTATAAAGCTATAGTAACCAAAACATCATGGTACTGGCATAAGAACAGACAAATTGACCAGTGGAATAGAATACAGGAAACACACACACACATTTACACCCAGGTGATTTTCAACAAAGTCAAAAATACACAACGGAGAAAGGACAACCTCTTCAACAAATGGTGCTGGAGAAACTGGATATCCACACACAGAAGACTGAAACTGGACCCCATCTCTCACCATACCACAAAAATCAACACAAAATGGATCAAAGACCTAAATTTAAGACCTGAAACTATGAAACTACTAGAAGGAAACAAAGGGAAAATACTACATGAAATGGGAGTGCGAAGCACTTTTTTGAGTGAGACTACAAAGGCACAGGCAACTAAAGTAAAAATACGTAAATGGGACTACATCAAACTAGAAAGCTTGTTCACTGCAAAGGACACTGTCAACAAAGTGAAGAGACAATCTGCAGAATGGGAGAAAGTGTTTGCAAACCAGAGGTCAGGCAAGGGGCTAATATCCAGAATATATAAAGGACTTAACTGCAAAAAAAATAAGTAACCCAATTAGAAAATGGGCAAAGGGCCTACACAGACAACAAGAATTTGTATGTCTTCTTTAGAATGACCAACAGGCACATGAAAATGCTCAATATCATTAATTATCAGGGAAATACAAATTAAAACCACAATGAGATATCATCTCACTACAGTTAGAGTGGCTACTATCAACAAGACAAAAAATAGTAAATGCTGGAGAAGATGCGAAGAAAAGGGAGCTCTCCTCCACTGCTGGTGAGTGTAAATCAGTACAGCCATTGTGGAAAACAGTAGGAGTTTCCTCAGAGAATTAAAAATAGAACTGCCCTACACCCCAGCTACCTCACTACATGGTATATGCCCAAAGGAAATGAAATCAATATATCAAAAAGACACCTGTACTCTCATGTTTATCCCAGCACTATTCACAATAGCCAAGAGATGGAATCAACCTAAATGTCCATCATCAGATGAGTGGATTAAAAAAACAGCGGTAATGTGGTATGTACACACACATCTACTGGAAACCATCATGTAAAGTGAAGTCAAGCACAGAAAGGCAAATACCGCATGATATCACTAATACGTGGAATCTAAAAAAAAAAGTGATTTTCATAGAAATAGAGAGTAGAATAATGGTAACTGAAGTGCGGGGGAGGGAAAATGTTGGACTAATAGGTACGATACTATGCTATCTACCTTAAGTGAATCACTGTGCAATACATGCATCTATTGAAACAATGCACTGTACCACACAAGCATGTACAAATAAATGTTAAAATATTTTGATTAAAAAAAGTTATTGGAAAGACTTGTATTATCTTTTAATTCTATTTTCCATGAACTTTTTGAAGTACAAAACATATGAGGAACTCATACAATTTAATAGCAAAAAAACCAAATAACTTGACTAAAAAATGGACCTGTATAAACATTTTTCCAAAGAAGACATACTAATGCCAACAGGCATATGGAAAGGTGCTCAACATCATTAATCATCAGCAAAATGCAAATCAAAACCACAATGAGATATCCCCTCACACCTGTTAGGATGACTATTACCAAAAAGAGGAACGATAAGTGGTGGTGAGGATGTGAAGAAAAGAGAACCTGTTGCATATTGTTGATGGGAATGTAAATTGTTACAGCCATTATGTAAAACAGTATGGAGGGTCTGCAAAAAATTGAAAGTGGAAATACCATGTGATCTATCAGTCCCACTTCTGGGTATACAACCAAAAGAAATAAAATCACTGTCTTGGAGATATCTGCACTCCAATGTTCATTGCAGCATTATTCACAATAGCCAAGATATGGAATCAACATAAGTATCTGTTGATGCATGAACGTGATGTATATAAACAAAGGAATATTATTCAGCCATAAAAACAAGGAAATCCTGCCATTTGTGACAACATAGATGAACCTGGAAGACATTATCTAAGTGAGCCAGGCACAGAAAAACAAATACTGTATGATCTTACTTATACGTGAAATCTAAAAAAGTCAAACTCATGGAAACAGAGAACAGCATGGTGATTGCTAGGTGGTAGGGTGTGGGGGACATGGGGAGATGTAGGTGAAAGGGTAGAACTTTCAATAGTAAGACGATTAAGTTCTGTAGACATAATATACAGCATGGTAATTATAGTTAATAATAATGCATTTTATACTTGAAATATACCAAGGGAGTAGACCTTAAGTACTCTTACCACTTAAACATAAACAAAGTTAACTATGTGAGGTGATGAATATATTAATTAGCTTGATTGTGGTAATTATATCACAAGGCATATGTATAACAAAACATGTTGAACAACTTGAATATATACAAAATTTATTAGTAGATTAGACCTCAATAAAGGAGTAGGAAAAAAAAAAAGTGAGTCAGGATTTCTAAAAACATGTTTGTCTTAGTCAGGCAGTGTTATACAGGACTGAAGTTGAGAGATGACAAAAATCAACAGAATTTTAATAATCTTGGTAAAAGGTGAAAAACACTGTGCCTAGTAATGGTCTTTCTTTATGAAGGTCTGGCAGTTCTCAGCATATAAGAAATAACAAAGTTAAAGAGAACTCTATAATTTCAAGCACTGCTGACTAAAAATAATAATTTTCAAGAGGAATAAATTCCTGAGGGCAGCCGCATGACACATCTGATTTCTATAATCCAAATATGTAGCAAAAATGTTGGATTACACATTTCTTTGATATGTGTTTGAATTTGTTTTACAGATTTTTAATCTGCCTTCTTGATCTGCTATTATCATGCTTTATTTCCTGCATTTTCAGCCTTTAAAACTTCACAGCTCTGCTCATTTACCATTAAATGTAGATTCATTCCTGTCCTAGATTCTGGAGCAAATCCATACATTAGGCAGAAAATTATATGATCTTGACGCTAGTCACTCAGAAATTTTTTTCTTATTGTAGTCTAGTGAATAGGTTCCTGATTACTCGTTATGTTCCTGAGAACTCCTGTATCTTGGAATGGGGTTCTTCTTTGACTGTAATCTTTTTTATGGTGATTGAAGCCCTGTTCCTGAAGTTCAGATCCTGTAGTGAGACCCAATGCTCATGACTCCTACTCACCTTTTCCCTAATGACTTAGCAATGTCAGTGAGTAAACTACTTTTGCTAATTGTAGCAAACTAAGGCTGAAATCAATACTATAATGAACTTTTGTAGGGAATGTTTCCTCATTTTACCAACTCAAATTAATTGCTTGATCTATAATCTTTTGGAAACGAAAAACAACTTTATATGTTAATGATTATGTGAGTATATACATATGTATAATTATGAATACATAAATATGCATTTATATTCAACATATAAAAGAGATTATACTATAATCACCTACTGTCATTTATTTATTTATATAACTAGAATGTACATTTCAGGGTTGTCTTCCTTGACAATTCATTTATTTAAACAGAGGAAAAGCATTTAATTGAATGTCAAATTGGAAGAATAAAAACACTTTCTTCAGTATCTCCTCCTAAGTGCTTGGGGAGTAATCTCAAAACTTCAGCCAGGTCTCTGTTGGCCTGAGAGTCATTTTTGAGAGAGGCATGACTCAGCCCCGGGGGCCAAATTATTCCTGGGAGATCTGAAAGGGAAATCTTTGAAAGCAAGAGGAGATGATCTAGGATTGCTTGGTAAAATAACGTGAACGACTTATTCTTTCACTTTCCTTTCACATTCTTACACAATGCCACAAAGGTAGTAGAGGAAAAAAAAAAACTGTTTTATTCATGAATAAATATTAAAACAGAATGTGATTGTTAAGGGACGCCCCAACCCCTGTTGACCTTAACATATGCATTCTGCTTCTGTACAAACCGCTTGCTAAAATAACGGGGAATAAACAGAGTAGCATGGCCAATGCCATTTTAGCCTGCTCTGCCATTTTAGCCTGGAAAGTCCCTATGGGGAATCCAGGGTGGGGTGGGGCTACAGGGCTACCCACAAAATTAGCTTATGTATTGCTGGCTTGCTTGCATTGGCTAGATTGTGTCAGGCAGGAAAAATTCCCACCTAGCTAAAAATAAAAGCTGTGAGAGGTTTCAACTCGGGGCTGCGCTCCTCGATTGACCTGCGTAGCCCTGGCTGCCAGAAATAAACTCTTTTCCTTTTCCTATCACCCGGTTCTCGTGGGCAAATTTCTTTTACCTGTCAGACGTTGGCCATAACATGATGTGCATCACAATCTGCTAAGAAATTGCAGACATTAAGAATTTTCTCTCTTTCATATGGCCAAGCAGATACAACCCATTACATACATGTTCTTGTAGGGGAGAAATAATAATTTTGTCTTCACCCTTCATAGTTCTTAGTTGGGATGGACACAAAAAACAAGAGAATGTTATGGCCAACGTCCGACGGGTAAAAGAAATTTGCCCACGAGAACCGGGTGATAGGAAAGGGAAAAAAGTTTATTTCTGGCAGCCAGGGCTACGCAGGCCAATCGAAGTGCGCAGCCCCCAGTTGAAACCTCTCGCAGCTTTTATTTTTAGCTAGGTGGGAATTTTTCGCACCTGACACAATCTAGCCAATGCAAGCAAGCCAGTGATACATAAGATAATTTTGTGGGTAGCCCTGTAGCCCCTCCCCACCCTGGATTCCCCATAGGGACTTTTCAGGCTAAAATGGCAGAGCCACCTAAAATGGTGTTGCCCATGCTACTCTGTTTATTCCCCCATTTATTTTAGCAAGCGACTTGTACAGAAGCAGAATGCATATGTTAAGGTCAATAGGGGTTGGGGCGTCCCTTAACAAGAAAAAAAATAAAACCCAGTTTAATAACATGTACAATATCAGAGATACCAGAGAAAAAAGCCTAAATCTTGACGAGGTGGCTCTGACATCAGGTTTAAATACCATTACCCACTGAAACAAAGAAAGAAGGGGGGCAGACAGAAGTGGGGAGAGGCCCAGGGAAGGCACCTCTAACAAGGGAAAGATTTGTTAAACAATTTAGGTTGATGCCTTCTTCACTGATAAGTCTGTAGTAATTTAGTCATCTTTCTCCTCATGGTACAGAAAGGGAGACACCCTTACAGATGGAGATTTTCTTTACAGATGTAAATTTCCCTTATAAAAGGGAAACTTCTCTGTTATTAGAGCTTCCCTGTGTCTGCAGTTTCTCAAGATAATCCACTTAAAATAATCCTTATACCAAAGAGACATGTTTCGGAGTGGTGCATTCTGGTCTGCTACAGTCATATTCTGGTGTGGCATATTTGGGTTTTCTACGTTCTCAAGATAAACAATAACTAGTAGGGACTTGACAGTACCATTTGTCATGCATAGTTCATCCTAATTCACCTGCTGCTTGGGGCGGCCATCTCTGTTTGATAACTGGCTTTATTCAAAGGAAAAACAAACTTCTCTTTATGACAGGATGTATGTATGTTATGTATGTCTTCTTAGGAAACCAGGTAAGAAACAGCTGTGGCCATTTATAAGAGAGACCCTCTTATAAATGTTTGACTTCAGGTTGCTTTTTGCCTGGGGCTAAGGAAAATGCCGTATTGGAAACAGCTCTAAATTTGCTTCTGTGCTGTAGTCTGCTTTATCCCACCCTATTAGGTACTATGTGCAGTGTGACGGTATTTCTAAGAGTAAAGGGCTGAAGTAGTAAAGGGAAGCATGGCCTGTCCTCAACAGCCTTTTTCTTAGCCCTAAATTGAGAGGACAGTTTACTATTAAGGACTCTGGAATAGGACTTTT
The DNA here is from genome assembly GCF_027409185.1 of Cynocephalus volans. Lineage (NCBI taxonomy): Eukaryota > Metazoa > Chordata > Mammalia > Dermoptera > Cynocephalidae > Cynocephalus > Cynocephalus volans. Next base: position 80,708,220 of record NC_084471.1, on the reverse strand, counting down.
GGGCAGTGGATGGCAGCGAATGACTGTTAGTTTAAAGCAAAGGTGGGAGTATTTTAGAGACATGTGGGATAAAATTTTTGGTTTTGTAATATGTGATAGAGAAAGCTGAAACTGAAGGGTGTGCTGGTGGATATCTTCTTATATATTTAATGAATTCCTTATTGATGGGTTTGTTTGTCTTTACAATGTTGTAATGAACTTCCTTATACATACATACACATAAACACATGCATACACACTATTATTTCCTTAGGAAACTTCCTAGGAGCAAAATAATTGGATGGGAGGGTATATACACTTTATATTTATACCTGTTGCAAAGTGTCTTTAAGAAAGGAATATCCGCTTACATTCAAGTGTATATGAATATTCAATTTATTTTTATTTTACCATTATCAGCAGGAGATATTTTTCCTTCAATGTTTTTATTTCTGCAAGAAAAAAGACACTCTTTTAAATAGGCATTTAAAAAATTATTTGCAATATAATTTATAAAATTTACATTTAATTCATATATTCATATATTCACATTTAATTGCCATTTATTTTTCTCCTGAATTTTCCTCTTTATATATATTGTCTCACTTTTCTATTGAGAGATTTTTCTTTATTTTATATAATGATTTATAAGAGTTCTAAAAATATTAAGGATCTTATCAGGTCTGTAATTTATGATATGTTTTTTCCACTTTGTAAAAAATGTTTTAACTTTATGGTTTTTATGTTATAGAGGTTTCAAATTTTTATGGAGTCAAGTCTTTATGCTCTCTGGATTTGTATAATACTTAGAAAGATTTCCTTCACTTAAATATTATAAGACATTTTTCTGTTTTCTTCCAGTATTTTATTTTATTATTTGTTCAGATTTTAACCTGTATATAAAAATTATATAAAAGATGTTGATGTCTAGGTGTGTTTTAAAAAATGATAATGATGGGCTTTTAAATGTTTTTTCTTTTTCATTACATTATTTACCATACAATTAAGCAATTTACCCTGAATTTAAAATGACATTTGTTTTACATCAAACTTGTGATACATAATTATATTAGAATTTTGCCATTTATTCTAGAACCTCATAAAAATTTTAATGAAACCAGAATGTTAATGAACTACACAGTAAACATAAACAATATTTAAATAATGTGTCAAAATATGGTAACCAAGTTTTGCTTGGATTTTCAAAGAAAAAGCAATCTTGGTTTGGTAAGACTATCTACTAGTAATTGAATTTGATTCATCTTAATCTATATGAGGTATACCAGGAAAAAACAGGTTTGTTCTTTTTTTTTTTTTTTTTTTTTAACATTACTATTTGAAGCTGTTCTAATGCATTTTAAGAAACTTTGAAGAGTTATGTCTAGGGCTGGATGGTTAGCTCAGTTGGTTAGAACACAGCTTTATAACCTTAAGGTCACGGATTCTGATCCCAGTGCCAGTCAGCCACCAAAAAAAAAAAAAAAAGGGAAAAAAAGAAAAGAAATTGAGATGATAGTGAGGTATTACATGAAAATGCCCAGGTGAGAGTTGGAGGTAAAGGACAGAATCTCAGATAAATGGAAAGTGCTTGATACAGAGCAGAAACTCAGTAAGTGAAGAGTTATGTCTATTTCTACACATCAAGATGAGAATATATAAAATAAGAAACTGCCACTTGTGTGTAGATGTATTTCTCTCTGAGAATAAGATTTTCAATAAAATCAACAGAATTTCATTTAAAAATAGAGAGTTTAAAGACTTTTCTTAGAGATCAATATATAGCTCTGCTACCTTTAGAACTGTAATACAAACAGGCCTGGGTTTTACACAATGCAGTTAGAGATGTGATAATCATTTATTTGGCTGATCACTTTTGAGATATCTTTTCTGTGGAAATACAAATGCAAAGCAAAGGCCCTTAATACTAATCAATGTCAGTGCTTCCCCCATATTTCTATTATTGGCTTCATCAATAGTCTTTTTCCTTTTTTTTTTTTTGGCTGCTGACCAGTGTGGGGATACGAACCCTTGAGCTTGCTGTTACAACACTGTGCTGCACCCAACTTAGCAGCTAAGTGGTCAACCCTTATCAAATAGTCCTTATGGTAGCCATGGAGGTGTGTCATCAGATACCCTTTCATGAGAAAACTGGCCACCTAGAGTGCACCTACCTGCCAGCCTCCAGCTGTGGGTCCTTTCAGGCTCTGTCTCAACTTTACATCTGAGGCTATGTTCTTCCTGGCAACTCTCAGTTGATGACTGAGCACAGTAGAGGTACAAACTGTCTATTGTCCTCCACCAACTGTCTTGCACTGGGCTGCACACTGGGCTGCCTGAGACCTTCCCAGAGCTGGGGCTTTTCTCACCCAATTCTACTTCATTTCCTACCTCCTGCATGAGTGTCGGACCTGCATTGTCAGCTAAACATTGTATTTGCCAACTACTGCTCTCTTAATCTTTACCTCCCACAGCCTCATATATATGTATGAGGGTACTTCAAAAAGCTTGTGGAAAAATGGAATTAAAAGATAATATGAATCTCTCCATGAACTTTTTGAAGTATCCTCATGTGTGTATTTTTCTCAATATTAACTCTCTCTTTATGTCTGGTTCCAAAAGTTTCCATTAAGCAATTTCTATAACAAGGAACAGTGCTAAATTTAGTAGAATACACCTAATACCAGCAAATTTATAATTTCTCAGAGAAAATGCTACAAATATGAAAATAAGCATTATATAAGTTAAACTAAGGTAAGAACTATGTGGTATGTATATATAATGTATAATTATATATTCATATGTAACATATAATAATATTTAATTTATTTATTTAATTTATTATGAATTTTGATTTTTCAAATATTATTTATCTTGATTACTGAGTTTTTTGGTGTGCTCTTAAATTTTGTACGCCTCACCCCCCTCACCTCAGTCCCTGTTCTGGGAAGCACTCAAGAAATGTCAGCTGTAATTATTTGGAGGAGAATAAGACAAAAACATAGCTTCTGAAATCTGCACATAGCTCAACATGCTTTGCCTCAGATGGGCACGTGGATTCTGTATTCTCTCAAACAGTGTTCAGACTCCTCACGGTGGCCCTCCAGGTCCAATATGATCCAACCCCAGCCCACCTGACCATCTCATCTGACCATCTCATCTCATCTCTCTCTTCTCTGGCTAATGATGCTCAAATGTCTCTTACCTTCTCTCACATTCTTAAATGCACCAGCATTTTCCCTTCTGATTCAAGGTGTTTGTATGTAGTTTCTACTCTCCCCTTTTCTTCTTCTCATCTTTTAAGTTGCTTTAAATGTTATCTCCCTCAAGAGGCCTCCCTTGCTATTGTATTATGCCAGGTACAAAATAGAACTCAACAAATATTAAATTAAGAGAAATTTCCAGCTAGGTAATTCAACATGCATTTTTCTCTGTATTATGAATTCCAAAGTAAACATATTTTTGGCTATTATATGTGTATGTAAGGATTGAGATAAAGTTAAAAAGAGGCAGATGAGAAAAGAATAGCATAGAGAGAAAGTGTTGAGACACAACAGCTTTGATTCTGGCTTTAACATTTATTTGTGTGATTTACCTAAAATTTTACATGATGATTTTTACCTTTAAGATCTCTTCTAGATTTAAATACAATGATTCATTTTTTTTTATTCATGTATTCATTCATTCACTGATTTAATTCAAACTATGCCCAGGCACTGTGCTCATCATGAAGGCTATCAGGCAGGATGAGGCCATTAGGTTGTTCTTTGTGGGATTTACATTTTAGTGTTTCTTTCCTTGCCTTTCATTAAGAGGAACAGCTGAACAAATTTTAAAATAATTTCTGTTGCTTTTTATGAGAATATATCTATTGGATGCAAAGACAAGAGCATTTTGAGTTCCAGTCAAGGTGGCGGAATAGACAGTTCCCAGTGTCACTCTCTCCCACAAATCAACTAATTTACAACTATAAAAATGTAACACCAGCCAAGCTGGGGATGCTGAAGCTCAGGGCAAGAGGAAGAGAGACCTATGGAGTTCATGAAAGTGGGAAAAACCACGATGAGACAAAGAAAAAACTGCTCTGAGTGATTTGGGCTGTAGCCGCTTTAAGGCTTGAGCTGATGAGCCTGTGGAGCAGGAGACTGCAGAAGCCACAACTGTGTCCTTCAGATGGAGTTACTTGGAGGCAGCAGGGGAGAAGAGGGCCTTGGCGGCCCCCAGGTCAGCAAGACCACTAATAGGGCTCTGTTGGGAAAATAGAATAATTTAATCAGGCCCCCTCGCCTTTCGTCCAGTTGGGGGTGGTGCGGCACATTCTTTGTAAATAAGTGTGTGTCGGTGGAGTTAGTGCATATGCACTGTGCCGCGGCTTGGCTGGCATCTACTGCCTTGGGCATCTGCCCTGCATGGCCATGATCTCCAACCTATGGCTTCCAAGGACCTGTTTGCTGGTTACCTAGCTCATAGACCTGCATGTGAGGGGTCTGGTGACCCAGCCTGGTGTGTGAGGGGTCTGGGGACCCAGCCTGCCATGTAAGGGTTTGTGACCCAGTCTGGAAAACAGGCTTGAGGGGTCTGTAAGCTCCAGACTCAGCCCTAGCTTGACAGTTGGCCCAGTCGGTAGGATTATGGGCAGGTGAAATAGAGCGACAGGTTCCCATGGACCCATGCAAGAGCAAGGAGCCAGAACTGAAAAAAGGGAGCCATTCAGAGGCCAGTGAGTCATCACAAGGGACTGGCACAGGACCTGTTCCATGGGAAGTGTTTGGAGCACAGGCGGTGGGGGAGATGGGCCCACCAGGAGAACACTGGGCACAGCAAGGACAGCCGATCCACCCCCCAATCAATGCAGGACCACTCAGAGGAGACTGGTCGGAAATGCAGAATTGCATGGGGTGCAGTCTGATGAAAAAACTCAGGCCCAGATCAGAGTTTCTACACAACTCAGATCCACTGGGTGTCTGGAGAGCCAGAAGTACCTATGAAGTCAACCATTAAACCCCAAGCTGCACAAAAAGCCTTCCCTAAGGAAACAGCAGCAAAGCAGCAATTTAGCTCAAACACACAGCTCAAGTACTGGTTCCCACAGGAAATTCTCCCATTTTAGAAGTAAGCAAAGGACAATAAATTAGTTCCCACCCAGGCACAACACCAGCACCTTGGGGTCTGCCTGGGAACTGGAGGCTTGGAGCTGGGGATCGGACCCTCCTCCCCAAACCAAGCACACTGTGCCAGCACCTTGGGGCCTGCTTGGGGATCAGAGGCATGGAGAAGGTGACTGGACCCCCCTCCCACAACCAGGTACACCACATCAGCACCTTGGGGTCTGCCCAGGGACCAGAGTCATGTAGAATGGGACCGGACCCCCGCCCACAACCAGGCACACCATGCCAGTGCCTTGGGGACTGCCCAGGGACACGAGGTATGGAGAAGGGGACCGGACCACCCTCCCACCCGGAGATCAGAGGCATGGAGAATGAGACTCGACCCCACTCCCCTGACCAGGCACACCGCCAGCACCTCAGGACCTGCTTGGGGACCAGAGGCATGGAGGTGACAGGACCCCCTCTCCCACAACCAGGCATACCACGTCAGCACCTCAGGGCCCATGTAGAGACCAGAGTCATGTAGAATGGGACCGGACTCCCCTCCCACAACCAGGCATACCCTGCCAGCAGCTCAGGGCCCACCTAGGGACCAAAGGCATGGAGAAGGGAACCAGACTAACCCCACAATCAGGCACACCACCAGTGCCAAGGAGCATGCCAAAAACATCACCTCCATGTGGGTGGCCCACCACAGCCACCACCATAACCACGGCTGCTGTGAAAGCATCTAGACACCACAACCACCATGCAATTGTTCTGCCAACCACTGGAGTTCATTCACACAAGGACAGTCACCAGCTGAGATAAAGAAGAGGATGTCTCTCTCCACAAAGCCCATTTCAGAGTGACAGAAGAAACATCTGCTCTTTGATAATCGTAGGGGACCTGATCACACCTCCCAGCATTGGACAGATCATCCAAGAAACAAATTAACAAAGTAACCATCATTCTTTCAGAAGGAGAGAAGAAATCTAGGGTAATTAGAGGGGTGAGGGGGGAGGGAGTAGGGGAAGGGGAGAGATTGGACAAGGGGCATAAAGAATAATTATGATTTGTAACAATATTTATGCTAGTAATATTGATTTGATCAACATATCTCAATGTTGAACCCCCAAAATATGTATAATCAATTTTGATTCAATAAATAAAAAAATTAAAAACAAAACAAACAAACAAAAAAATCAAAAAACAAAGACAAGCGCATTTTAAAAATTAGGGAATGCATTGTTGTACTTTGTTTTCTGTAAGGGGTAGGCAGAGAGCACAGCCCAGGGCAGACTGACCACAGGCCACCTTGTTCATTTTATAATATTCTGCTGCTCCTACATTCTTAGCCTTATGGCTATCTTCTTAGACTTGAAAAAGAAAATTAAACTATGAAATATTTATTTCTCTTCCTTTTATGAATTCTAAATACATGCAACATGGGTGGATACACTGCTATCCAAAAGGTGTAAATTTTATAGCATCCACATCTTCACATGTAATGCTTCTGTACATTTGCCCCAGTAACAAAGCAATTTTTCATAAAATTGTCAAAGAAGGTGAATAATAAGACGGTGTACAACTCTAACACCTGTCATGCATAATAATTTCAAGACAACTGCTCTTCTAGAGAAATGGAAGAACTCTTGAGCAGCAAAATTTCAGAGTGGAAAGCAAGTTGATGTAATTCCATGCCACTAAACATAATGTCAGTAAGCATCAAGTGCTTTTACTAGCTGACATTTAACATATTTTTAAAAGTTGAACCAACTCAAATCTATTAGAGTTTTGGGAAAGTTTATTAAAAAGCTGGATCAAGGTCAGAAAAGCAAGAGGAAATATTCAAATATATGCAAAATATCAAGTGAAATTGGTAACTGAGATTGAACACAGAAATGAACTTAGAATCATAGAATTTTACTGCCAGAAGGGGTTTTAGGAGATGATCTGATTCAATTTTTAGTGAGGCAGGTGAAAGATTAAAAAACAAAACAAACACCCCCCCCAACTTTTCCAATTAAGAAGTGATTCTGCCCTACCCCATACCCTGCCACCATCACTACAATCTTCACTATAAAAAAAAAAAAAAAAGTAATTCTTGCTGTACAATTTAACATGTCAGAAAAAACAAAGATGATTATAGTTAAATAAAAATTTAGAAAATTTAATTGCTTACTCTCTGTGTTGTATTTTACTCTCTCTTTGTTAGGAAAAGAAAATACTTGACTGTGTGGGCAGAAAGAAAAAAAACATATCTATGTTCAGAGAAAGACTTGCAAATAATAATGTGTTCTGCTCACAAACAAAATCCGTGTTCATTTAAAAATATTTGGCAAAAAATGAAGCATAGTGCCTCTGAGAGGTAGCCACCTTTTTAGCATTTAGTACGTATCCTTTCGCTGTTTTTCCCCACGTCTATTTTCTATAGTTGAGCTCACATTGTTTCAATTTTGCTTACTACTAAGTTGAGATGGCACAGGGATTGTGGGGGGTGACAGTCTATGAGAATGGACCGTAGACTATATGGCATGTAACAGGACAGATGATTTAGGCTGGGGTCAGACCATGGAGAGCCTTGAACACCACACTGTTGGGAAAAATACTATGAGACATCCCTTAACTTGAGAAGATCATAACTTCTGTTCTGTTCTGACCCCACTCCCTGCATGCTGACTTAGGGGTGCATCCCCTCAGGCCACCTGTGCAACACTTACTTATTAAGCCTTAAAGAGAGTGGGCTTGTGACATTCCTTGTCTGCAAAGCCTGTTGTGCAATAGCTCATTCATTTACCCTGAAACATTTTCCTCCTGCACACAGGACCCCAAGATAACCCAAAGGACATTCCAAAGCAGAACCTCTATTCCTTTTTCTTCTTCCAAACTGGGTCAACTTTGCACTTCCTTCTCTATGACAAATACAGCATTGGAGGGCATAGGGCTGTCATTGCTGCAGGCCCAATCAACAGAACAAAGCATGCCAACGTTTTCAGCTAGTTCTGTTGCTCTAGCAAACTTTTTCCAATGGATCATTTTAAGGTTACTCCCCCCAATAATCTGCTGTATAATAGTTCCCTATTAAATAGTTCTACCTAAAACAGAGAGAATTTAACCATTAATATAATTAGAATTTGGAAATGTCATTACCATAGTTCTGTTTTGATTTTGAAAAAAACCAAATAGAAAATTCTAATTGGTTACAATTACAAAGTGATATAGTATGCACCATGTCCTTCATAATTTTCTTTCTTTATATCACAGGTGTATTTAAAAGATATATTTTAAATATAGATTTTGTGAGTTTTTTTTTTGAGATTATTATGGCTTAAACATTTCTTATGCTTCTAAAAAACATTTAAGTCAACAAAATAAACCTTATTTTGCTTTCTATTATATTTATATTGTTATTTTTTAAGGAAAAGCTTGCAAGCTCTATCCTGGTGATCTTCATCAACATGAAGGAAAAAGTGATAGGTGCCCAGACAAGCACTCTGAGCACTAGAAAGCAGCTACGTGCTGAAATGGATAGGGTAGAACGAGTGTAATTCATCTACAGAAGTTAATGGTACTTAAAGAATGACATTTTTCCATGCTCTGAGGATACACGATATGTAATTATTATTGATATTTCAAGTACTTGAGACTTTAACACCCACCCACTGTTCTTCATAATGAAATCTCAGTTTCATTCTTAAGCTGCAGCCTCGTATATTTTATATAGCATGTACGTGCAGCATAGTGGCTCCTAATTTGATTTTCTCTGGTATGTATAAATTCCTTCAGTTTTTCTGTTTTGATATGCTCAAATTGGCAACCAAGCTATCCGTGTAAGAACTTGAACTGTGTCTACTCTAGCTGTAAATCCCCTCTCTTGGATTTCTTTCGAATCATAGCTTTGGTTTGATTTGAAGAATGACTTTAGTACCAGAAAGTATTAATTGCAGGGAGCCTACCTATGAGAGCTTGAAGATTTTCACAGAGTTTGGAAACACAGGATAAGAATAAGATTGATCTTTAATAGTAAAATCTCACAAATATTCTCACAAATATTAATTTCATTCAGCAGTCATTTTGCAGAGTCATTTATCATTTCATTTTTTAATCCTGGTAAATGGAGACAAATTACACTCAAGAAACAGATAAAAGCATCAGGAAGCCTAAATCCAATTGAGAGACTACGTTCAATCCCATATTTTAAATTAAATTTAATTGCTGACACTTATCGATGGGAACAATTTTGTTGCAAAGTTAGTTGTGATCATTGCATGTTGAATCTATAAGATCTCAGAAATTATTCTTTTATACTTTCATTTAATATATCACATAATTTAGATTTAAGTACAAGGGCATCACAATTTTAAAGAGTTTAGATTCCAGGTATTTATTCTTTGATTTTTCTTTTCTTTTCTTTTCTTTTTTTTTTTTTTTTTTGGTGGCTGGCTGGGTGATCCAAACCCTTAACCTTAGTGTTATAATACCATGCTCTAACCAACTAAGATAATTGGCCAGCCCTCCAGGTATTTATTCTTTGAGAGATGATAGGTAGAGTAAAGAAAAATGGGCAGAAGTTATAGAAAGATGGATTTTTGATTCAATTAAGTAATTAAGAAATGGAATGGACTGACTTGTAAGGCAGCAAATTTCCTGCCGTGGAAATGTCAGTCAAAGGCTGGATGAACACATACCAGAGGTACTGAGGGTAAAATTCTTGCTTTGGAAGATCAGGCTAAATGGCTTCATGTACACAGTGTTCCAGAAAGGTCAAGAAATATGCATATTCTTTTTTTTTATTCGTCTTGTACTCTGCCTTGAATGCCCCTTCCCTTGAATTTCAACTCTTCCTTTAAAACTCAGTTTAATTGCATCCTTTCCTTGTCAGCAGAATAAAAGCTTTTCCTTTTGTACTTTTATAGAATTTTGATGAATACATATTAAATTGCTTTTTTAAAAAAAATATTATATGTTTTTCCTTTCTCTTCTGCTAGACTTACCAGCCCTAGAAAGCAATGCCTGCATTCTGTGCACATTTCCTCTCTAACATATAGCATATGGTCTGTACTTAATAATAGCTACCAACACAAAGCCGTTCCAAATACAGTGCTGTGGCTATGTATATTTTACCAAAATATTCTATATATCTTATATTAAGTATTATTGTTTCCATTTCACTGAGGAGGAAACTCAAGCTCAAACTCTGCCAAAATTACCAGACTAAATATGTGGTGGGACCGCTGGAATCTGAATTCAGGCAGAAATTGTATCTGAATTCCAACACTGTTCCTTGTTTTCCCTTCACAAGCCAGCTTATTTACTTTCTGATCTAAGATACTGTGAGTCTCAATTTAGGTTTCTCCTAACTAAAGCTTTCAGAAACCTCATAAATCTTCTGGGGAGATAAAGTGAAGCTTATCTGGAACAATTTGCTTTTGTATTTAATAAATGACTCATGAACTAAGGAAAATAATCTCCTCCCCTAGGAGAAGAAACTCTTACTTTCCCTTGAAAGTGTGAATTTGCACCTAGAACTTTTATTTACCTTTTAAAGAAATAGTAATATGCTGTTTTTATGCATGAGTTGGGTGTTTCCTTGGAATTAATAGAGCTTTATAGACTTCAGATTAAACCAAATGTTTCAGATAAGAGCCAAAGTTTTGTTGTAACTTTATGAAAAGTCTTGGGTAAAGCTTTACATGTTAGATTAGAAAGAAAGAGGACATGCATGGGAAGGCCTCATACACCTATCTTCAGAAGATACTGAATGTGTAATGCTTTTAAAGTCAGACCAGTGCTGCCATCGGCAATAGAAATGTGGCTTGCTTTCAAAGAGCCCATAATCCAGTTTTGGCATTGCAGTTTTGGGGCCGGAGGAGAGTAACAAAAAGTCTTGGATGTCATATACATTGTTTTGAAATTCAGATTTTAATATTTGCAGGATTCTCATATGTCCCTACTTCTTCCTCCTGTTCATCAGCATAAATGTGTGATTTTTCTATCAATATTTTTAAAATAATGTAATTATCCTAATTTTCTCTCAGATCAGAACTCAAAGAATACATATTCTAAACGTACTTCTCTCTGTAAAACAAAACTTTCATGCATTTACTTGGTAGTTATGTTTAGTGAAGTTTCTAATCTTAATCCACTCTTTGCATGGTTTGCTTCGTGACTGTCTGGAATGTGCTACAACAAAAATTGGGGGTAAATGTTCCCTGAATGCATCTAATTTAAACCAGATATTAACAAGTGATACTCCTGATTTCTTTTAATTGTTTTAATTGCTAACAGAATTGAACTAGAAGCTGGACATTAGGTCATTCTAAGCCCAGCCTTTTGGGGCTTAGAAGATATATCCCATTTTATTAATACATTTTAAGTGTTTTTAGTTCTCCATGTAAAATGTATGCTAAATAACTTTGCTAATTACTATGAAAAAATATGCAAGTGAGCCTTCAAATCTCTTGAATTTAAAATATAAATAAGTAACTTACTCACTCACTCACTCAATCTTTCTGTTTAAGTATCATCTAGTGCTTCTAAGAAATGGCCTCCATGGGATGTGGTGAAAGTGACGCAGTATAGTGCTGAAGTTAGGTTATACCTTGTGATGCAGCTTACAAGTTATTCACTGGAACACTTGCACTTTGAGCCCTGAGCTACCTCGAAGGTTGTAGGGAGGTCAAGTCATGTGGAGAGTCCATGTGGAGATGTTGCTCTCGACAGCTTTTGTTGAGCTCCTAGCCCATAGCCAGGGTCAACTGCCAGCCATGAGAGACCCATCTTGGTCACTGAGTTCAACTGAGCCTTTAGATGATTTAGCCACAACCGAAGCTGGAATATAATGAGAGGACAGACCCTGTGCAAGAACCTTTCAGATGTGCTACTGCTGAATTTCTGACCCACAGAATCTGTGAGCATAGTAAAATGGGTACTGAATCAAGGTACTCAGTTTGCGGTAATTTGTTAGCAGTAGTAGTAACCAAATCAGCCTATATTTAACAAAGCAGAAACTAGGGAGGAAAAGCTCTAGATTTATTACCTAGAAAAAGGAAGAAACAAACTTGATCAGTATCAGCTCAGGCAACAATCAATGAATGAGTGTGTTTCAACATATATTTCTCACAACACATTTATGAATATTATTGCACCAGGACCTGTGCAGATAGACCAGGAGACAGCATAGTCTCTGCCTTCATGGGGCTATAGCAGATTAATAACTAAAGAATAATTACATGAAAATCTACCATGAATTGCTATAGGGTTTCAGAGGAGGTTGGCTTGTGTTGAGGTTATTGGAAAAGTACCATTTAGGAGGCAAACGACCTAAGTTTTGAAAGATAGAATGTAGATAAGTAGATGGGAGAAGAGGAGAACATTCTAGGCTGGAAACAGCAAGAGCAAGCATGCAGATGGCTGTAAGCAGTGCCAATTTGGGGGCACTAAACGCTTTTCTGACTGCAGTGGGAATCTATTGGATTTAATGGGGAGTTACTGGGGATTATAGAGTAGAAGAGAAGTTTAGTGATGATATTTTAGGAAGTTTTGGCTATGTGCAGAGGAAATTCGAGGAAGGATGCTAGCCTTTTGGCACTTGGCCGTCAGTCTGAAACTTTGGCCACTTTACATTTTTGCTTTTAACCAGTCCTAATCTTCATGTTCTGGAAGTTTGCTATAGATTTGTCTGTTGTTTTTTCTTAAAAATGTTACCTCTTTGTTTGAGTTGTACCTCCTTCAAACACCTGGGAAAAAAAAAGTTCTATTGCTAAATAGGTGGTATATTAGTCAAGGTTCTCCAGAGAAGCAGAAGCAACAGGATGTATATATACAGAGAGAAAGAAATTTATTTTAAGGAATTCACTGGCAAGTCCAAAATCTGCAGAATGGGCAGGGAGGCTGGAGACTTGGGGAAGAGCTGATGCCGCAGTTCTAGTCTGAAGGCCGTCTGCTGGTGATATGTTCTCTTGCTTGGGGATGTCAGTCTTTGTTCTATTCAGGCCTTCAACTGATTGCATGAGGCCCACCCACATTATAGCGAGTCATCTGGTTTACTCAAAGACCACTGATTTAAATGCTACTCTCATCCAAGAACACACTCACAAAAACATCCAGAATAGTGTTTGACCAAATGTCAGGGCACCATGGCCCGGCCAAATTGACACATAAAATTAACCATCATAGCTAGGCACATACAATGTTTTAGAAAAAAGTTGAATAGACCATAACATCAGTGCATATTGATTCACATTCTGCGTATGGTGATGGAATACTCCTGAGTCCCACAATGAATATTAACCAAGAATATTACTCACAGTTAACATGTTCTTCCTGCTGATTATCCTTTTTTTTAGGTACTCAAGGTAATGACAACATTTCTAGAAACATTTTATTCCACTCAAAAGGGGCACCAACAAATTCAATGGGCCACGACTTGGAGTCCCAGGAAGGATTGGTGATTTGAAGGGCAGCCTGTGACAAAGCAGGAAAGGAGAAGGATCTATGAGCACTCAGGAGAGGACGAATGCAGAAGAGTCGATAGGTTGAAGCTTTCTTTTTCCTCTGACCAAAGATGTTCCCTTTGGAAAGGAAGTGGCAGTCTTGTGAATCCAGTTTCCTGATCAGGTCATAATGTTTTCTCCTCTTTACCACTAATTTTTAAATAGTTTATAGAATATGTATAAAAGATTTGAAAGGTGTAAAGAATGTAATGAATGAAACACCATTGTATGGTCATTGTATCCTCCATCCAATTTAAGAAAAGGAATTGCTTTTATCTTTAGGGTAGTGGGAGGGCTTGTCTGACAGATGTGGTAGAGATATGTCAGATTCAATGGGCAGCTATCGTAGATTATGGAGCAAGAGGAAAAAATAGTTTAGAAAGTTTTTGTTTATGTGCAGAAAAAAATCACTTCTAAATTTTGTGATAATCATTCTTACTTTTCTTTATAGTTTCATCGCTTATGCCTGTATCCCTAGAAAATAGGTTCCTCGGTTTTGCGTACTTTACACTCTTATGAAAATGGAATTATACTGTGCTAATCTTCTGTAACTTACTTGTTCTGTTAATATTATGTTCCTGTGGTCTATCCAAGTTGTTATGCATAGCCAAAATTTTATTCAATTAATTGCAGTCAAGTGTTCATTGTGTGAATATACCACATCTTGTAATTAAGGTTTGCATTTTTTTTTCTTTATCAGACAAAGACCTTTTTAAGGGTGGAAAAAAGTCTTTTTTATCTTGTAGACTTGGCACAGGCTTTGCCACAATAGTCAGCACATAGAGGGAATTAAATAAATGCTTTTTTAGTGGCAAACTCTTTAACAGGACAGTAGAAAATGTAAACAAAATATTCTGAGACCCTAAAGATGTAATTTAGACATTCATACCTCTACTTCAATTAAAAGGCAATCCTCAGAGCAAAAAATTCTGGAGACATATTTTCTCACTATAGGATGCATTTGTACTTTTCGGGCTTAATATCTTTAGCAGTAGTCTCTGATAGGTATGGCAGAATTAGGTGTTTTGCTTTGTTATTTCATTTGAATGAATATGTTCTTACTGGTGATCCTTATATATCAAGGCTGAAAACGAAGAAGGTGAACGTTGGTCTTGAAGTGTATCATTTTCCCAAGGAGATTAGCTAACATGATGTTGCATAATCTAAGCAATTAATGCCTTAGCAACAAGACAGATAATTATCTACTCAACAGAGCTGGTAATTTTTCAGTTTTGTTATTTGCATAATAAAAAAAAAACACCTCTGGGTGTATTTTTGTTTGTTTGTTTCTGAGCTACTCTCCTTTATTCTTGGAAGTGGGATGGAAAACGATTGGGTTAATTTTAGAGCTTTGTATTTTTCATGCACAAACATACTGAAAATCATCACCCTCATTACTATAGATTTTGTTATATTTCCCTCTCCCCAGGAAGTACCATTTTTACAATATATTTCATTAATCCCCCCAAATAAGAAACTGTGTGTTTTATAATGTGTTTTCCTGTGAGCAATCACCATAGCTCCTTTTCAGTTAGACCCCACTGAGTTAAAGTTTAAGATTTAAGATAATGGTTCCAAACTTGTGAGCTTTGGATCCTTGGGAAGCTGGAGTGTATTGTTAGCGTTGTGGAAATCCATCAAGCATTTTTCTGTAGATTGAACATAATTTACATAGATGAATTATATATCAATGTTCAAATGTAGGTAGATAAAATTATGTTTAATAAAATAAAAATGAATTTTTATTAAAGTACTACTAAATATATTTGAAGCCATTTCTGATTTTTTTTCTCTTAATTTAACTTAAAAAAAATTTTTGTGTTAAATATGTGCATAAACATGTGAGCACAGCCCTCATGAATGGGATTAGTGCCCCTATAAAAGAGGCCCTAGAGACCTGCCTTGCCCCTTCCACAATGTGAGAATACAGGGAGTAGGCACCATGTGTAAGAAAATGTGCCCTCACCAGGCACTGAAAATGCCTGTGCCTTGAACTTGAGCTTCCCAGCCTCCAGAACTGTGAGAAATAAATGTCTGTTGTTTAGCAGCTCTCCAGTCTATGGTATTTTGTTACAGCAGTCCAAACAGACTAAGACAGGAAACAAGAGGACCTCTGCTTTAGCCTTGTCTACCTCCATTCTGCCTGCTGATAGGCAATTACTTCAGTTTTTACTTATTTCTTTTGATGTTCATCTTCTTACTTCTAAATAATAATCACATGCTATCATTTATTGATTCTTTTTAGTTTTAGACACTACTCATTGACTTCTAAGTAAGAAAGATAAGGATTCAGCCTTCTTCCCCTCTCATCATCTGCATAATTATAAAAAATAACCAGATTTTACATAATGAGGACTAAACAAATATTAATCTTATGCATTTCCATTTTTGGACAATTGGTATTGTTTTTCTCTTTTTTTGGAATTAATAAAGATCATTTTTGGCATTCACTTAATTGACTCTGTATTTAGCACTAATAATTCATCCCAAATTTCTCCACCAGAAGTGTGTATATGATATTAAAAGCATCAGATAATGTTTAGTTTCAAGTGTCCATTATCTGTTAATCTGTTATCAACTCCAATGTGGACTAACTGTTCTCTCTTCCCCTGCCGTCACATGCCTTCCTCCTCTGTTGTCCTAGAAATCTCTGTATTGGCCCCTCTGTTTCCCGGTTCACAGGAGGTAAAGATTTTTGAGATCTTGCATGTTTGAAGATGTCTCTATTCTGTGGTCAGACATGATCGATAGTTGGGTTAGATACAGAAGGCTAATTTGGATATGGTTTTATTAAGAATTTTTAAAGGCTGAAGAAGGAACCTAAGTAGGAACTTAATCTCTGTCTCAGGACTTTGGTCTGTCACATCTGTTCTATGAGATAAAGAATATCATGTGGTTAGGAATGATATGAACTGTTTAATGTTTAACTTGCTGATTAAGAAAATTATATTAAATTTTAAGATAGCTGATGCTTGAAAATTTTTACCCAATATTGCCCATAGTTTCTGCTTTTAGCCCACCAATAAGAATGATACAGCTCTGCTTGGAGGCTATTCCCTCCCTTCTGTTACCTTCCCTATAAAATCTTTTATTACTTGTGGTAGACTTCAGAGCACTTCTTTAGCTCTACGTCAGTTGGTGTTTCCCAGGTTGACCCTCACATTTGGCTCCCGATAAACTTTACAAAATTATTTTATAAAGCCTCAACAGCCTTAATTTTGGTTGACAAGGCAATTTCCAGTTTCCTCTTGTATGGCCCAATTCTGATTCTCATTTCATCATACATTATTTGTTTCTTGTTTGTTTATTTTTTGTTTTTCCTTCTCTGGAAGCTTTTAAGATCTTATATGTGTTCAGAGTGTTCTGAAATTTCATATTAAAGTAACTTGATATGAATCTTTTAAATATGTTGCGCAGAGTACTTTGTCGGGCCTTTCAAAATATGTTTAGGGCAACTTTCTTGAACTAATTATTGTAAAACTCTATCTTTTCCATTTTATCCAGTCTCTTTTTCTGACCTCTTTATTATGTGATGTTGGATTTCAGTGATTCTGTAACTTTTCGATTTGTTTTTACTATTTTCCAAACTTTTGTATTTGTTGTATTTTCTGGGAGATTTCTTCAATGTTATCTTTGAATTTAATCCTTCTGTGGATTTTTCAATATGGCTATCATTTTTTTAAAGTATAAAAATTCTGAGTTTTATTTTTGTTATCTGTTTTCATTTTATGGATGCAATACCTTCTCTTATTCTTCAGAAAATATTAATTATTTTTTTTCAAGTTTTCTTCTGTTCTCTTCATTGTCTGTTTCTCTCATATTTTTTTCCAAAACATACATGTTTTATTTTATCTTTGTCTTTCATAAAAGAGGTTTTTCTCAAAGTTCTAGTCATCCTGTAGCCATCTTAAACTTTTTTTATATTTAAATGAGACATCTGAAAGAGGATTGGAAACTGTGTGAATGGGATGAGTTTGTCCATGGTAACCTTCATTAGGGAGATTGGGTGAGGCCCTGAATATTTTGTTGAGAAGCCCCGGTATCAGTCTCTCTAAGTCTCTCTTCCTGAGCAGGTCACTCACCCTAGAAAATTGCTTCAATCTCTTTCCTAAAGAATGAATATCTGGTTGGTATCTGGGTGTCTTGCAAAGGGATGGGAGAATGGGGGTCTTACATGTGCACCCATCACACTCAAGACTGAGGGTATTCAGTGAAATGCTGTATTCATAAGTTACTTGAATTAGCACCACTACCCCCAACACTTCAAAGTGATTATAGTACTCATTTAGAACACAATTGGTGTAGAAAATCTACAGTTACTTTAAGTTGCATATACAGTCTCAATTCAATAATTAAAAATGCCCAGGCATTTGTACTAATTCAGGCTTCCAACCTTATTCAACGGTAAAACTTCTTACTTACTCCCCAGCCTGGAATCTCTTGTAGATGGGCATCTTCTTTTAGGAAAAGAGGGTGTAGTGATCTCCTTTATTTTTCAGTTAACACCTCTCCTACTTACTAGCTGCAGTTACAGACTCTGTAGGAGTTGGAGAGGGGGTTGAAGGAATAGAGGCAAGAGGTGCAGGAAAATTCTCAGCTGATCAGAAGAGTTGAAAGACCCTTTGCACTCTGTGAGGCTGGTTGTAGTTAAGACTGACTCTCTTCTGGGACATTTGCATGCAGATATCGTAGAGTTCCTCCACCAATTGCTGGTGGTTTTTTATTTGTAGCAACTTTTGTAAGGGCTAACATATGTTCTTTTAGCCGTCACTCACTCCCTCAGCCTTTGGAAGGGTTTTCAATGGTGACGCCAGATTTTCCTTTGTTTTTTTCTTGTGCTCCTGATTGTGCCATTTGAAAATGCCGTAAGAGAATCTAAGACAGTTCTCATAACTTTTTTCTAGTGCAAGGTTTATGGTAGGGTCAAGAACAAAACAAAACAAAACAGAAAACAAACATGATTTCCCCAAATTCTGGGAGTGCAGGCCAGTTCCCAAGTAGCAGTAACTTGGCCCGATTCCTCCGCTAAAGCAAGTATTCAGTGCTTGTCTGGCCTTCCAGCTTTCCTGTTCGAGGGTTGAGTACCAGAGAACCTCACTGCACCTCCTTTGCTGCTGGGGACAGTCATCTAGCTCTCCAGAAGGTCACGCCAATGCCTACTCCCTATGCTGAAGGTGAGAATTGGATATTCCATACCCTTTACCTTTGGAGAAAGTGGAAAATTGACTCAGAGTCCACCATCAAGTCTCTTTATAAAAATCCTCTTCAAATATTCTCTCAACTCAACTCTTACATCCTTGATAAGGGTGGGAAGTTTAAATAATCAAGTATAGTTCCAGAGAACTCCTTGTATGTTCTGGATATAGTCGAAAACCTCCTTTGGAATGCAACGTCTGCAATATCTTGGTGCCTCAGTCGAGACTTCTAATTTAATTTCATTTTAGATTAACATGATGTGATCTTATGTAGCAGAGATACCTTTAATTAATGCTTGGCCGCAGATTGGCCTGCTTTATTCCATTTACTGGTAATTTTGGAATTTTCCCCAACTTTGTTTGAGCAGAACATTCAATCTAGTTTTATAAACTTTACAGAGCAATAAGGCCTAATGATAGCAAGCATTTATCTGGAACTTCCTATGTTAGGTAGTGTTTTAGATATTTTACATGTATTAATTCATTTAAGTCTTATAACAAATCTATGAGGTAGGTACTGTTACTATTTCTACAGGTGAGAGAAATGGAGGCACAAGGAAGTTAAGTAATTTGTCAATTTATACAACTAATAAATAGTGGTTTTGAGTCTTAAAACCAAGCAGTGTGACTTCAGAGACTGTGCTTTTGACCGTTCCTTTATATTAGACGTGGGGCACATATAATTGAAGTACACTTGAAAAGACCCACAGAAGGTACCTCCTGCCTCTGTAAACGGAGCATTGAGATATAGTATCGACATGTCCATAATATGATTATCACGATTTTGCTGTAATATTAACTATAAATGGAAGCTGATAGTAATATATTGACTCCTTAAAAAGTCTTGTGTGGATTTTAGTTTTGAATTTAGGACATGCTTGGGTTATAGCATGAGGTTATATCAATAAAGTAAGTTAAAGCTGAGTTTCTTTAAAATGATAACAAAAGCAGGGAGATCAGTTCCACAAATATTAGCAGTGTTTAAAACTAGGGGATGTATATTAGTATAGAGATGTTTTATATTTGTATTGCTTGTCTAGTGAGAAGGCAAAACTCACTACCACCTTCGGAGTTGGACTTACATCTTGAAGATCTGGGTGTTTGCACCAGCCTGCAAAGTTCCACATTTTTGCTGTTGTTGCAATTTTAGGACTAGGGATTAATAAATATAGAGAAGTAGAAACAATGTGATCAACAGTTAATAACTTCATATTAAAGAATGAATTTGTGCTAAGCAAATTATGAAGCACATGCAAGATGAAAGCATGTCTTGATCAGCTTTTACTTTTATAATAGATAAAACATTAAAATAGAGAACAGAGCCAGCACAGAGCCACTACTCATGTTGTTGGGCAAACTAGGCACTTCAGTGGTGCCGCTGCATAGGCTGTTCTGTGAATAGTGGTCCCTTGAGCTCTGCATTGTGGTAGCCCTGATAGTAAAATTAACTTATATTATCAGCCAAATTCAACAGCATTTCCTGGTTAGCTAGAGGAAAGGTCATATGAAGAAAATATGAGGACTTTTTGGGGGGAGGGTGGCAAAGAGTCTAAACTTTACCCAAATGAGGCATAAATCTTTGAGCCTCCTACTGTGGGAGTCACTACAGAACCATTAAAGCAAAATGTCATTGATGGATCTTGGATGTGACCAGCACCATCTTTGATTTAACCAGCGCCATTTTACACACACTGAGCACAAAATGTCTGCCAGCCTTTCCCTAATGAGAAACCTCGTGGTTTCTGAGAAATAGAAACTCCTCTACTTCTGCATGGGTGCAACCTTCCACCTGATTGCATCAGCCAGCCTTGTCTTCCACACCAGCACCAAACCCCTCCCTGATTACATCAGCCTTCCTTATAGCCTAGATAAGCCCTCCCACGTTGACTCCACCTGCTGCTCTCCATTTTGAGTGCAGCCCAGCAGATTCTTTTCCTTAAATAAAACTTGATCGGTACCCAGAGTTTTGGCTCACTTTCTTTCATTTCGGTGCTAAAACCCGGGTAGGGTTCTGGCCAGGACCTTTGGACGATCCCCTCTCTTGGGTTGATTGGCCCCCTGGCCGCTCTTCCTGAGCCTGCTGAACTGGGTACCTCCAGCACTCTCTCCTTTTGCCATTTCAGACCAATGCATCCACCATTGACCTCAATTCAGGGTGAGTCAGTGGGTCTGTCCTACTTCTATGGGTTCCCCCAATTACTCTCTATGACTACTGTCTACTTCCCGAAGACCAGGCACCTGGCTGAAGGAACCCCTCTTGTGCCCCCCAGCTTATTGGAGGATGCTCCTCTAGCCATTCAGTGGCTCCTCTCTTGAAATGAAGGTGCACACCAATGAGGACACTCCTTGGTGTTACCCTTCTTCTACTGGGACTGATCACCTCCTTTCTCACCCTCTAAATGGGATCCTCACAGTCCAAACCTCCGTGCTGTATGCCCTTGAGCTGTCTCCTGGCCAATTTACCCCTTGGCCTCCAGGGAGACATTAAACCTAAACTTTTCATTTTCTACTGTAATCTCTACACCCTCTGGGCTATCTCCTGGCCAACCTCTTAGCCTCCAGGGAGATATTAAGTGCAAACACCTCTTATTTTCTACTGCAATCAGGTTTGGCCTAACTAATGAATCCCAGTGGCCAGAAAATGGCACTTCCAATTTGTATACTCTTAGAGATTTAGACAACTTTTGTCACCAAAATGGCAAAGCCAGAGAGATTCTTTATGTTCGAGCTTTCTTCTATCTCTGATCATGTTCTTCTCTGTAAAAACTGTTCTACATCTCAAATTCTCCTAGCTCATGCCTGACCTCCCCTTCCAGACTTGGATCAATCTTTTGATCTGTCAGACCACTTTGCTCTCCGACCACCTCCTTATGTTCCAGATCCTCCACCAGCCCCTTCACCTTTTCCCTCTCTTCCCCATACCTGGTCTCAAGACACTCGTCCTCAGCCACCCAACACCTCTTCTTCTTCCCCTTTGTCAGGTGACAACCCTGCCTCAGCTCCGGTTCCTTTATACTCCCTCCGTGAAGTGGCTGGGACAGAGGGAATTGTCTGGGTCCATATCCCCTTTTCTTTTTCCAATCTCTCCCAAGTTGAAAAATGACTGGGATCTTTCCAGTCTGACCTAGACACATATCTTAAGGAATTCAGATATTTCACCCAGTCTTGTGATCTCAACTGGCATGATATTTTTATGATTCTCACTACTACCCCCCATGGACAGGGAGCAGGTCTGGATAACAGCCCAACAACAGGAAGAAGGGGTACATGCTCAAAATAATAGGTGGCCTGAAGGAGCCATTGCTGTCCCTTGCATGGACCCAAATTGAGACTACCAGGCCAGCCATGGGGACTGGGATCTCTGGGATAATATGATCACACACCTAGTTCACAGCCTCCAAAAGGCTAGCCACAAGTCAGTCAATTATGACAAGCTTAGAGAAATCACACAGAGATCCACCAGAAATCCCAGTGAGTTCCCAACCCGCCTCTCTGAGGCTTTACATAAATACACACATATAGCTACAAACTCCCCTGCAGGCATGGCCCTCTTACACTCTCATTTTATTACCCAATCAGCCCCTGATATTTGAAAAAAATTAAAAAAACTTGAGGATGGTCCAAATACTACCCAACGAGACCTCCTCAATGCAGTTTTCAAGGTTTTTAACAATAGGGAGGAGGAGGAGAAGAAGGATCATTACAAAAGAGATCAGGCCAAATACCAACTCCCGGCTAATGCCATCCAAGGCTCACATTTTCCTAAGTGGTTGCCCCCAGGGGCAAGCCACCTGGGAACTGCTTCAAATGTGGTCAACTGGGCCACTGGGTACAGGCCTGTCCTAACCCCAGGCCTCCTCCTGGTCTGTGTCCTCACTGCAAACAGCCAGGTCACTGGGGGGTTGATCGTTCCACTCACCAGAGAGGGAGTGGCCCAGTCCCTAACCCACAACCTGTAGCTCCATGGCCACCCCTACCAGAGCTTCTCAGCTTTGTCCAGGAGGAGGACAGATGATGCCCAGGGCCTGAGGCTCCCATGGAGATCACCATGCATGAGCCCAGGGTAACTCTCCTTGTAGCAGGTAAGCTGATCTCTTTTGTCATTGAATCAGGGACCACTTACTCTACCCTTCCTGAATATACTGAATATACTATCACAATAGTAGGGGTCACCGGATCAGAATACCACCCACAGATCACTCAACCCCTTTCCTTCAGCCTACGTCACACTCAATTCACACACAGATTTTTAATAATGCCTCAATGCCCAGCCTCCTTACTGAGATGGGACATCCTTTCCAAATTCAAAGCGACCCTTACCCTAAACACTTTAACTCCAGCTGCAATACTCCTGTTAAATGCTGCCCCAGACCTGGCCCCACCTTCCCCTTCCCCTCAGACAAGGTTATTCCCATAGTATGGGACACTTTTTCTCCCTCCATTGCTACACACCATTTCACGATCCTTGCTAAGTTGTGGAACCCCTCTTTGTTCCCTAATGTCCCACAATACCCCATAGCTAACAAACCCTTAATAGGTTTAAAACCCACAATACACAAACTCCTTTCTTCTCATCTCTTATGGCCTACCCACTTGCCTTTTAATACATCCATCCTCTGGTTATAAAGCCTAATGCCTCACACCATTTAGTTCAAGACCTCAGGGCCATTAATGTGGCCCTCTTACCCATAATTCCAATCGTTTCTAATGCCTATACTCTTCTATTCACAATCCCAACAACAACCTGTTTCTTCTCTGTACTTGACCTCAAACATGCCTTTTTTTCTATCTCCTTACACACTTCCTGTCAAAACCTGTTTGTCTTCACTTGGACTGATCCTGATATGTGTCATTCCCAACAACTCACTCAGATGGTACTACCTCAGGGGTTTGGGGATAACCCCCACTTCTTCAGCCAGGCCTTAGCTCAAGACTTATCTGAACTTCCTCCAACGTTTAGCAGTTTAATATGATATGTGGATGACCTCCTCCTTTGTAGCCCCCCCCATGAGGTTTCACAGGCCCACACTGTTGCTCTCCTTAATTTCCTGGCCTCCAGGGGATATCAAGTGTCCCCCAACAAGGCCCAAATTTCTTCTCCTTTGGTTACCTATTTGGGAGTCCACCTCACCCCCACAACAGGGGAGGTAATGGTAGATCACAAAAGTTTAATTTCCAAACTACCAACTCCTATGACAAAGAATGAAATTCTCTTTCCTAGGGCTTGCAGGATATCTCCTTGTGTGGATTCCCAACTTTGGTGTGTTAGCAAAACCACTTTGTGAGGCAGCTAAGGGGGACCCCACAATTCCCTTAGACCCCACAAAGCCCATTCATTTCTCCTTCCAGGGGTTGAAAGCTGCTCTCTTTACAGCCCCAGCTCTTTCTCTCCCAAACTTATCCCACCCATTTGTACTATACATCATTAAAACCCAGGGATTGGCAGTTGGGGTTCTGGGACAAGAGGTGGGAGATATTGTCTCCCCCATTGCATAAACAATTGGACACCACAGCTAGAGGATGGGCTCCCTGCTTATGGGCTTTGGTGGGAGCCATCCCTTTATCATAAGAAAGCTCTAAACTAACTTTTGGACAAAAAACAGTCATTTGTTTCCCCCATCATCTTCAAGACCTTCTCAGTCATAAGGCTATGCCAATTCTCCCCTTCCTGCCTACAACTTATCCACCTTACATTCATTGAAAATTCCCAGTTCTCCTTTAAACCTTGCCCTCCCTTATATCTGGCCACACTCATCCCAAAATATTCACAACCCTTAGAACATAATTGCATGGAGGCTTTAGACCTCTTTCTCAACCCTTTCTGCAAATGCCCCCACATCCCATTACATGACCCCAACATACATGGTTCATAGATGGGAGTGCCACCTCCATGCCCACCCCGCCCCTCAGGCAGGTTATGCCATAGTAAATCTAACACAAACTATTGAGGCTTCCTCCCTCCCCACTAACACCACTTCCCAACAGGCAGAACTCATTGCCCTCACCTGAACTCTCACTCTGGCAAGCAACAAATGAGTCAATATATACAATGACTTTAAGCATGCTCACCACATCCTACACTCCTGCGCAGCCATATGGAAGGATAGAGGATACATGACCACTCAAAGAGGGCCCATAAAAAATGGATATCTTATCACGATACTTTTTGAGGCTGCACAACTCCCAAAGGAGGTTGGGGTTATACACTGCAGAGGACCCTAAATCTCCAACGACCCCCATGGCCCAGGGAACCAAACTGGTGGATCTAACTGCAAAACAGACTGCGAAATCACCAGGCTCCCACTCTTTCTCTCCCACTCAGGTCCTTCTCATGGCCCTTATGCCCTTACCCCAATACATACCTCAAGAAATATAATACCTCCAACAGTTGGGAGCACAGAGGAAGGATAACTGGCATTCATTCTCTCTCTGGTCACTATGTCCTCCCTACCACACAAACTGAGCAAATCCTTTTAGATTTCCATAATTAAGCTCATATAGCTTATGACACCCTACATGCGTTCTTCAGCCCTTATATTACTCTCCCCACATGGCCAAGTTACTTAAACAAATCACTCAAAATTGTCCTTTGTGTACTCATTGCTCCAATCATGGTGGCCTCCAAGTTCAGTCCTTTCCCACCCACCAGGTCAGAAGATACACTCCTGGCCAGGATTGGCAAATTGACTTTACTTACATGCCTCCCCACAAAAGGACACACTATCTTCTAACCTCAGTAGATCCCTTTTAAGGTTGGGTTGAGGCCTTTGCCTGCACTTCAGAGGATGCTACAGCAGTAATGCATGCTCTCACCTCTGAAATCATCCTTCGTTTTGGCTTGCCCACCAGCCTCCAGTCTGATAATGGCCTGGCATTCATTTCCCAGATTACACAACTCACAGCACAGGCCTTACATATCAAATGGGGCGTACAAATGCCATATCGGCCTCAGTTATCAGGCAAAGTAGAAAAAGCCAATCACCTCATACAAACACAGCTGACCAAGCTGTCCATGGAACTTCACCTCCCTTGGACCCAACTTCTCTCTCTAGCACTCACTCGCTTGCGAGCTGCCCCCACAAACCCTCTGGCCTCAGCACCTACGAACTTATGTATGGTAGACCCTTCACCCTCACACCTCTCCCTCCCAGCTCATCACCTTTAGGCCAGTATCTCCCTACTCTTTCACTCAGTAGGGATCTTCTTAGAGAACAGGCCAACCTTCTATTACCTCATCCTTTCCTTACCACCCCCTCAGACTTTAGAGTGAGCCTGGGACGGCAAGTGTATATTAAATCCCCAATCCCAAATCCCCTCTCACCACATTGGGAAGGGCCTTACACAGTACTTCTCACCACTCCCAAGGCAGTAAGGGTACTAGGAAGGGCCCCTTGGTACCACTTATCCTTGGTAAAACTAACACCTGAGACTTTACCCAAAGAATCTGTTAACAACATGTCAGAGGGGTCCCTCTGCTCAAACCTCAACCCAACATCTCTGTACCCTTCATCCATTTTAGGACCCATGAAATTGAAAATCTCCAGAACCTCCACATTCCCCCCAGTCCCAGAAGAAGGATGATCTTTCCCCTCTCGATTATCCTCTCACTCTTGCAGGCCCGCTTCATGTCTTTCACACAGGAGCTGCTCCAAGCCTGGTCACGACCCACCACCTCCAGTGTTGAAGACATCCTTGAGTGGGTAACTGAATTAGCCTGGCAGGGCGCCCTCTGTAATTACACGCCCAACGAGGTTACCCTCTACTCCTTTTTCCTACTATACATCCTCTCAACCTCTCAGCCCCTGAACGCTTGCCTCTTCTCTTCCTCTTGCTTCTTTTCCAGAGACATATGCCACACCCTATTCACAATGTGTAACCAAGGTCTTGGTGGCTGGAAGGACACTTTCCAACCTCCTGGGTCAGCCACCCAGAATGTTAGGGGGAGTCCTACGGACACATTCACATCCCTGACATACGTTCCTGCAACACATTATGACCAGACAACTGCCACATCATGTTCTTACGGGGGTAAAAACTACTGGACAGCTCTTTCTAAAGGGGATTCTGCTGGAGTCCAGTGCCCACCCCCAACAAAACATTTCTGCTTCACCCAAACCACTCACCTAGGCCATAGTAATGGGGAGGACTTTAGGACAAAACATGTTGGATCCCTGACCATGATGGGACTTGTCCTTCTTCTTGGTCCCTGTCTCTTTCTGTGTTTCTCTCATTTCTTACAGGAATTTATGTGGGTTTTCACCAACCAAAAGGTCGCCAAATTTTTCCTGCGAGGAGAATATCAGCCCCTGAGAACTGTCAACCCTTCCCCAGAAGAATACAGCCTCCCCACATGAAACCACCTAATTGTTTTATTTTTTTTTCATATCTTCACCCATCTCCAGCAGGAAGTAGCTTCAGAAGAATGAGACCTTTGCCCCCTTTCCCTTCTCCCTATACTTAAAAGGCAGGAATGATTGATCTTGGACATGACTGGTGCTATTTTGGATTTGACTGGTGCCATTTTACATACACTGAGCACAAAATAACCACCGGCCTTTCCCTTACAAGAAACCTCATAGTTTCTGAGAAATAGAAACTCCTCTACTTCCGCATGGGTGCAAACTTCCACCTGATTGCATCAGCCAGCCTTATCTTCCACACCAGCACTATAAGCTCTGCCACCCCAATGCCAACTGCCTGTGGCTGCTGCTCTCCATTTTGAGTGTAGCTCATTAGATTCTTTTCCTTTAATAAAGCTTGATCGGTACCCAGCATTTCGGCTCACTTTCTTTCAGTCATGAATCTGCATTGAGCTGGGAAGTTTCCCATAAGACACTCTGTACAGCAGGAGAACAATAGCTAACAGGTTTTAGAAATCTTACCTAGAGACCCATAGCAGACTAGAATATTCCACCCCCAACTATGCCTTTTTAGCATAAGGATTATTTTGAGCTGATTATTCTAAGAAATGCAGACACAGAAGAATCTCTGAAGACAGAGTAGAACTTACTCTCTAGTAAGGGAAATTTACATTTATAAAGGAAATCTCCATTTGTAAGGATATCCTCCTCTAGGTACCAAAAAAGAGAAGGTTGACTGTAAATCACTAGAGACTCTTATCAATGGAGAAAGCACTGACAAATCTGCATAACAAACTTCACCCTTGTTTATCTTGCTTTCTCTGGTCACCTCCCCATAACTGGCCTTTCCTACACCCTTCTTTCTTTGTTTCAGTACAAGATATTTAAGCTTGAACTCAAAGCCACCTCTTTGAGATTTACTCTTTCTCTGGGTATCTCTCATGTGTATATGACATATACATGTTATTAAACTTCTGTTTATTTTCTTGTTAATCTGTCTTTTGTTCCAAGGGTCTATCCCAACTAAAAACTATAAAGGGTAGAAGGAAACTTATTTTCTCCCCCTCTACAGACCCAAAGTTTTTTTAGAAATTCTCATAGAACCAGTGACTGATAAAGTGGGAATGGAGAATATAGTATTTGTCTTCAAGTTAGAATTCTTGGGTCCGAATCCCTGGTTCTCATCCAAGCTCTGCCATTTACTGGCTGGGTGGGCTTGAGCAGTTTCCCTTTCTGTCATACAGTCCCCACACCTCTAAAACAAGTACTTGCGTCACAGGGTTTTAAAGCTTAAATGAAAAGATGTTTGAAGAAAATTTCTATCCCAGCATCAGGCACACTGTATGCTCTCAATAAGTGCATACTAATGGTTTTCATAGATGTTTTGTTCATGAAATATTCTATTCAAATGACTCTTGTTCAGAAGCCCAATCTGGGAAAATATAAAAACTGAACTTTTTCTGGTCGAAGTACATTTGGGGACCCTGGAGGCTGCTCCTCACAGTCACTCAGAGTCCACTTGGAAAACCATCAGTTTACCACAGTTTATTATCTCCCCACTCACTTTACAGTTTAGAGAAATCTTTCTCTCTGAGTTACTTTCTGGAGGCTCTCCAACTAAGACATGGACAATTTGTATCCCTATCTTTCAGATAGAGATGAAGGCAAAGTTCAAATTTCCTTAGTCTGTATTCTCTAATCTTTCATGGTTGCCACTATTCATGAATAAGCCAGAAAAAACCCATTCAACTAGAACTGCCAAGTACTTAGTGGAAAAGGCACTGAGCTCGGAATTTAGATATGAGATTGTCCACATATCTGCTCTAGTCTGCTACACATCAGCTGAGCTAATCTGGGAAATTCACATAACTCCTCTGGCTTTGTTTTCTTATTTATGAAATAGGCTTAATGATGCTTTTGATACAATGTTGTTATGTAAGACCTGTGCACAGTGCACAAATCCCACACATCAGGATGGCTCACCTCACAAAGACCATGAGACAGAGATTGTTGCAATCAAGCAAGAGGAGTTTATTCCAGCATGCTGGGGTCACTCAGTCTTCAAGACAAAAGCGACCACTCAGTCTTCAAGACAAAAGCGACCCCGAGCCCTTAACACAGACACTTTTTATACAGTTTTTAGACAGACTTTTGCAACAGGATGAGTTGTATACCGCTTAGGGGTTATCTGAGGTGACCTTTAGATTTATGGGTGGTCTTTAGCGGGCTGGCACACAGATAAGGAACAGTATATTTCCCAACCGTTTATCTTTCAGGCCAGGAGGCCTCTAGATAAGGAACTGGTCCCTGAAACCGGGTGGTGTTTCCTCCCTTCCTGGAATTTAGTGTGTCTGGCCCCACCTGCTTGGCGCCTTAGAAGCTGCCTTACTTGAAATGGCATTAGTTATGTTTTCTCATTTTTAGCAAGCATTAATACAGAAGCAAATTGTGTACATTAAAGTTATATTTTATTCTACAGTTATGAGGATGAACTAATATCAGTTTACATACCTGGGGCAGGACTTGGTACATAGACACTCAACAGATGATAGTTATACTAATTTCCAACCAAGTTTTATTGTATCATATTAAACAGTAGACAAGTTCTATTCACTTTATATTAGCTACAGAATAAAGATGTTCCCAGCTTCAGTTTGGCAGAGTCTCTAATATGTGAGCTAAGAAAATAGCTCATAGAAAACATGAGGAAGATGGAATTTAGCATAACTTTTAGAAACTGTGCAAAATTTGAATTTGGGATAAACAGGAATGCTGTTCATATATGATTGAAAATACGTGGCTGTCCTCTATTTGCATAACATGGTTATTTTCCTTAGCTGTTAGTAATTCTGTGGAAGCAGCAGAGTTGCATGTAGGTACTGTAAAAACAGAATTCATAGTGGCACTTGTGTTGTACTTAGGAATGTTACTTCACTGACTCATTTGATCAACTTGAGAAATCTCAGGCTAAAAATAGCATTTCTAAAGTCTTGTCATTATTTCTAGAGAGTTTTAATATATTTTATGTGCTCAATAGATTGCAGTAAGAGTCAGAATTTTAGAGAAAAATATTCCTCAATCCAGGGAAAAGCCTTACATGTGCATAATTAATGACATCCAAGAGGAGAAATACAGATACAGATCTGGCTTCAGTCACTTGCTAGCTGTGCTCCCTTGGATAATCCATAGTAGATATATTTTTTAAGCGTTTACTGTGCTCACACCACTGTACTAGGAAGTAAAGATGAGAAGGTACCAGTCTTGCTTTCAAGGAATTTATAGTCTAAATGGGAAGGAAAGTATAATATAATGAAAAATTAGGAAATGGTGATTGTTGCACCAAGAGTATAAAGAAAAAAGTCCAGGGGACTTTAAAGGTATAAATGATTTCATCCATTATGAGAACTTTAGTAGTGACATTTGAGATTGATTGCACTCAGAAGATAGGGTTTGTCAGATGGGCAGGGAAGAGGAAGAAGAGTATAGAGGTGGTAAACTACAGGGAGTGTTTGGAGAGTAGATAGGATCCAGTTTTAACTGGAAATTATAATAGCAAGTTGAAAAGTAGGAAGAGAAAATTTTGAAAAAATAAATAGTGTCCATATTATGTAAGAACTTAAATACCAACAAAAAAGGTTTTCATTGAATTCGTTAGGCAAGACAGAATCTTTGAATATTTTTGATCTA
This sequence comes from Cynocephalus volans, assembly GCF_027409185.1. Taxonomy (NCBI): domain Eukaryota; kingdom Metazoa; phylum Chordata; class Mammalia; order Dermoptera; family Cynocephalidae; genus Cynocephalus; species Cynocephalus volans. The sequence goes on along the minus strand of NC_084471.1, from coordinate 80,677,417 downwards.
GAAAGTAGCATGGGCAGGGTTATCCTTTAGGATAATTAATCTGTGATAATAGGTAAAATGGATTAGAACAGAGAAAAATCTGACATGCTGAGAACAGCTAAAGGCTATTTTGTAGTCTGGGTTAGAGGCAAGGAAAATCTCGATTGCAGCAATAGCTCAGGAACTAGAGCTGAATGTCTATATGTGTGATATATGGGTTTTATCAAAACTGCTGACTGATTAGATGAAAGGGTGGGGAGGACTTGATGCATATTATGGTTTCGAGCCAGGGCAGTTTGCATTCGAAGTACCTTATGGAAAAGAGTAACACAGTTGGAACTGGAGTCAAAAGGTTATCAGGAACCAAGGAACTAAATCAATAAAAATCTCCTTCTCTCTTTTATTCTTTCCTTCTCCCCTGATGTCTCTGCTTTTCTTTACATGTCTCTCTTTCTTTTCTGTAACTTGACTTCTTTTGTATATTTAGTACTCAAGCAGTCACTGTGGCCCTTAGCTATGTGCTAATGTTACAATTCTAAACACTAAGGAGAAAAATCAGATTGGTCTTTTTTATCCTTTTGAAATCAGAATAAATGGGCATGACTACCAGCCTGTGGAGAGTTGCTTTGCATCTGAGGCCTGGGTCTAGACAGTAGTGGCTGGGCCGAGTTGAGGAGGGAGGGGTCGTGTGATCAGTGTCCAAAGAACTGGACCGATGGATGAGGAGGGATCTCCTGAAAAAGAAATGCAGGTGGGGCGGTGTGTCAGTCAGGGTTCTGTCAGAGAAACAGAACCAGCAGGACTATATCCGTCTGTTTGTCTGACTATCTACCTATCTATCGTGAGAAATTGTCTTACTCTGTTATGCGAACAGACTAGGTAAGTTTGAAATCCGCAGGGCAGGCCATCGGAAAGGACAAGCTGGAAATTCTCAAGCAGGAGACGATGCTGCAGTCCACAGGTGGAATTTCTTCTTTCTCAGAGAAACGTGTTTTGCTCTTTAGGTTTCTCATCCGATTAGGTGAGGCTCCCTGTCATTATTAAGGATAATCTCCTTTCCTTAAAGTAGATGGATGGCAGATGTTAATCACATCTATAAAAAGCCTTCAAACCAACCCCTAGATTAGTGTTTGAAGAGCAGGGGACTGTGGCCTAGCCAAGTTGACACATAACACTAACCATCACAGGCAGGTCCTCCAAATCATGCCTAATACATTGACTACATAAGAAAATGGAGATGTATTTAAAAAAATAATGTTGAGCATGGTTTGGGACATGTAAGGTTTTCAGTGTCCCTGAGTCACTGACATATTATCTTTGTTCTTTTGTACACAGGGATTGTTCTAGATAATTTCTGAGTCTTCTTTCAGTTGTAAAATAATTTCTATTATCATGTGCAAAGACAATAGAGATGAGTAAAAAAAGGCAATTGTCATTGCTAAGAGAACAACCTTGCAGAATTGACAGCTTTTCCTGTCTACTCCCTCTCCCCAAAAGAAAGATAGCAGAATGCAATAATTATGATAAAGAAATGACATTCACTTAATTGTTTATTGAACACACTGTAAGCCATACGCTATGTTAGATGCTACAGATATGAGGTGGAATATGATCCTGGACATGAAAAAAAATGATTATAATCTAATGATTATAACCAAATTGATCATTACTAAGTGTTGTGGGAGAGATCTGAATGGCATCTGAATCAGGCCAGGAATTCCAGGAAGGCCTCCAGGGAAACATACATTCTGAACTGAAATCGTAGGTCAGGATTTAGATAGACCAAGAAGGTAGCCACAGACAGCGGCAGCTGCTGGGAATAAAGAGATCTTAAGAAAGCCTCTGCTGCAGGCTGGTAAGGCAGACAGGAAAATCATCACACAGTTTCATGGGCCATTTAATTTCTTGAGAAGTGTGTAGTTTTTCAGGAAAAGAAGTTGGTACATTTAGGAGCAGTGTGGGAAATCATGTATCTTGATCAGAGCCTTGAGAGAAGAGAATAAATGTCTAGGTGCATGATGGTGGGGAGGGTGGTTGGGACTGGCATGATTGGAAGAGCATTTCAGGCAGAAAGTGGAACACATCAGGTTCAGGAATGAGGAAGAGGGAGTATATTTAGTTTACTCTGGGTGTGTTGTGTCCCTCTAAACATTCATATGGCAGAGAAAAATAGCCTGATTAGACAGATACTAGGTCAAAACCCAAAGCTTATGTATTGCACGACTATCATCTTGAGGTAATCATATTATGCAGAAAAGTTCTAAAGAGATAGATAATTTTACCCTAGATTTATTCATTTAGTGTCAAGCAAAATTTTATTAAAATCCTTTTGGCCATTTTCTTTAATTTTTCCCCATTATTTTGGTTCCTTCATCTTTCAGAGTTTTCTGGCCATATTAATGTTCTGTTGGATAGCAATCATGTTCGATTTCTTCAGCATACATAACGTTGTTTTTAAATTGTTACTCGGCCCCAGAAGTTACAGTAGTTCTCATTTCCATTTTAAACACTGAATGGAAGAAGAATTTTTACATGCTGTTATACCCATGCATTGTAAAAGCTGATTTCGTGAATGTCATTTGTTTATTTATACAATCCTTAAATCATCTAAGGACTTTTTGAATAAGAAGAATTTTATTTGCTCAAGACATGTTTTTATTTGCAGAGCTATGAACCATCATCAACTAGTATGTCCTCAGAACATCAAGATGAAGTAAATGGTGGATTTTATGGGGTTGTGTGTGTTTGTTTGTGACTCTGGCCATTTGTGTGTGTGTGTGAGCACGCACGTGTGCACGTGCATGTTTATCTGTGTGTATATCTTCAGTGAACTTTCTCGGTGAAGTAATAAGAAACCCCAGGGAGATGTTAGTACCTGACTTTCTCCTTATTTCGTGCTCAAGTGCTTTCTGCCCTATGTATAAAATAAGATACATCATTGCCCTTTGCATTAGTAATGCATTGGATTATGGTAAAACACTAATTCTTTGCATTATATTGAAAAAATATTTTGGGCCGTGAGTCTCTTATTGCAATAGATATGTGCTATGGTTTGAATGTGTCCCCTTCAAAATTCCGGAGTTGAGACTTAATGGCCAATGTGACAATATTAAGAAGTGAGGTGCCTGGTGCCTGGATCTGGGACTTCCCAGACTCCATAACTTGGAGGAATAACGTTCTGTTCTTTATAAATTATCCAGTTTCTGGTATTTTGTTATAGCAGCACAAACAGATTAAGACAAAATGTTTTTGTTCAAATTTAGCATTAACAAAAGTTTTACTTTAATATTTTTCCTTGCCTTCCTCCCTTCCTTCCTTTTTTGTTAGTTCAATGACTGTCTCTTCTCCTGCAATGTCTCTTTAATACCTGCTACATACAAGGTTACACTCTTGGCATTGTGTGAATTATAAAAATAAAAGAAATACTATAAATAATTAAGCACTTCTGAATACTTATGTGCCAGTCACTCTTTCATGTATTTCACACGTGTTAATTTATTTAATCTTCAAGACAGTTGTATGAGGCAAATACTGTTATCACCTCCATTTCACAGGTGAGGAAACTGAGTCTTAAAGAAGCCCAGTAATAGCCCAAGGCCCCACAGGGATTAAGGTACAGAAGATTTAAACCCATATTCTTAAATCATTTCTTCACTGTTGCATCCAACAAAAATCTGCTAGAAAAAGTGGAAGGCACAAAAGCACATAGAAAGTAAGATAGAACAGAATAGATGCCATGAGAGAGGCTCACACAAAGTGCTCCTGGAGCTCAGAAGAGGGAAGAAGCTGTGGGGATGTTGTCGGTCTCCATGGGCCTTGATGGTGAGGAGGATTTTGAGAGAGAAAGGTAAGGAGGACATTCCAGCAAGAGAAAATGATCTATCATCTCATTTGTATGCATGACTGAGTACACGAAAGGGAGTAGTCAGAAAAGCCTGGAAGGACAAGGCACAGCCACATGCACAGTGTTTAAATACAAGCAGAGATGATGTTTGACATGCCAGGCAGGAGGAAACAGCTAAAGGCTTGAGCAGAGAGTGACGCGATCTATGCAGTGGTTTGTGAAAAACCACATATTAACATTCCGTAGAATGGATTAGCGTGGGAATCTGGGAGATTGGTTAAAAGTTTGCTAAGAGAGAGTAAAGGCTTGACTTCAAGTATTGGTTTGGGAATAAGAAGGGGAGAATTAGAAGACAGAATAAGAGGTCCTATGTCGGCACACTAAGACTTGGTAAGCACTGGAAGGCGTAGTGAAGTCTCCATGGAGTCTAAAGAGGCATTGTGGCTCTGGGAGGATGGTGACACCATTCACTTACGCAGGAAGGAAGTTTTCGGGGGAGCAGAGCAGAGATGCATTCATGCTTTGATAAGTGTGCAAGGAAATGTTCCATTATCAGTAGGAAATAAATGTACGAAGTCGAGAGTAAGGCCTTTTCAGGGGCCATCAGCGCTCAGCCTGGATCGTTGCGCCTTCCTCCCTTTCCCCTCTGCTTTCACATTTGGCCTCCCTGCCATTTGGAAAGTTTTCTGATGCCTGGACCAATGGCTCACCATTTATCTCCTTCCAATTTCTTTCCATTGTCACAGCCAAATTTATGACATTATACATTATAGTTGTTTATGTCTGCATGGGGCTGAACATTTGCTAACAAAAGTATGCATTTCTGCTGACCCATAGCCAGAAATAAGAGCAAAACCAAAGCTAAACCAAACCAAACCAAAACAAATAAGCACTCAGGCTTTAAGCAAGGGAAACAGAGCAGCCTTGCAGAAATAAACCTTATAAGAACCAAGCAGAAACTGCCACAGAAACTGCTGCCTACATTTGTCTTCACGGATTTTATGTCAGGTTCTGCCAATGAAAACCTGAGAGGAGGCCTTTTACAATTACCTACAGGGTCTGTGGTCAACAGATTAGATTGGATAAAATAAAACTCTTGAGTAAGGAAGAGAGAAGGTTTGGTTTTCTCGACTGGACAAATAGGAGTTCCTTACCTGTGTGAAGAGAGGCCACAGTGAGTCAAAGTGGAAACAGCGAAATACTGTTTTGAAAGTTACGCTACAGAATACAAGTACAGGATGCTTATGGATAGCATTATTCATCACGCTCCTGTAATCTCATTAGCTGTCAGCTAATGGCATTAATCAAAGGAAAAGTTTTTTTTTTTTTTTAATTCCCTCAATCTATAAGATTTCTTAATAAAATTACTTCCTGGCAAGTATTTTGTTGAAATTCATAGTTAGTGAACAGATTTAAGATCAAGTTATTTCTCAGTTTTAATGAGATTCATCCTGATATCGGTTTTGAGATGCCACTAAACATTTTGTCTTTGTTTTTTTCCACAGATGCGCTCTATTTCAGAACTCAGTCTGTGCCCTTTAGATTTCTTTCTGGTGTCTTGCCAATTGTCTACTTTCCATCTGCTTCTGTCTTCCACAACCATGCGTCCACATCACTCATCAGATCTCATTCCTCTACAGCAAGTGCCCCTCCTAGTCACGTTACCAATAAATAGGTCCAAACTTCCCAATTCATTCCTGACACCCTTTTTATTTAGGCTGTGAACTTCTCAAGGATGAAGACTCTTGTTTTTAAACATATGGCCTTCCTCCCTCTAATAATAACTGCTTTCTAAACTCAGGGCAAGGGGCCTCCCTGGTCTCCTTTCGTCTCCAGCTGAGTTAGGCAGGCGCTCTCACAGCACTCTGTGCTTATGGGTCTCCACACCGTTGTAATCCTCTCTGTCCTTGAGTGCAGAGGCTGTGTTGTTCATTCTTCATCCTTAGGGCTTTGCCTTGTTTTCAGCACACAATGAGTTCCTCCTAAAGAACCGTAGAATGAAAAAAGAAACAAAGGGAGCCATTAAGTAAAGGCATTTAATTTGTAACTATATCAATATTACTATTTTCAGCCTTTCCCAGCTCCCCTTCTGACCCGTCTTCCTACACACCAGTTCGCTTCCTTTGGCACCAGTGCCTTCATGCCACTTTCGGGCATTGCTCGAGGCTCAAAAAGTGTCCATTTCTTTTCTTCCCGTTGGCATTTCTATGATCATACCTAGTTGTAACCAAAAAAAAAAAAAAAAAGAAGTTATTTAATTTACACAAAATAACAAAGAACTAATAATTTAATGATTTAACTTTCTCAGATCTATTTGAATTTAAAAAGCAATAGTGTTAATCCTGAGAAATCGCTCTCTAATGGTGAGATTTGGGGTATCACCTGAAAAATATTCTTTAGCCCACGAGTCTATTCACTTATTTGTGGGAGCTAAAAACAAACAAACAAACAAACAAACAAATAAACAAACGGGGGTGGGGTGGGGAAGAAGACACAGCAGTCACAACAACTCCTTGGACTTGTTAAGACAAGTGAACAGATATGATGGTGATGGGTGGGAGGGGGAAAGAGGAATTGTGAAAGGGACACGAAAATCAACTACATTGTATATTGATAAATTAAAATAAAATAATAAAATAATTTAAAAACATTCCATTTCAAAAAACAAAACAAACCGTGTCCGCCTGCTGCTGAGGTTGCCATTGGCACAGGGGTAGATATCTGGGGGTGGTGTTCCCCAGGATATTCATCTTTTAGCTGTGATCTCTAGCTCCCCAGGTACTCTGGCTAAGGCTGAGCATGTGCTAAGTGCTTGGTGCAATGCCTGGCTCATGGGAAGGGAGCCCTGGTTCCTTCCCAATCTCATTTCATGCCACTTCCCTGTGTGCACGTTACAGTCCAGCCCCACTAGCTTCCGCTCAGTTTTGTGTGTGTAGCCAAGTCTTTTCTGTCCTCAGAACATACTATCCTGGCTTGCTGGGATGCCATCTACCTTTTCTTTACCTGGCTAGCTTCTGTTTATTCTCATGTTCCCCCTTTGAATATTACTTTCTCCTGGAAACCTTCCCTGAAGTACGCTGGATGGATTAGATGTTTCCCCCACGTGCTCCCATAGTACAGGGTAGCAGCGGCACCGGCAGCATAGCATGTTAAGGCCACAGACCTGAGCCAGAGTGTCTGGGTCCAAATACCAGTTTTGCTAGTTACTGACTATGTGAACTTGGGCAAATTTTACTTAACTGCTGTGTGTAAATGACCTTCACATTTGCCAAACCCAAATTCTTTTGCTAGGAGGGTGCAGGCATAGGTTGTGCCAACTGGAGGCATCATGTCTGGGACAGGGAGGTGGAAAAGAGTCAGAACTTCCTTGGGCTTCTTCAGCTGTGGAGGCAGCTGACTAGGGCAGGCTCCTTCAGAGTGGGCCCCTGAAGCAACTGAAAATAAAAACTGGCTTCTATATGGCTGCCAGCCAATGGTGGTCACATAAATAAGGTGGGCTCTTGCAGGGTCATGGCAGCATCCTCTAATTCCTGATTTCCGTAGAACCCACCTGTTGCTTGCCTTCCCCCATGCTGCAATCCCACAGTCCTCAAAAATTTTTGTAACCCAAAGCCTTGTAGGAAGTCCACCACCTTCAGTTAAAATACCTAGAGTGATTGTTTTCCTAACTGAACCCCGAGTAATACAGTATAACAGGAACTCGCATAATGGCTGCTTAGAATTTTAGAAAGCAGCCCGACCAACGCAGTGTATTCATTTCCAATGAACAGACTATATGTACTTTTCCTATACATTTATGATTGGGCAAGAAACTTTATTTATTCTACAATATTTATTAAATAGACATTCTGTACCAGACACTATTCTAGGACACGATGTAATCATCTACAATTTTGTGTGTATGTGCTTGATTTAAAGACATTCTGAATTATGTCATAAATATAACACCCAACATAACTATCTCCATTGCCCCATATAATGGTAGGACCACTGCGAACTTCATTGATGTGGAGACATTCTGTATTTCTATATTAATAAAAGATATTTTCTCTCTCCTTTTCTTGAGCACTACACTGTTGTACCCGGTTCTACATTCTTATTCTTTCTAATGAGCCATAAAATTCCGACAGAATTTCAGATGCAATGTCAAATCTATGGGCATATTAGAAACTTTTTTTCAGGACAAAATTGCCACCGTTTTTTATATGATTGAAGTAGCACTATTTCATGGTGGAAATCTGCCAGCGTGGCTCTTGCATCTTTGGAGTGGTGTTAGGTGTTGGGAACTGGATAGCTTGTATTAGAAGCCACTCATTTTGAGTCTATATATACGTTAAGAAATTTTCTTTCCTTTCAGAACTAACACAGCTAAACATTATGGTTTATTCCCTTTTTTCAGCACCGCACTCTCCCGAGTGAGCCACGGGCCGGCCCTATTCCCTTTTTTAAAAAAGAAAATCTTCCGCTTAATCAAACCTGACTATCTTCTCTGAGTTCTGGGTTTAAAAAAAAAAAGTCTGTCTTTCCTTAAGGTACCAATTTTCACTTTTGCCTCCACTTCTTTCCATTCTATTAAGTTGGTCTCTTTGTATATATCTTGCTCCTTTTACTGACAAGATGATTCCCTCCTAAATGTCACCTTCCTGGAAAATGCTAGGCAGAAATTTTAACACTTCTGCATAGGAAAAAAACAACAGCAACAAACCATAGACTTTGTGAGAAGTTATTACCAAGTACTGGCCTCAGAGTCAGGAAACTGAATTATAATCCTACATCTTACTGCCAATAAAACCTTCACCAGGTAGCCTCTCTGGACCTCACTTTCCTTATTTATAAAAGGTAGGTTTGAACTGGGTTGTTTCTAATGTGCATTTGGGCTCTGTACTTCAATATGTATGGCTTTGCCTTAGTTTTCTCGTAAGGTAGGTATGTTACGGTGGCTCCACAATGTCATTGAATACTCGGGATCCTTCTAGTTTTATCTAACAACATCCTTAAGAATGCCATATCCTAGTCAGGATGAAGGGGAAAGAAAACATGAAGAAGCAAAGACAAAATAGATACTTTTAACATATGGATGCCCCAAACATAATTTGGATTGTTTGTAAGGAAGAGTACTGAATGGGTATTGGATAAGTCTATAACATTGGGCTAATAATAATACTATCTTGTTTTTCATGTATTTATTCATTCAGCTGGCAAATATTTATTGTGGGCCTTCTACATGCCAGATATTCTCTTTAGGTACTGGGCACTTGGTGGTAAACGCACAAGGTTCCCCTTTTCTTCTTAGAGCTTAGTGGAAGCTCGTAGAATTAGGAGAGGAACTATACATTAAAAACAAACACTAAAAATAAATATATAATCGCACCTTAGGATATGTGTTTTGATGGAAACATCATAAGAAGGCAACAGAGTTACCAAATTTAGATTAGAAAGTTAGATGCCAATGTGAAAGTGATATTTAAACAGGAGTTGGATCCTTAGAATAAAATGTGGGGTGGGTAAGAAGGGTCTCCAAATGGAATTGCGTGGTTTAAAGGCCTCGAACCCCAGAGACCCATGTGGCTGGAACGTGTTGATAGAGGGGAAAGAGAAGCATGAGATGAGGTTGGCCAGGCAGATGGGCCAGAATACATAGGGAAAGGAGGGTGGGGCATGCCAGGCAGAGGGGACTGCTGCCAGAACCAATGTACAGAGGCAACAGCCTTCTCAGGGTGCTGAGCATTAGTGATTCATGAGGGTTGAGACTAGAGAACCTGGGGTTGTGACTCTACCAGAAGGCAGGATCCAGGCTAGAGGGTATTTTTCATCATGCTGAGAAAATCAGATTTTATCCAAGTTGATGGTGAGCCAGTGGACGGTTGTGAAGGAAATGGTGGATAGTGGATACGGGCAGTTTGGCTGACCAGAGACAGTCTGTATGGACCTCATGCAGTGTATTAGTTTGTTTTTGTGTTGCTATAACAGAATACCTGAGACTGGGTAATTTATAAAGAAAAGAGGTTTGTTTGGCTCATGATTCTACAGGTTGGAAAATCCATAATTGGGTAACTGCATCTGCCAAGGGCCTCAGGCTGCTTCCACTCATGGCCAAAAATGGAGGAGAGCTGGTGTGTGCAAGGAGATTGCATGCTGAGAGAGGAGCAGGGGAGAGGAAGGAGAGGTGCCAGCCTCTTTTAATAACCAGCTCTTGCAGGAACTAATACATCAAGAACTAAGTTACCCCTGTATTAGTCCATTTCTGTTGCTTGTAACAGAAATACCTGAAACTGGGTAATTTACAAAGAAACAATATGTATTGCTCACAATTTTGGAGGCTGGGAAGTCCAAAGCCCAGGAAACACATCTGGTGAGAGCAAAGCAGGGGTGTCAGCATGGTGGATGGCAGAAGCAGAGAGAGCCAACTCCTCACTTCTCCTCCTTTTAAAGCCCTCAGAACCATGCCCATGGCCACCATTAAACCATCAACTCATTAATCCCTTTACAACGGCATGGTCCTCACAATCTAATCACCTCTTCATGGCCCCATCTTTCAACTACCACAATAAGATTTCCCACCCTCTTACCTTTGGCAGATTACGGACCAAGCCTCAATGAACTTGGGGGACATTCAACCCGCAGCAACCTCCCCACCCCCAGGGAGGGCATTAATCTATTCATGAGGGATCTTCCCCCATGACTCAAACACCTTCCACTGGGTCCCACATGCCACATTGAGGATCAAATTTCATCAAGAATTTTGGAGGGGGCAAACATCCAACAACAGCAAGCAAGTAGCTGTGCAGAGGATGGATTTAAAGGAATTGATGAGAAGCAGGGAAACATGTAAGACATGATTGAAAAATTCTAGGTAAGTAATAATAAAGGCACAAACTTAATAGCATCGATTCAGCATTTTTGTTTGTAAATCAAGGAATCAGGGCAGAACTCATAAAGCATAGTACAAAGCAGAACATAAGTTTAATAACAATACCTGTGATTTACTGAGGGGCCACTATGAGCTGGTCACTGTCTTGAGCTTTTTACTTGAATTAATTAATCCTCTCAACAACTTATTATACTTTTATACTTATACTGCTATACCATTTTAAGAAAATAGTGTAAGGGTGAAATGATCAAGATTTCTTTGTTTAATGAAGAGAGGGAACCAACTGCCTTCTACCCTCTCTTTCTGTAAATGTGTCAACTTATAAATGTAACAGGCCCATAAAAGGCCAGATGTTTTGATTTTACAAGGCATGGTCCTGGGCCTTCTGACTCTTGGAACTGTAAACACATCCCTTCAAGATTAACATAGAAGTCCCTGTGAGACATACAGGAGACAATCACAGGGTGAGTCATCTTCTCTCTCAAGGAGATAATAGAAGTTTAATTGTTCTCTTTTCTACATACATTTTTGTGAAATTCTCTCCAGATGTCGTAGACATTTTTGTACCTCCTTTACAGGCAAGTAAATCTGTAATGCACATTCACCAATGTTCTCCCGCATACTCTCTCTTCTAAACTGGTATGGAGGAATCTTTTGTTGTCAAGATTTTTTAATTTCCCCAATATTAGAAACAAAGAGGTTAAGTAACCTGTGTAAAACCACACAACTAGTTAGTGCTAGAATTAGGAATTAAAAAAAAAAAAAAAGCATTGTGATGGTTAATTTTAGGTGTCAGCCTGGCTAGACTATAGTACCTACTTGTCTAATCAAACACTAATCTAAGAATGGCTGTGAAGATATTTGTAGCTTTGGTTAACATCTACAACCAATTCACTTTAATTGAAGATTATTCTTGATAATATAGGTTGGCTTCCTTAAATCAATTGAAGATCTTAAGAGCAAAAACTGAGTTTTCCTGGAGAAAGAATTCTGCCTCAAGACTGCAGCATCATTTCTTGTCTGAGTTTCCAGCCTCCCAACCTGCCCTACAGATTCAGACTTGCTAGCCCCACCAAATTCTACTTTAAAGAATGCATGAGTCACTTCTTTAAAGTAGATCGATTCATCTATCTATCTATCTATCTATCTATCTATCTATCTATCTATCTATCTATCTATCTATCATTTATCTATCTATCATCTATCTCTGTCTACCAGTAATCTATCTATCTCTATTTACCTATGTGTGTGTGTTTGAATGAGTGTATATATTCCCTATTGGTCCTGTCTCTCTGGAGAATCCTGACTGACACAGACATTTTTAGTTGTTCTTTGCTGTCTGCTGAAGGAAGAAATAAGTGGTATTTTGGAAAAATGTTTTTAATAACAAAACTACATAAATCACCTAGTGGCCTATAAATAGAATGCATTTAATAAATGCAGTTTAATGAAATAAAAATGTTTCTTTATTAAAAAGAACAAATATTTTTATTGGGATTCAACTCTTGAAAAGTCATCAGTGCAAAGGCAAAATAGATACTTTAATTACCATAAAGTCAATACACCCTCAGAAAATCTGCTGTACCCTTCCACTTCTTGGTCTCTGTGCCAAAAAAGTGTAACGTTTGGTTTCCTAGGTGATTAATAGCTGTAAATTTGCAACATATCCCAATATTGTAGAGTTTCCAGGATAGCATGAAAAAAAAAAAAAAAAAGACAACTAGGGATAAACTAGACCTACTTTTAATAGCAGAAGGAAACATTTAAATATACTTTTCTGGGGTGGGGCAGTGAGAAGTAACATTTTAAAAAGCAATTGATTTTTCACAGAATTGCACCAAATTTTCAAGAAAAAATTAGTTTTTTAAGTTGCAACTTTTTCTTGCTGTGTACAAAACTAACTGGCCTTCCATTGGTAGATTTTTCCTAAAGAACTTTTCAGTAGCTCTCATTACAGTTTATCAACTCTCTGTGGGAACTTTAAAAAGGGGGAGAAGAAATTGTAATTGTTTACACCATAAATGAAAAATGTGCTATTTACAAACTTAAAAGAATGTTTATTTATTAACAAGGAGTCAGTAGCACTATGAAATGGTATGGCTCTTCTGGGTCCTTCATGCTACTTACGGATATAAAATTCACTGCAGAAGTAAACCTCTGTCACTTCTTCATCTTTATATTTTAGAAATGCAGCTTCTCCACCACTGATTTCAGTGAGGAATTCTGTTTCAGAAAACTGAAATGAAGTTGGTTAAATATCAGCAATTTCATCTGGCTCACCCTAATATCAGTTTTGAAATGACCTCAGAACATTCACCGACTGCAGTGTTCCCATATTTGTGGTTTTCTGTGGCTGCTACTATCTCCACATGTTGCTTTTGCTTCTTTCCTTTGCAATTAGAACTGAGGCTTTTAGATATTAGAAGGAACAACAGTGGTACAGATGACCGACTAAAAGGAATTGTATTGATTTTTAGATCACTTTTTGGTGAGTAAAATAAAAGAAAATGCATTTATAAGCTTCTTTCTCTCTAATTTTGAAATCTATAATTCTTCTCTTCCAATCTCTTTGATAAAATAACTTACTTCTTCTGAAAGGGAATATTAAGATACTAGATTCAGTTATTGAGGATTTTTCTTACTGAGCTTCTTGGCTGTAATAAGCTGAATTTTCTGTTTATCACCATCAACTTAGTATGGTTTTTAGTGCAAAATTACACACAAACACAAAAAACCAAACTGTCAAACTCTAGCGGAAAATATTAACTGTGACACTAGTGAACTTGGATTTATGTCATAGATCCATCACTTACTATCTCTGTGATCTTAAAATCTCTTAATCTCTCATTCTCAGTTTCCATCATTTCAATATAAGAATAATAAGACATGGGCCGAGCCCGTGGCGCACTTGGGAGAGTGCGGCACTGGGAGCGCAGCGACGCTCCTGCCGCGGGTTCGGATCCTATATAGGACTGGCCAGGTGCACTCACTGGCTGAGTGCCGGTCATGAAAAAGACAAAAAGAAAAAAAAAAGAAAAAAAAAAAAGAATAATAAGACATGATGATTAAGAATTAATTTAATAACTATTAAAAGTTAGTGATTTCTCTGGACTTAATTGGAATAGAAAACCAGATTGAGTAGGGGTGCACATTTATGAAAGCCACCAACAATAGCCCTTTAAGAATACTGAGCAACTATTTACAATAGCCAAGAGTTGGAACCAACCTAAATGTCCATCACTGGGTGACCAGATAAGGAAAAAGTAGTATATGTACACAATGGAATACTACTCTGCCATAAAAAAGAATGAAATACTGTCATTTGCAGCAGCATGAATGAATTTAGAGAACATTATGTTAAATGAAATAAGCCAGGCACAGAAAGAGAAATACTGCATGTCTTTACTCATAAGTGGGAGCTAAAAAAATAAACAAATAAAAAGAGAAAGAAAGAAAGAATGATACAACAATCACAATAATACATTGAACTTGCAAAAGGAGAGAACAGAACTGAGATTATCAGGGATGGGAAAGAGGGAGGGGGAGAGAGGATAAAGGAGGAATTGGTAAAGGGCCATGAAAAATGATTACATTGTATAATGTTGAATTTATTAATTATCTTGATTTGAGCATCACGTATTGCACACAGGTATTGATATTCAACTCTGTACCCCACAGATATGTACAATCAATTATGTTTCAATAAAAATAAATAAAAAAAATAGAAAATAAAAGCTGAATTAATAACTGGGGGTGGGAAGGGAGAATACAGAGCAGCTACTGGGCTCAAAGCCTTGTGCTTGGTGATAAGAGAGTTACAAACTCAAGAAATGAGGACTCTGCACTTTAAACAACGTGATTGATTCTCAATTATTCAGGGGTACATAAGCTCTGTCTGACCTAAAATGCGGGTGTACAGTTTGATGGTCACTATGGCTCTTCAAAACCTTCTGGGTCTTATGATTCTAAGAAGGCTGTAAATATGTGTGGTATGTACGGTGGTGGTGGTGGGAGGGCTGTCAGATGGATGAGCAGGCAGAGTGATTTTTTCCCCTCTGCAGAATTTCATAACAAGTTGTTTGCAGCAATAAAATCCTTAGCAATAAACTGAGGCAGACATCAGAGTGGTTATTCCTTTTGTGGGGAAGAAAGTTGGGGACCTCATAAAACATGTGCTTCTTCAAAATCTCTCATGTCTAGATGAGTTTTAATGGAAAGGTTGACTGCCAAATTCAAGGCTAACAAGTACAAGAGGAGTAGAAGAGTAATTTTTATTTTATGTAAAAAATAAAGACAATTTAGTTCTGCTGCTCCTTTTTGCTTACTTTCCCATAACAGAGAGCCATCACACTGGTTGTCTGTGGAGGGGAAAAACCTGGGCTTAGAATGTTCAAACAGGCCTCAAATATCCTCAACTATTGTACCAAGATATCCTCAAATTTCAAGGTTCCTGCTTATCTGAACCCCTAATTAGTTATTTTCTGGCTTTCCACTCTTACCACCACAAATCTATACCATCGCGTCCCTGAACATCTCCCCTGCTAAAGACATGCCCACCAATGTACAAAAATAATAAAAATTGGGGTGGAAAGTTAATAAAATAAATATTGTGAGTGTACTTTATTAGTAGTGTTGAATTAATGATTCTTTTCACTTCTAGCTGCTCAGTAACTCTGTCTTCCTCATATTTAACATATCATTCATCTCTGGTGGAAAAGTCTTGGTCTAAGGTTTGTATTTTGGGGGTCACAGGGATAATACTTATATTCTGAAACTGTGATATTAAGATATGTACTGGTGGCATCAGCATTGCTTTAGTGCCACAGCCCTAGGCCACATGTCCACAAAGAGAAAAGTATCACCCTACTTAAGTAAAATGTAATATACATTTATTGGCTTTTATTTATAACATCCCCTAACCTGTCTATATTAATATATTCATCGTTTTAGGTATCTGTGGTCGATGACATTTAGGAAAATATTGTTGAGTTGTAAAGGAGTGGAGAAAGTTGTGGAGCATCATATAAGTGGAATTTGGAGAGTTAGAGAGGGCCTAGATAACGTGTGCCTTGAAGAACATGGTAAGTAGTTGCATGAGTCTGTTTCTGTGGCTTATAACAAAATGCCTGGAACTGGATAATTTGTAAGAAAACAAAATTCATTGCTTACAGTTTCTGAGGCTGGGAAGTCCAAAGTCCAAGGAACCCATCTGGTGAGAGCCTTCTTCGTTGGTGACTTCAGTGATGCAGAGTATCAATCGAGAGAAGAGCAGATGCGAGAAGAGCCAACCTCCTCACTGGCTGTCCTTTTAAAGCCCTTGGAGCCACGCCCATGACCACCATTAAACCATCAACTTATTAACTTATTTACTAGAGCATGGTCCTACAATCCAATCACCTCTTCAAGGCCCCACCTTACAACTACCATAACAGGATTTTCTGCCCTCTTACCACTGTGATAGTGGAGGTTAAGTTTCTAATCCATGAACTTTGGGGGACACAATTCAATCCATAGCAGGAGTTTAATTTTAAGAGCAATAAAAAAATCATTGAGATGTTTTAAGCTGAGGATGTCCTTGTCAACTGTGAAGGATCTAAGACTTTATCTTACTTGGTAACAGCCTACCACAGTTTTAAGTTTGTGTGCAGAAGAATGAGATTTATGGGTCAGAGACAAGTGACTCTATTGCTCATGGGAGAGCAAACAGCATGAGCATCAGCATGTCTGTGTCAATTCCCCTTGCCTCTAAGTCTCACAACTTGAATGGGCCCAGATGGATGCCTGCACATATAGTTTCATTACAGGAGGGGAAACATGAGCTTGGGAACCCAAGTCTTTCATGTGGGCAGTAATCATGTCTGCCTTTTGCTCCCAAAGGGGAATTTATTTTTACTGTGCTGGACAGTAAGCCTGCTTGCTTTTTGCTCTGGAAGGAGACATTAACTCTATCTTCCAAGACTGTTTAAAAACTTGCTCTTTACTCTGGATGGTGACACTGTCTTTATTTTCCAAGGTTGTTCACTATTCAAACATGCTTGAAAAGATAGTCCAGAACAAATGTCAGTCTCTGTCTGTGAGGTGTGCACAAATGTGTACCGAGACAAAAAAGTTTTAGAAAACCACCCTATGTAGCCAAATATCATTAAAAAAAACAGTGTGGCCCCTCCCCTACCCCTGTACGCTAAGTCCCAGTGAGAAGCCTAGACTTACACCTTTGCACAGCTATAATGATATTCCCTCCCGACTTGGTGTGTTTCACAGAAGCCAAGTGGAAGCTGGCATTTTTATCCCTAGCTAGCAATCTCAGTCGAGAACATATGAAGAGTCTGAACTTCCATTCCCACCCAGTGTTACCAAGCTGCCCTTCCTTTCCCTGCTGTGGTGGTATGAGAAGGCTGGGAGGGGGAAGCTGGGACTTTCACCTCTTTCTGGGGGTAATAAGGCTACCCCTGTGGTGTTAGCAGAGGCCATGCAGGAGGCACTGGCAAGTGCCAGCCAGGGTGGTGTCAGCAAAGGCCTAGTGGGGACCCAGATCTCCCACCTGCACCCAGTGGCACCCCCCTCCCAGGTATAAATTAAGGCTGAGTATGGAATTCAGACTTCCACAATTCTATCCCCACCTGCGGTAATGTGGTGTAAAGCCTAAAATTAAGGCCCAATATGAAGTGTTGCCTTGACATTTGTGAAACCAGGACAGCCTCATCTGGCCTAACCACAAGTTACCCTCTCTACTCTGCTCCTGCAGATGAGGTCCCCTAGCTGAACAATCATCCTCATCAAGGTTCCCAGGTATGGTTTCTGCTTATCCCTGAGTAGTGGATTTCAGTTTCCTGTCAACCCAAGGAATATTTAAACAAGCCAATCATATCCTCTTGTAGGAGGCAGGGATGCATCTCACTCTCTTGATACTGCCAAACTTGCCTTCTACAATCCCTGGTTGTTTATCCTGTTCTTGAGTGCAACCCCCATGTGACCCTTTGTGGTATGGCCAGTGGTGTCCTCCGTCCCTGGGCTGTAAGTATATATGATTACTAAACTGCTGTCAATCTCATTTGTCCAGTGTTGGGTGTCATGTGCTCAGCCATCCCTATCACTCTAGAACAGGCATCCCTTCCTCACCAATGGGATGAATACGAGGTCATTAAAACAAAAACAAAACAGCATTGTCCTACACCCACTGAAGCAATGTGGAAAACAAAATAAAACAATAGAAAGTTTAAACAAGATCCAAAGTCTTATAACATGCAATGTCCAGGTTTCAATATAAAGTAACTCACCATACCAAGATCCAGGAAGATCATAAATGGCAAAAAGACAATCTGTAAATACTGACAGAGATGACATAGATGTTAGAATTATCTGATAGGATTTTACAGCATCACTTATAAAAATGCTTCAACAAATAATTACACACTTGAAATGAATAAAAAAATAGGAAATCTCAGCAAAGAAATAGAAAATATAAAGAAGAAACAAATGGAAATTTAATAAATGAAAATTATAATAAAAAAATTAAAACTCGTGAATGGGTTCACCAACAAAAAGAAGAAAACATTAAAAAATCAGTAAAATTGATAGTACAATAGAAATTACACAATCTGAAGAAACAGGAAAAAATACTTAAAAAAAAACAGACTTAGGGAACTGAACTTCACACTTCATACAAAAATTAATTCAAAGTGGATCAAATATTTAAATGTAAAACTCTAAAACTTTTAGAAGAAACATAGGAGAAAATATTCAGGATTTAGGACTGAGTGAAGTGTTCTTAAACTTGACAACAAAAGCATGAAACATAGATAAAAATAATTGATAGATTGGACTTCATCAAAATTAAAATTTTTCTCTGCCAAAAATCCCATGAAGAGGATAAAAACAATGTACAGATTGGAAGAATGTGAGATGCATATTATATATCTAACAAAGGACTCATATCTAGAATGCACGAAGAATTTTCAGAACTCAACAGTGAAAAACAACAATAACAAATAATTCGGTTAGAACATGGACAAAAGACCTAAACAGACAAATATTTCACTGAATAGGATGTATAAATGACAAACACATGAAAATATGTCCAACATCATGCACTATTGGGGAAGTGCAAATTAAGACTGATGAGATATCACTATACGCTTATTGAAATGGTTAAAATAAAGAATAGTGACAATGCCAAATGTTGATAAGAATTGAGAGAAACTGGATCTCATACATTTCTGGTGAGAATGTAAAATCTTACAGCTACTCTGGAAAACAGTTTGGCAGTTTCCTATAAAATTAAACATTCAACTGCTATATGACTCAACAATCACAATTGTGGGCATTTATCCAGAGAAATAAAAATTTACATCCATACCAAAACCTGTACAGGAATGGTCATAGCAGTTTAATTTGTAATCACCACAAACTGGAAAAAAACAAAATGTCCTTCAATAAATATATGGTGAATCAAACTGTCACACACTCATAACATGAAAAGTTACTCAACAATAAAATGGAATGAACTATTGATAAATGCAAAAACTTGGATGAATCTCAAGGGTATTCTGCTTAGTGACACAAGCCAATTTCCAAAGGACACTTGCTCTATGATTCTATTTATATGACATTCCTAATATGACAAAATTATAGAGATGGAAAACAGGAATTAGAAGTAGTAGGCGGCATGAGGTGAGTATGAGAGGTAACATGAGAGAGATTTCTCTGTATCTTGATATCAATGGTGGGTACTTGAATCTACACATGCAATAAAATGGCAAAAAACTATACACACTCATTGTGTGTTAGTCCATTTGTATTGCTATAACAGAAATACCTGAGACTGGGTAATTTATAAGGAAAAGAGGTTTATTTGGCTTACGATACTGGGACAGCTGCATCTGGCACAGGCCTCAGGCTGCTTCTACTCATGGCAGAAAGTGGCAGGCAGCTGGCGGGTACAAGCAGATCACATGGCGAGAGGAAGCAAGAGAGAGAGAGAAGGTGCCTAGGACTTTTTAAGCAATGAGCTCTCGTGGGAGCTAATAGAGGGAGAACTCACTCATTACTCCCCCCTCCCCCAGGAAGAGCATTAGTCCATTTATGAGGGATCCGCCCCCATGACTCAATCAGTTTCCAACACTGCCACATTGAAATCAAATTTCCACATGAGTTTTGGAGGGGACAACACATCCAAACTCCATCATTGTAATAATGTCAATTTCCTAGTTTTGATATTATACTATCATTATATAAAACGTTAACTACAGTAGTCTTTCTTATCTGCAGTTTTACTTTTTGTGGTTACGGTTACCCATGGTCAACCATGGTCCAAAAATAATGAATGAAAATTCCAGAAATAAGCAATTAATAGTTTTAAAATTGTGGACCATTCTGAGTAGAACGATGAAATCTCATGCCATCCTCCTGCATCCTGGTTGGTACATGAATCATACCATGGTTTGGCATATCCATGCTGTATGTGCTACTCATTGGTCCTGTTAGTCACTTAGTAGCCACCTAGGTTATCAGATCGACAGGTCACTAGAAGAAAGGTGAGTACCGTATAATAAAATATTCTGAGAGAGAGAGAGAGAGATGCCACATTCACATAACTTTTATTACAGTATATTGTAATTGTTCTATTTTATTATTAATTATTATTGTTATTCTCTTACTGCACCTAATTTGTAAGTTAAACTTTATTATGTGTGTGTAAGTATAGGAAAAAACATAGTATAAGTATATAGAGTTTGGTACTATCCATGGTTTCAGGCATCCCCTGGGGGACTTGGAATGTATCCGCAGTGGGTAAGAAGGAGCTACTGTACTGGAACAAACTCAGTGAAGGGTACATGGGACCTCTCTCTGCATTTTTTTTTACAACTTCCTATGAATCTATAGTTATTTACAAAGTAAATTTTTTCTTTTTAAAAGATGATGGAGCAAAAAGAATAGCAACAACTACAGATGCTGAATGCAAATGAGCAAGTAGGAAATAATAAAATTTAGAAAGCTAAATTTTAAATCTGCAGTATGGAGAGTCAAGAAGCTACTTGAGGGCTGGCCTGTGGCTCACTCGGGAGAGTGCGGTGCTGATAACACCAGGGCCACGGGTTCGGATCCTATATAGGGATGGCCGGTTAGCTCACTGGGTGAGCGCGGTGCTGACAACACCAAGTCAAGGGTTAAGATCCCCTTACTGGTCATCTTAAAAAAAAAAAAAAAAAAAGAAGCTACTTGATTTTCAGAGCAAAGCACAGAAAAACAGGTTAAAAATTTTTGAAAAATTGCATACCCCTAGATGTGGTAAGAAAGGTCAGCTAAAACAGATGGTACAAAGAAAAGGATAGCAGCTGCTCTGAAATGCATCTCCACTTCTTTGAAAATACCTGTAGTGGGGCCGGCCCGTGGCTCACTCGGGAGAGTGCGGTGTTGAGAACACCAAGGCCCCGGGTTCGGATCCCATATAGGGATGGCCGGTTAGCTTGCTGGCTGAGCGTGGTGCTGACAACACCAAGTCAAGGGTTAAGATCCCCTTACCGGTCATCTTTTTTTAAAAAAAATTAAAAAAAAAAAAAAAAAGAAAATACCTGTAGTGAAGAAATAAAATGAATGAAAGAAAAATGACCTGGACAAATCTCTTGGAAACATGCTGAGGAAACTTCCTTATAGCATTTATTAGTGGAAAGATAACTGAGAGTCCTTATTCATGAAACGCTTTTAACAAGACATACTTGTATGTATAGTTTTTTTTTTTTAATAGTAAATCTGGATTTTATGAATCTATGAGGCATGGCCCAGTGGGAAAATACCAATGTGAGCTATGTAATTACTGGAGATGGAGATGTTCCAGATTAAAACAACTCTCTTTGTTTCAGTGGTGACCTGCATGTTTCATTTACAGCCTCTATATCTTAAATATGGGCCATATCCTATCTTAATGTGGGGAACAGCATGTGTAATCTCAGACTTCTCCATCCTTTTGTGTATTTAAAGTTTACTTGTATCCTTAGAATTATTGATAAAATTTGATACTGGAGAGGATCTCTGATTCATGTGAGTCTAAACTGACAATCTGACCCTTTATGTTATCTCAGTGGAATTGTTTGAAAGCTTGTTTTTTTTTTTTTTATTTTATTTTTTATTTTTATTTTTATTTTTTTTAAAGATGACCGGTAAGGGGATCTTAACCCTTGACTTGGTGTCGTGAGCACCACGCTCAGCCAGTGAGCGAACCGGCCATCCGTATATGGGATCCGAACCCGGGGCCTTGGTGTTATCAGCACCGCACTCTCCTGAGTGAGCCACGGGCCGGCCCGAAAGCTTGTTTAATATTCATTTAGACACCCCAGTTCTTCTCCCACCCTACATGCTGCTGAGCAAGTACTCTTCCCTATCCTACATAAAACTATAGATTTATTCTCCTGTAAGGATAAGAATGTGGGTCTCTGGATACAAGACAGAAGCATATTGAAAGTATGATGTGAAGATACGTGTTAAGTTTGCACGTTGAATGTTGAAAGCCCTGGCCAAACCGTCCTCCTAGTTTTTTTTCCTTATTCATATTACAGAATGCTAGCAGTCGGATTTAAAGAGATAGGAATATAATTGTCTGGGGATTCTGACCATTCTAAGAAAAATGATTTAAAGATACTGACACAGGGTTTCTTGAAAAGGATGGTTCAGCTCGGTCATCCTGCCGTGAACAGTGAATCCAAATTTGAAAACCTAACCCATAAACATAGAGCTTCCAATCATTTTTTTTTCTGAATCGCTTTTAAATATGAATAGAGAACCTGTGATCCCAGAATTAGTGAACTGGGTAATTTGGACCCACCTTCCCTCTGATGACAAAATAGACTTGATAAAAATTTTTAAAATCTTGTTATAGCAACAAACTAACAAAATAATGAGAAATTGCCAGACCAAGATACATAAAGGAAGGCAAACTAGGGAGCTGATTTGGAGTTGCTTTTGCCCCAAATGTGTTTGCTATTCCTCAGAATGTGAATAAGAGGCTCAGCAAGGTTTTTTATCAACTTTACTGGATTAAAGGGATAAAAGTGAAAGTGAAGAAACAGTACTTACAGATAAAACTGGAAAGTCTGCATCACAAGAGTAGTGGTGAACCAGAATTAAACTAGCCCTCAACCAGACTATAGCCTGGTTTTGAGTTATCCAGGTGTCCCTGAGAATCTCAATCCCTAAAATCAAGATAATGTAACCCAGAATTGTTAGTGTTTACAGGCTCTAGATAAAGGCAATAAAACAAAACAAAACAAAAACAAACAAAAAAAAACCTATATGGAGAAAGGTAACATTATTCTAGACTTCAAGAAATGTTTATGATTTTTCAAATACAATGCCAATGATCAAGCAAAGATAACCAGGCACATGAAATGATAAGACAAGATGAATGAAACCAAAAGAAACAATAGGAAACAGAAACAAATCCCTAGGCCTTCAAATATTTCAATCATCATGTGTAGACTGTAAAACAATAATGCTAACTATGTCTGTGGAGAGAGAAACCCAACTAAAAATATCAGAAAATAATCGTAAAATATAAAAAGAAATATTTCAAATTTTAAAAGAAACAAGTAAAAATTATACAATAATTCAGATCATGAACTCTAAGGACAGAGTAACAACCAATTGGAAATAGTCAAAAAGAGAATCATTGACCAGGAATATAGAGCAAAAGAATGAAGGATAAAAGAAAAAAAGAATTCAGAATACAAAAGAGAAGGTAAGAGAGAATATTAATTAAGAAAATAAAATATACATTTAATTGGAATGCTATGAAGAGAGGAAAGAAAGTAGGGTAGAAGGAATATTTAAAGAGATAATGGCTGAAAATATTCCAGAACCAATAAAGGATATCAAATAACACATTAAGACGATTCAATAAATAACAAAGAGTCAATAAAAGGAAATCAACTATTATGGACTGTGTTTACCCACAATTTAAATGTTGAAGCCCTAACCTCCAGGGTAATGGTTTTTAGAGATGTGACCTTTGAGAGGGATAGATGGAGTCATGAGGACCAGGCCGTCATGACTGGATTGATGACCTTATGAAAAGAGACACCAGAAAGCTTGCTCTCTATCTCTCTGTTCCCATGCATGAACAAAGAAGTGGTTATGTGAACACACGGTGAGATGGCAGATACCTGCAAGCCAAGAAAAGAGGCCTCATAATAAAGCCTTCCTTGCTGGCACCCCAATCTTGAACTTCCTAGCCTCTAGAACTATGAGAAATAATTTTCTGTTGTTTAAGCCACCAGTATAGGAGATTTTCTTATGGTAGCCTGAACTGACTAAGACACCAATATTAGACACATCGGAGTGAAAGAGCCAATATCAAAAGACAACAAAAATATTTGAGATATACCAGAAGAAAAAAAAATATCTTTAAAGGATTGAAATTTACTTTGAGAGAATTGTCTTACTTCTGGTGGAAGTAAGAATCCAGTGGAATGATGTCTTCAATGCACTAAAGAAAATAACTATTTACATAGGATTTGATAGAATAAAGTTAAAGTAAAGACATTCTCAGTCAATTAAGATTTTAAAGAAATTGCCATCAGCAGACCTACACAAAGAAAGTCCTAAAGGATAATCTTTAGGTAAAAGAAAAATTTTCCCAGATAAGATCAGAAATGCCAAAAACCATAAAGAGCAGAGTAGTTGGAAGGGCAATAAAAAATTCTAGGCTCCTTACGTTGTCCAGGAAAGGTATCACTCAACAATTATATTTTGAAGGTCAATGATAAATCTTTTATTTTGTATGAAAAACAGAAAAAAAAAAAGAAAAAAAAGGAATAAAAGAGTGTATAACTTCCAAATTAACAGAGGGCAAGAAATGGAATAATAAAATGTAATGAATTCAAAGGAAGTAAAGAAAGAAGAGAATGAAGAACACAGAACAGGTGAGACAAATTGAAAACCTACAGTGTGATGTTAGATTTAAACCAAACTGTTTCAACAAATGTATTAGGTTTAAATTGTCCCAACCCGCGTGATATTCAACGCAGACCCTGGAGTGGGGAGTGGGAATTGGATGGGACAAGAGATGAGAGAAATGGAGACAAGACAGTATTCTGATCAAGTCTCACTTATTAGCCAGAAGGTCACAGCTTATATAGCCAGCAGGAGGGAATCAGCGGATAAGGAACTGAGCAGCAGATGGTTTACTGAGAAAACCACAGGGCGGATTGTTCCAGTAAACGGAAAATTCCCCTGTTATCTATGGCAAGTTGCAAAGTTACCCACACCCATAGTGCACACAAGGGGGAGGGATGGAAGATAACAGCAAACAAGGCTCTCAGGCCTCGAGGCAACAGCCGGGCTCTTTGGCTCCGGACATTAAATGGAATAAATACTCTAGTAAAAAGACAAAGAATGTCAAAATGAGCAAAATAAAACCTGATTACATTCTGTTTTCAGAGACAATCAAACATATAAGGGCAAATAAACGTTAACAATAAAATGACATAAAAAGACTTACCTCGCAAACACAAAGAAAACTGGTGCAGTCACAATAATATCAGGCAAAACAGATTTTAAGGCAAAAGCAGTACAAGAAACAAATAAATACTAGTGACTAATAGTAACTTTATAATGATAAAATGTTTAAGTCTCCTTGAATATGTAATAATTCTATATTTGCATGTGCTAATTTTAAAGCCTGCTTTTCATTGCTAGCATATAAAAATGACTTGTGTATTGATCTTGTATCCTGCTACCTTGATAATCACAAGTTTTGGGTGGGTGGGGGGGATATATTCTTTAGGATTTTCCACATAGATGATTGTGTTGCCTGAAAATAAATACAGCTTTAGTTCTTCCTGTAGATAACTTCATATCACTGACTATAGAATTTTTTTTCATTCCTTTGTACAACTTTATAGTCTGCCTTCAGATGATTGTATTACAGTTTACTTACCCAATCCTTTATAGATTGATGGGGATTTGTTGCAATAAATAACTTATGCATTTGTCACTGTTTTTGTTAGTTTGTTTTTGGAATAGATCTGGAAGTGGGATTGCTGAATCAAGTGGAAAAGTACATGTAATTTTACTAGATACTCTCAGTTTTCACCTCCATAGGTATTGTGCCATTTTGTAGTCCCACTAGAAATATGTGAGAATGACTGTTTTCTCAGATTTTTACCAACAGAGTATATTGTTGGATTTTTTTCCAGTCTCATAGGTGGACAATGGTTTGTTTGTAAAATTTTATTGAGCCAGTTTGAACATTTTTTATATATGGAAGATCACGAGACATTATATATGTGAAATGTCTAGTTTTTAGGAGTTTGCTGTACATTAGGAATATTAGACTTTTGTGACACAAGTTGCAATTTTTTTTTTTTTTGTAATTTGTCATGATTTTACTTATGGTATTTTTGCCCATGCAAAACTAATATTTTTAAAAATTTAATTTTATATCCTAATGCTTTGATAAATTTTAAAATTATTTATAGAAGTTCTTCTATAATTTTTTTTCAGATTTTTCAGTTGTGCAATTTATCCTTCAGATAAGATATAATTTTATCCCTTTTTTTTTTCAAATTCTTATGCCCCTCCTTTCTTTTGTCCAGGTGCATTGGCTACTATTTTCACATCTACATTGAATGGTGCTGTAATTAATGGTCATTTTTATCTTTCCCGCTTTTAACAAAAATGCCTCTAATGTATCCGCATTAAATATGATGCCAGCTGAGATACACATATGTCTTCAACTGGTGTTGAATTTATTGGGCATCTGCGTTGGCCCCTGATACTCTCACCTCTGGTATTCATGCCATTGGTCTCCCTTTTCACACTGAATCACGGTCAGCTGTGTGACCAGCAGAATTATGGGAAAATGACAGTGTGTAACTTCTGAGGCTAGGACATAAAAGGATCACTTGCTCAGGAGGAAGCCAGACACCAAACCCTGAGGACACTCAAGCAACCCCTATGATGTGGCCCACATGGCGAGGAGCTTCTGCCAACAGCCAGCATAAACCTATAAGCATGTGACTGAGCTACTTTGGAAGTGGCCTCTTCAGCCATAGTCAGGCTTCTAGATGACTGCTGCTCCAGGTGACATCTGAATACAACCTCATGAGTGACCCCAAGACAGAACCTCTGAGTTAAGCCACTCTCAAATTCCTGACTCAGCATGTGAGATAATACATTATTATTGTTATTTTAAACTATTAAATTTGGGGATGATTTACATACAACATTAAATAAATAATATAGGCATCTATGAAAAATGTTATATAAATTTTCCTTTTAGATCCCTCAATATAATAGCTCATACTAACTAATTTGTTAATATTGAGCCATCTTTTAGCCGTAGAATAAACCTTACTTGGTTATGTCAGATTTTTTAACATGTTGTTGGATTCTGTTTGTTAATATTTCATTTACTTTTTTGCATGATCTATCATTTGCTTTATTTGTGTAGTTTTTGTATCAATATTATACTATTTCCATAAAAAAAATTTGGAAGAATTCCTTCTTTTGTTTGCCCTGGAGTAGCATAAATATCATAGAGACTAGCAGAACATTTAAATTTTTGGTAGAAGTCTTCTGTGGTTCGCTATCTGTGGTATAATATGAAATATGTGTGGTCTTTGTCCCTGGTTCCTGTCACAGAGGCCCTACAACTGTTCTAATTTCCTGAGTGATAGAAATGTCTTTTGTTACTTATACATGTAATGACCCCCCTTGATAACACTATTGTCTATGCTACTAAGATGACATAGGGTGGGACCCCTAGATTGCCTCAGGGTGGGGCTAGTCACTAGAAAGACCAAATGATTAGAGGACTAGAAGGGTGACATTTTTAGCCCCACCAAACGACCTCCAGGAAAGTGGTGCTGGATAGGGGAGGAGGGCTGGAGATTTGGCTCCATAAACACTCTTGGGCAAGGGGATTTGATAAGCTTCTGGGTCGCTGAACACGTGGAGGTGCTGGAGGGTGGCATGCTCAAGAGGACATGGAAGCTCAATGCCCCTTTCCACATACATCGACTTATGCATCTCTTCCATCTGGCTGTTCATCTGTATCCTTTGTAATACCCTTTATAATAAATGGGTATATGTAAGTAAAAGTGTTTCCCTGAGTTCTGTGAGCTGCTCTAGTACATGAACAGAACCTGAGGAGAGGGTCATGGGAAACCCCAGTTTATAGCTGGCTGGTCAGAAGTACAGGTCACAACCTGGGATTTGCGACTGGCCTCTGAAGTGGGGTGACTCTGTGGGATCTGATGCTATCTATGATAGTGTCAGAATGGAATCAAATTGTAGGACACCCATGTGGTGTCCACTAGGGAATTGCTTGGTGTATGGGGAGAAACATTCACACATTTTGGTGACCAGAGTTAAGGTGCTGAGTGTTGCATTGACTGTGAGAACAGGAAAACAAGTTTGGTTTTTCCTATGTTGTATGCTACATGTTGGAATATAATTTCCTTTGCAAGGAGTCCAGTCATAATTCTCTTTTGTGTCTTATAATAAATGGGCTATGTTTTCTGTGAAGGAGGAATGAATGGACCAGGGTAGTTATCCTACTTTCACATATCAAAGACTCTCTCTTGTTAGTCATGTATTCAAAAATATGACCTCCTTGCACAACCACTCCTCTGTCTCTTCAACTAAGACTAATTGGGGAATTTTCCTAATCCTATCTCTGTGTTGTCAAGGGTTCTAAGGCTGTGTTCTTACTTTCAAATGGTTTGTTTTTCTGTCACTTTAGCTTCTGATATCTGCTACTCTTTACATTTCGTCCCCTTCCGTCTTTTCTAAAATTGCTAGTATTCCTTCTCTGCTTAATTTGGATTCTGATTCTAGCTGTTTCTTCAGGGTAGGTCTCTGACCTTTCTGAAAGGAAGTATTTGTTGGATATTTTTGAGATCCTTGACGATTTAGGCAGTTTCACTGATATTGGATGGTTTAGTGTTTCTCTGTGGTCTTTTGGACTTAAACGAAACTTGATAATTTCAATCCTCAATGATTATGAGGATTCTTCCAAATATTTCTGGGTATTTTCAGATTTATTTACCTAGTTTCCCACTTGCCATGGGATTCTTTTATTTTGTGGGAAGAATATTTGCTGGTTGTTTCTGGCTTTCACAGCTTATGCATCCTTTCAGTATTTCTCTTTTTCTTCATCATTACTACTGAACAGTTGCTGGTCCTGTTGCTACTGAGAGTTTTGGCCACAGCTACCCTTAATTAGCCATTGGTAGAAATTTCTTATGTCATCCAGTGTTGTTGAATATATCATTCATGAAAATTAAATTTTAAAAAATTCTCCTAGATACTCTATACATATATATATATATATATACATACATATTCTTAATGTGGACATTTGAAGAAATTTAAAATAACTCTGCACTGCCCCTAAGTTCTTGCTGATAAGACCTGACAATACTTTAATTTATTTGAGATGTGTAGATTATAAAGCATTTTGATTCTTAAATAACTGAAAGTATGTTTTAGAATTAAAATTAGCCACTAAAATGTTTAGTAATCCAGACACAATTAAATTTTTTTAACCATACTATCCAGAAGGATTAAGGTTCTTAAGCTCTTACTAAATATACACTTTTAAACAAAATTATTCTGAATGTGAGATAAATTAGGTTAATGGAATTAAAAATTATCCAAATTAGCTATTCTAGAGTATTCATAGATAAGTGCATGCATAAATATCAAAGAATTTTTAAAATGAGAAGAGTAGTGATGCTATTTGAAGTTTCATTTATGATGCCAATTTTCTGTCTGTCTATACATGTTTTGTGTTTAGCCAACTGAATTAGTCCATTTCTGTTGCTTATAGCAAAATACCTGAAACAGGGTAATTTATAAAGAAATAAAATTCATTCCATATAGTTTCAGAAGCTTGAGAAATCCAAAGTCCAGGGAAAACATCTGGTAAAGGCCTTGCTGGTGGGTGGTGATTGTTCACAGCAATGCAGGGTATCATATGGTAAATGACTTGAGCAAGAGAGAGCAAACAAGAACACTCACTCTCCTTATAAAGCCATAAAGCCATGCCCATTACCACCCATTATGTCGTCAACTTATTACTCTATGAATGAATTGATCCATGCAGTAGGGCATGGTCCTCACAATCTAATCACCTCTTAAAGGCCCCACTTTTCAATTACCATAATAGGATTTCCCATCCTCAACACTCTCAGTGGGGACTAGTATATAAACATTTGGGGAGCACAATTCAATTCATAGCACCCACTTACATAACAAACTGAATAATTCTCTGTTGTATTTAGAATGAACATTTTTTCTTTGTCCTTATGTTAATATATGAGAGAATAAAGACCACAGAGAAGAGATACACAATTAGTTTGTTCTCTACCTCTCTTTACAAATAAACCTTACAGATCCTCTAACTTAAAATTTTCACATTAAGTAGAGAAACAGTGCATTTTATATCACAAGACTTGATCTTAAAAAATCTGCAGCCAAAATACGATATAAAATTCTCATCTATTGAAATACATTATTGTAACTCAGGTCCATTCAACACTGTAAATAACTAGAAAAATAATTTCCAGGCCTCCTTTGAGTCTTCAGTTAGATAAAATGTGTATCAAAATTGAAAATAATTTCCAAAATTACACATGGAATAAGTGGCAGGATGAGAATTGAGATACTGTTTAATCTTACTCTAGAGCCCAAATCTTAACCTCTTTTCTATATAGAAAGACTGCAACTTGAATCTTAAACCACTCCAGGGAAGATTTTCAAGTGGCTCATTTTCATTTTCAGTAAGGCAAAGCAGCTATATCTAGTCTTCCTCTGATTTCTTCTAGTTCAGAGTGAAAATAACAACAATACTTCTCTATTTTATTCATGAGTCCAGCCTATAATATCCTACCCTTTAAATTGTTCTAAACCTGTATTATCACACATAACAGCATGTTAAATGCAAATTTTCCTGCTGAGAGATTACTCATCATCTTTCAAAGTCAAAAAAGCAGTACTTCTAAGTCATAAAGTAAGGAAGGAGTCAGATCACACGTAGGTTACGTGCTGAGTGACTGTGAAGCCTGTTCTGCCAGACTCCACTTGTAGGCCACATCCAGGTTACATAAGACAGATTGAAGATTCCAAGAGAAGCGTACAGATACTGATCTGGTATTCCAGGTTTGGAGGTCCCAGGGACTGATGCCACGTGCCTTTTGCTGAGAGATATCTACAGGCAAAGCATTACTTGAGATGCCTACCTGGTGGTAGAGAGAAAGGGCTGTATTGGAAGTGAGCTGTCATTCCATCCATGATGTGAAAAAGGACCTATTTTCTGGGTACTAGATGTTGACCTAGCAGAAATGTGGGTTCATATTTTAAAAGATTCTGCACAAAAGGACCATCTGGAGTGGTGAAAAGACTCCGACGAAGGGAGAAACCATTAGAAGATAGGAGGCAAATGCAGAGTCCTAAGTAGACAATCCTGGTTCTCATCCTGGGAACTGGATGGGTCTGAGAAAACTTTAAGAGCAGCTGTGGGAAGACGAACTTTCCTCTACCCTCTTATATTCAGTGTCTGGGGGCCGTGAATTAAACTAGCAAAAGACAAATTAGTAGGAGCAAAGGCATACAATTTTCATGAATGTCTACATCTATGGGAGTTCACAGAAAAAAAAATGAAACTCAAAGAAGTGGTTGACTCAGGGGCTTATGTTAAATGATGACTTTAATGAAGGAAAGAGGGTTTGTGCTTTGAGGGAGGATAAATTGTGGGAAAGTGATGAGGAAACATATGGAGGAACTAATGAAAGATAAGAGTTAATTTAGTAAAGTCTCTTCATACAAATTTATTTCAGTGTTGACTCTGCCTCTGGTGATAAGAGTCACTCTCCTCTTCCTGGTACGAGGTAGGGCAGGGTGGGGAGACATCTTCACAAAGGGAAATTTACGCCCTGCTTTTGGGCAGATAAGGGGAGGGCAGAGAACTCTTCCTGCATCTTGATTCTCAATTGCTTTCATCAAAAGATAATCCTAATGCCAAAGTGACATATTTTGGAGTGGCATACCCTGATCCCTGTCACAGCTCTCCCCGCTTTCAGACATCTGAGCCTGAAGCAGGGTGGAGCAGGTGAATTGAATTTAATATAACAATTGGACAGAAATTGGATTAGTTATTATCCAAGAGTCACTGAAAAAGCTAGGGGATTTACTGAGATTTCATTCAGAGACTTCACTTCAATGGGATGAATTCAATGGAGGGGGAGAGAAAGAATTAAGTTGCTTCGTCCACGCCTCTGACCAATTAAACTCATTTGTGAAAGGGAAACAACAGGCACCAAGGAATGATTAAGACTGCGTGCATGTGAGTTGTAAAGAGTGGCCCCTCTAGTCACCAGACAGAAGAGTGTGAGAGCTGAATGTTCCAACACAATATATGAAGTTAAATGAGATGACAAGGATGGGATAAAAAAATGAAACCAAACCAAAAGAAAAAAACCCTATTGCAATGGAAGTGCGGTATGTGATGGGATCATCATGCGACCTTATGTCACGGTGGCTCTATTTAATATGATAATTACAATAATAGGTAAATTATATGGATAGAAGAGGGGAACCATGTGTCTAGATAAAGGCAAAGAGGTAATGGTGCAGGTGAGTTAGTAGAGGGAGTCCTTTGGGGGTTTGGGGAGCCATGGAACAGTGTACACCTCTGGACTTATTCAGGGCTAACATGTAACATCAAACCAAATGAAAAAGATCAATTTCCTTGACCAAAGAAACTTGAGAACTCAGTGTGAACCAGACATAGACATAGGTTGGAATACAGAAGAAAATGTCAGATTCTAACCTAGAAAGAGATTAAATAAACAGACTCTTCGATACAGTAACATGTCTCCTGAATTTTATACTCTTAAAGTTAAAAAAAAATTTTGCATTTAAAGTAATAGATCTGAGCATATACTATGAAAAAAGGAAAGTTTATAACATAAAATTGTAGTTCCCAGAAAGAATCTGGAGCTCTTGGATGGTAGTAATTAAGGGAGAAGGTTTGTGAAGAGATACAATTTGAATGTCAAAATCTTTTCTTACATTAAAAAGAATTTTTATATTTTTATACACTTATCTCTTAATTTTACTACTTCACTATTTAAAAAACATGTTCTATTATTTAAATGAAATTGCCTTCTACATAGTACAAATTTCTTATGATTTAGGGCCACACACTTACTAATTATTGACTGCAGATTTTCTAATAGTGTTTACTACCCACATTATCAGACCTCTCACACAAAGAGCTTTTTGCTAAAGGTATCACAGAAGTCACAGACTGAAATTTACAAATGTCTCATCTGTAATTTAAATCTGTGACTACAATGAAGTAGGAGAAATAATGTGATTAGAAATAGAGGATGGGAAACTAGAAAAAACAAATGATAACTGTGAACATTTTAAAGGAAGATTAATATATTTTCTGGTTGGCATTAAAAAAGTATGTCAATGGAATTTTAGGTAATTTAGAATGTTGTCTTTTAGGACAGGTAACAGAAAACTACAGCCTGCAGGCCAAATCCAGTTCACCGTCTGCTTTTATGCAGCTCACAAGTTTAAAATGGCTTTTTCATTTTAAATGGTGATCTAAGTAGCCTCCTGATATCCTTGATTTTGCTTCTTGTCCTGCAAAGGCTAAACTACTTACTATCTGGCCGTTCACAGAAATAAAATTTGCTGACCCCTGTTTAAGATTCAATTCAAGGATCAAAATGGGCTGGCATTTTGGAAAATGAGCAAAACAGTCAGAATTTGGGTAGCAAAATAATGAGGAGAAAAATCTATTTAAGGGTAGCGCATGCATTTAGGACCTTGCCTTGTAATGCATGAAACATTATAATCTTAATATTATCTTCTAGAAATTTAGAGTTGGCCATGCAGAGAATCTAACAGTTGGCTTTTAACTGTTGTGGCCAGAATCCATGAGGGCTTTATAATTTGGTATCTTTGTTTATAGTTGATTGTTTCCATAGAACCAAGTCTTCATGAGGAAGACTCAAATCAAAGAACAAAATTATGAGAGTAGACGACTTCACTAAAGTCAGGTGAACCACCTGAGTGGCCTGAGCCAAATGGTGTTGCATAGATGAATTTAGCATGAATCCTGCTGCAGCTTGACCAACTGGCCTTGGTCCATGTGAGCTGGTTATGAGGGAATGAGAAAAGATGCTGGTGGACCACAGAGGTCCATTTGAGAAGGAGTAGCTAAAACAAAGTTGTGAGTATTTAGGGCATAGAAATGTTTACTGTTTTTCAAATGCAACATAACTGAGTTTTGCATGTCAGACAGCAGAGTAAAGGGCTGGTGCCAGCAGTAGATCTGCTGTCCCAAATTCCATTCTGTGTTCAGTACCAAAGAGAAACTGGTGGAGGATCCCACCTTAGATTCATGTGCTTGTCTACAGGCTCAAAAATCTCTACTAGTAGTTGGTTCAAATTGGCTCTACTTGGAGAACTCTTTCCAGAGAGACAGGTTTTTTGGGGGATCAGAGTCATCTTCACTGATCTGTGGTTTCTATAATCTGTCCTTGTGAAAATGGGACAGCTGCCATCATCAGTCTCTTGACAGGCCCACTCACTGGTACCACTCAAGTAACCAAAGGTGGCTGTTATGGGCTGACCTGTGTAATTAGATACAAGCAGTTCTTTAGCAAGATGTAATTATTTATTTATTTATTTATTTATTTATTTTTTATTTTTATTTATTTATTTATTTTTAAAAGATGACCGGTAAGGGGATCTTAACCCTTGACTTGGTGTTGTCAGCACCACGCTCAGCCAGTGAGCGAACCCGCCAACCGTATATGGGATCCGAACCCAGGGCCTTGGTGTTATCAGCACCGCACTCTCCCGAGTGAGCCACGGGCCGGCCCAAGATGTAATTTTTTAAAAAATCAATGCAGAAAGAGTCAATATGGCACTGGGCTGAACATACCATATCACATGAGAATGTAGTTGCTTCAAAACTAGATAGTACACCATTTAATTCAGTACTAGGGTGCCAAAGGAAATGAAAATTAAGAGGTTTGAATGAATGTAAAAAAAGGTGTTACAAATATGAACTAGTGACTACAGTTGCTACCATTGCAAATAGCAATTTCTCAACAGTCATTCTTTGAAAAAAGCAAATAGAATGAACTGGTGGTTTTCTCCAGATATGATAAATTTATCATGTAAAATTTAACATCTTTATGAGAGATTTTTCTAAAATCATTTTATCTTTGCAGATCATGGATTCTGGTCAGCTGGCACAGACTGACTGTTTTCTCTGTCTTCCAGCAGCTGAAATCACTGAGTCTCTGCCTCAGGCTGTGGTTACTCCAAGTATAAAGTTTTAGGAGTATGTTCTAGTCTGGGATAACTATTTTAGGGTCTGAAGAACGGTTTATTTTCTAAATCTCATGCACATGGGTTGCTGCTGTGGTTATCTCCCGTTTCCTATTGACATCTTTCTGTAAAAGTGAGTTTTTTGGGAGACATGGCATTGAATTGTGCAACTTCAGAGACCTCTTCCAGTCAGAGGCAGTCCAGGCTGTAGCTGCTCAAAGAACCCCATCTCCATCAAGATGTTGAAAATATATATGACAGACTGAGTAGAATTAAAATCTGAGGAGAAAGAAATCTGTATATAACTCATTTGAACTTATATAACAAGGCCAAGAGATTTTGATTTCTGACTCTAATTCTTTTGGATTTTAATATCTGTGGACTTCGACTTGCAAATGGATTACTTTTTGAACTTTAAATTCCCCCGAGAATTTCATAGTGAGAATAATTTACTTGCAAATTTGAGGCACCTCTATAATATTGAAATTTTATTTTTAGAGAGATTTAATGTTGTCATTTGATTTCATTGCAAAGCCTTGAATAGGTTATATTGGACAATATGGTGTGCATAATTCGAGGTGAGATTTTCATCTCTCACCTCAGACTGCTGTGTGAACTTTTGGCCTTGGGCACGGAATGGCTTAGCAGTTCATTAAATTAATTCTCTGTTTATACCCATTTCAAAGGCTTCTGGGAAAAATCTGTGCAGCTCACTAGTGGTCCAAGGAAAGTATCCAAAAGAACCGTGGTTGGCATTAGGTCCAGTAGGCCTGTTTGGATTTACGGCTGTTGTCATTCTTAAGGAGCAAGTCACAGGCTTTTTATATTGTAGTCTTAACTGCTGAGCCCAATAAAGAAAGAGAATAAAGAACTGGTATACGGGAGTGGGGTGGGATAAATGCTTTTTTCTGACTACCTTCCAAGGGAAGTCAGCTCTATTAGCTTATGAACTCCATCCATCCCCTTATTTATTTCATTTAGAGGCTTGAAGTAATGCACGTAACTGGTGAATTTTGGAAGGAGAAGTGTAGCCCAGACTCTTCCTCTTCCCTTTTTTCATTGCGAGGCTGCCTTCAGACTGTGTATGTTAGCCACACTTCTTTTACGCCTCAAGTTTTCCGGGTCCCTCAGTGGAGAGGCTTTTTCTGTGCTTGGGAAGCAACTTCCATCTAATTCTGGGATTCAGCCTTAGCAAGACCATTTGCCCACAGATATAAGCCACATTTTTCAACATCAGTTTTATCAATTATAAAGGTGTTGCATTGGGTTCTTTAACTGATAATCCTCTTACTTTATACCTTAATTTGTTTAGCACTTGGGTAGGAAATATTATTCACTGGGTCCTTTCAAAGACCACAAAACTCACTATACCAGAGGTGCTTATAATTACACACTTCTTGCCGCTACTTTTTCATGCTCTAGTTTATATTTTTAAATGGGAGTGCTTTGTACCGTAAATATTTGATCAGTACATAATGTTCCACTGTTTCTACATGGACAAATTTGTCATACGTTTGATTTCCTATTCTTTTCTCAAGATCAAAGGATAATCAAGCTCCAAGTTCTAGTTTTCTTTTATCCATAACTGGAACACTATATGTTATTGTTCTTACTATAATTCTGATGATTTAAAAAAAAAATTCAACAGTCTCATAGGACCAAGAGCAACAAAATTATCTTGCTAGATTCTTAAACACTACATGAATGTCACAACATGGGACTGGGCAGTATAATTTTATGGACTCTTTAGGCTGATCGTTTTACCATACCTCGAAGACAACCTTCTGATACTTGGTTGCCACAGAAATGTAAGTCCCTCAAATACCCTCCTGTGTTCTGTGGTTCTTGTTCCTAAGCCTACCTCCTAGTACTGCTCTCACTCCTGAAACTTCTCACTTAACTTTTAGGAATGCCTCAGGCAAAGAAATTCCTTTGACTCTCTTAGTTATGAAATGCTACAGGCATATTAAAGATGCTCAACATCATTGCTAATGAAACAAATAACGATTGAAATGAATTACCACTGTATAACAATCAGACATGCAAAATTTTAAAAACCTATTTAGTGCCAAATATTGGTAGGACTATGCAGACATAGGAACTGTCTTATACTGCAGGATATAGTAGAGGGGCCCACTCCAGACAGCAGTCTAGTAATATGTAATCAAAGTAAATAAGTACACACACACACTTTGATTCAGTAACACTGTTTTTTTTTTTTTACATAATCCCAACAAAATTCCTACACCATTCCATAATTAGACATGTAGAACCAGATGGAGGGTAACTGGTTATCTGTAGAAACAAGAAACAAGTAGCTCTTAAGAAACAAGAAATAGTTTGAAAGACTAATTTTAGTTCTCATCCAAAGAGTGAAATAAGCACAGCATTCTGGCTGCCTTCCTCATATAAAATCTTGAAAGTTCTAGGAAAAACATAAGAAAGAAGACTAACACGGGGTTCTAATAAAAACTGGTACAAAACTGTAGATATTCGAAGGGGTGACATTTAACACATTCTAGGAAATCAAAAGAAGCTCATAGTTAAAAATCATGAAATGTCTAGACATACTATTTGAAAAATACAAAGAGAG
This sequence comes from Cynocephalus volans, assembly GCF_027409185.1. Lineage (NCBI taxonomy): Eukaryota > Metazoa > Chordata > Mammalia > Dermoptera > Cynocephalidae > Cynocephalus > Cynocephalus volans. The sequence goes on along the minus strand of NC_084471.1, from coordinate 80,639,776 downwards.
AATAACTTATGTCAAAGGAAGCATTCTTAATGGAGCAAACACAATAAAGGAGACTAAAACAATAATACATCATCTGAGAAATAAAGGCACTATTACAAATGAAACATAAGAATAGGTAGTTATGAAAGAACTAACTGGAAATATTAGACATGAAAAATATACTTGTCAGAACAAAGACACTGATTTGGAGGGAGGTAATATTTGAAGAATAATGCTAAAGCATTTTTCAGAACTAAAGAAAGACGTAAGATATCAGCCTGTGTAGAAGAAGAGAGTGTTGGGCCTTAAAAACTAACGCCACCTTAAGTGACATTACAAGTGGTGCCATTGTGGGCCCACAAGGGCGTATTGATGTGGCAGCCTAAGATGGCACAGGGAGGAAGTAGGGTGGGAGTGTCTGCGGGAACCTTGTCTTAGCCCTTATTGGCCAAATACGCGCTTCTGAGCTCTTGAACACTGCGTGCTTGAAATAGCTAGGCACTGAGACAGGATGCATGCTCTCGTAACCGTTAAGCTGATTGGAGCATGTAAAAAACCTCCCTTCCCCATCTGCCTTTAAAAGCAAGTGCTTGTGTGATAATAAACGGAACTGTTCGACAGAACCCCCGCCGCGTCTGAGTGTCCTTTAACGGGCTGGTTGGGGCCTGTGGCTGTGCTCACCTCTCTTCACGGCTCTTTTCCCCCATCTCCTTCCAAGAGGACTGGAGGGAAGGAGGAATCCGGGCAATTTGCTCACCCACCAAGGGAGAGACTGATAGTGAGGCTAAGGGCTGTTTGGGTCGGCCGGTGGAGGACCCAACAAGAGATAAGAAAAATTCACAATTGGGCACATCAAAAATGACAAGAAAATCTTAAAATTTCCACAAGGAAAAAGCATGTTATTTTTACAAAAATGAAAATTAGACATTTATTTTACAAAGATTTATGGAATATTTTTTACAGGCTAGGAATTTTCTAGATTCTTAGGATAATATGTGTTCAGATATACTAAGATTCCTGCCCTTGTGGAACTTATGTTGAGGTAAGTGGGATGAAGAGATCATAAATAATAAACCTAATAACAGAAATAACTAAAACAGAGTAAAGGAATTAGAAGTGCCATGGACAGCAGGTTGGGGGGATGAGAAGGTTGTAATTTTTAAATATGCGCATCATGAGCCCCATTATTCCTCTAAGAGTAACCGTTATCCTCACTTATAATAACATAAATACGTTTTTCCAGCTTGTGCAATTTATTTATGTCTAGTGATTACGTGAATATTAAAGTGGTCAGTTTGGCATGTCCAGTGGGTTATTTTAAGTTTAGTAACTAGGGTCCAATTGCAGCTGCTGTTCTAGATGTGATCTTGTTACTGGAGTGCATAAACACAGACCCTGGTACTTAATATGCAGCTGTTGAAATATGTTATTTTTCTCTGTACCAACAAACTAAGAATTCCAGAGCATCATGCTTTCGCCAAACAGAGACAGCAGTATACCTTTCCTATCTTGGCTCAGTTCTATGTGGCTCTCTGGCTCTATGCCATATTTCAGTCATGAGGGACCATGATCTCTCTATTCAACAGGGCATCACTCTGCTCACTAGATGGATAGCATCATGCTTACGGGACTTCATTTCTAGGAAGTAGAAAGTACCTAGATGCTTGTTAAAATACATACATAGCAGAGGGTAGAAGATGCATGCCACAAAAATTCAGCAGCCTGTACCTCAGTGATACTTCTAGAGGTAACCAGTCTGAAATATTAGAGAATCACTTAAAAATTTCCTGCATTCACTTCATCTACCAAAGTGAAAGGAGCACAGTGTGAGGTGAGACGTTTTTAATCTTTAAGGCAATATGTACACCATTTGGTTGATTTCCCCAATTTGTAATGCTGTTAGTTTTAAGTGAGTCCAGGAGCAAGAGAACACTCTCAAACCGCTCCAGGCAGGAGTGCAAGCACCTCGGTCTCTTGGCTCTGAAGAGACAGCACATCAGTTGTACTGAAAGGGTCTTCAGATCATTGGGATGATGTTTAAAACTTCTAACAAGCTTCTGTAAGAGAATCACCGGACAGCCTTTTAAGGTTTTGAAGCAAAGCCATGACCTCCTTGGCAACTTACTATTTTGCTTTTGTAAATCAGATTTGGCTTGCTTCGAATACCTGGTAGAGAATACCAAATGACCATCTGAAATGAGCTGAATTTTATATGGTCTATCAGGATATAGAATTGGTGATACCAACAAATTTCCATCAAGCGGTAGCAGTACAAATGAGATTGGGTTCAAGATGGTCCTGGAGGTACAAATAAATTTTATGATAAACTTGTTCAAGTTCTCAAGACACTCATTTCTCTTGCACTGCCACGTCTCCTCAATAAGCACCTGAGACTCCACGGAAAACTCCCTCTGAGCTTATGATGGAGGAAGAAAGTTCGTGATGTGGCTTTCCTTTCCCTGCCTGCCACGTTTCTCCCAACAACCCTGTTGTTGAACTTACTGGATGCTTTATTTACCATTATGGTGTCACACACAGTATTACTTCTGTTTAAGGAAATCATCGCATGGGAAAAAATAAGACAGAGATAATGGCTGATTTCCATAGCATTAATTCACCTAACCATGTACCAATCAGGGCCTTAGAAAATAGATGAGTCTACTGAAGACATTGAAGTCTATTGAAAAAACGCTTTGCAAAGTTAAAATCTTATTCTCCGGGAGTATGTTATGTCTTCTGAACTAACACAAAATACTTATTCTTCTAAAACTGTAAGAGATGGTTCTGGGAAGCAAGGGTTAGAAGTGGGAGTGGTACCTTTCACTATTACACCTAATTACTCACGTGAGAAATACGTGGTCCTCCCTCATTTGCTTTATTGATGTTAGTTCCCGGGGCAAGAATGCTTCCACCAGTAGGAACAGAGTTCCCACTGAACGGGAAGCTCAGACTGCCACTGGTTTGTTTTGGCCTCCTTTTGTACTGATCAAATATAAAAAATATGGAGATACTCTACTGATGGCTTCATTAATCCTGATTATCAAGAGGACACAGGGTGGATACTACGCAAAGAGCACGGAAGTGTATGTCTAAAATCCTCTTAGAACCTGCAAGTACTGAAGTAGAAAAATTTAATTAAAGGCACAACCACCATGTGGGAACAGGACCTTTAGAATTCAGGCACCTGAGGAAAGAAGGGTGAGATCACACATCAGGTAATAACCCTTGATCAACCAAAGTGCTGACAGAAGCCAGAGGAAATATCAAGTAGATGGCAAAATAATGAAGTTTTAAATACTACAACCGTGTGAGTTGCCAAAACCAAGATGAATCGATATCTGTATTTTCTCCTTAACTTGCTATGTATTTACTGGTACAGTGGTCCCCTCTAATCTGAAGGGGATATATTCCAAGACTCCTAGTGGATTCCTAAAACCAGGGCTAGTACTCAATCCTATACTATGTTTTCCCCCTATACTTACATACCTATGGTAAAGTTTAATTTATAAATTAGGCACAGTAAGAGATTAATAACAATAACTAAATAATGAAATAGAAAAATTATAACAATATGCTGTAATAAAAGTTATATGACTGTGATTTTCCTCTCTCTTTTTCAAAATATCTCATTATTCTGTAGTCACCCTTCTTGTGATAATGTGAGATGATAAAATGCCCACGTGATGAGACGAAGTGAGGTGAATGACGTAGGTTTTGTGACGTCACGTTAGGCTAGTATTGACCTTCTGATGACATCTCAGAAGGAAGATCATCTGCTTCGGGTGATCCTGGATCATCGAGTCATGATGATGTCCATGGCTGGATGTCCAGAGCAGATGATGTCAACGACTAACAGGTGGGTAGGGCATCGAGGTGGGCAAGCAGGACAAAGGGGTGACTCGGGCTACTCAGAACAACGCGCAATTTAAAACTTACGAACTATTTACTTCTGGAATTTTCTATTTAATATTTTTGGATAGCAGTTGACAGTCGGTAACTGAAACTGTGGAAAGCAAAACTGCGGATAAGGGAGGACTTCCGTATTAACAAGTTTCTCTTATCTTTTGTCATATTTCATATAAGGTGTGTTGCTGGTATTTAAGTTTATGCTTTAGTTAATCATTCCAAATATATAAAGATAAAATTGTGACTGAGGTAGAGGAGCAAAAAATAGCTCCAAGAGAAGGATATAGGGACTGACAAGATACTGTATTTCTCCAAAGGGGAGGAGTTGCATTTTTATGTGAACAAAGGAAGTTGATGAATTATGTTGTGTGCGTTCATGTAATTGTTTATTCATTTATTCACTCATTTGTTAATTTTTAGTGTAGGCACTGGAGATATCAGAGTTTACAAAATATAATTTTTACACTCATAGTTCTACATCTTAGTGGGGAGAGAACACAATAAACACCATAAGTAAGGAAAATGCATAATGTGCTAGAATAATGCCAAGTGCTATACAAAGTAGAGAAGGACTGGAAATTCCAGAGGGAAAGAGGTTGAGGAGGTTGCAATTTAAGTAAGCTGAGCAGGAAAGACCTCACTGATGTGGTGAAATTTGAAGTACCATACACATGGGGGAAAGAGCCATGCAGACATCAAAGGAGGATATCACAGGTAGGTGGGCAGCAGGACCCTGAGATGGGAGTATGCTTGACATATTAAAGAAACTGCTGGTGGGCTTAGCATGGCTGGAAAAAAATGGTGTGTCGGGGGTAGGGGTGGGGGAATGCAAGGAAATGAGTTTGGAGAATTAAAAGGGAGTCAGACTGCTACTTGTTAGTCACTATGATAACTCTGGACTTCAACTGGAAGGAGACAGAAAATTTTAAGCAGAGGATTATTGCTATTGTTGAAAGGTAATAATGGGAAGAATGATACATGTCGGTGCAGCCAGAGGGAAGGATCATAGAGGATATCCTAGAGTGACTCACTCGACATCTTTCCAAACATATTCTTTTGAGCTTTTGTATGTTAAAAGATTGAAATCCATATCTTCCTACTGAGGTTTTCTTATAGCTCTGTTTCTGGAAGGGGTTTAGTTTCTGCCAGTCAGATGAATTTGTGCAGGATTGAATCTGGAACTGTTTTATGTAGAGAGACAATGTTACTTTAGGGGTTCACTGCAGCCTGAGCAGGTGCTGTACTGCTCTGGAGCCCTCAGTTTAGACAACAGCTCCTGACCCTAGATTGAAGCTAAGGCAGCGTATCACAGCAGCCAACGGTTTTGTTGGTGCCTTCCGGATCCATCATTTTAGTTAAGGCCATGTTTTCCATCAGAATATCGTCCCGGCTGTGGCATCCTGATCTCCGGATCACAGCTAAGGCAGCGTGTAAAGGAAACGGTTGGAAATAATGGTTTCCCATTTCCTCAGCTGCCCTGCTGTGCTGGAAGAGCAGGTCCCTCGATGGACCAGTTCTGTGATGTGGTTCTAGTAGTTTTCCTAGAAGCCCATCCTAGATCTGCTATCCCAGCTCTTAAAAGGATTTTGGAAGCATTTAATTCTTTTTGACTTTTGTTTGTTTGCTTATGAGCAAGGGGCTCTCTGTTGCTTGAAATTTAACCGCAGAGTACACAGGGAAGTTAAGGGTTTCTTTCACTCTTGGAGATACCAATATGAAGTGTCATCTTCAGTTGTACACTTTGAAACCAATCCTAAAACCTTAAAGGAAAAAGAAAATAGAAACTTCCAAAGAGGTAGAGGAGGGGTACACTGTAATTTGAATACACATGACAACATATAGCAACAAAGCTAGTGAGAAGAGAAAAAATAAATTAATAAACTCATTCCAGAGCAAGGTAAAAGGAAATTTTGCAAGCATGAACTCATGAGCTTTGGACAAAATATCCTAATTTTTCTGCTATGCCATGACTTTTTTATGCCTACTCGGGTGTCCAGATTTTGGTCTTCAATACCCTTCTTTAAATAGTATCCCAGCTTTGTGGAGAATAAATGATTCTATATTTAGTAGAGAAATATTCTACATTAGCTTACAACATCTTATCCTTGTTAAAAACAAGGATGCTTTCATGATTGCTTTGGAAAAGGATAAAAATGCAAGTTGGAGGAGAAATTGCTCGAAGATAAATAGTGACAATGATTAAATTAAAACTTGTTTTCCCTGTAAGATGTCCATGATGATACTTAAAGAAGACAAATATCAATTGTACTAGAGAAAAGCCTGTTATGAACTGTGAAGGATCTGAGATCTCACCCTGTTGGCAAGCTAACAAGTTAGCCTCTGCCATAGTTTCACAGCTGCTGGCAGAAGACACAGACTCCTGGGTCAGAGACAAAGGACTTGTTTCTCACAGCATGGCAGGCAGCATGATTTTCATGCTTGCATAGGTTCCTCTTGCTCCCAAGTCCCAGGAAGGCAATGCAAAGGCAGGCCCAGGTGGATGCTGCACACATACCGCATTTGTGCCACAGCTGAGGGACCCGGAGATCAGGAAATCCTAATCCTTTGAAGGAACTGCTAGCAACTCCACACAAATTTTGCCCCATTATCTTAATTATCTTGGTCAGCAAACAAATCTGTCCTCTGCCCCAGAGGGAGATACTACCATCTCTATTTTTCAACTCTGCTCTATAGTTATCTGCAGAATACTTCTGAACAAAAGGTCATGGAAGATGTAAAAAAAAAAAAAAAAAAAAAAATCACAGAGAGACACTTGAAATCTATTCTTTTAGTTATTTTGGAATGAACACTACATTATTACTGATAATAGTCACCCTGCTGTGCAATAGCTGTGCAATTTGCTGTTTTATATCTCCATCCATTATTCATACAGAACCCCATTTCTCCCTCTCATCACCAGGATATAGGATCATCTGTGGATATTACCATCACCATGGATTCCCCAAGAAATACCAGAGGGTAGACAAAAATGGAAATGTTTGGGCTAATGTTCTGCTAAGCTAGCAGGTGGAGCCTCAGAGCTATCATCATTTAGAGGATTGGTGTTATTACTACTTCATTTGCGTCTCAAGCCAGTGAGACTTGTGGACATAGGAGCCACATATTAGTAATCCTTATAAAAGGTGAGACATGTGTTTCAAATAATAGTAATTCAAAATAAGAGAATATTAATGTAGTGGCATTGTAATACATTTTCCCCTTTTTTTCTACTGTATCTTTTTTTTTTCTACTGTATCTACTTTTGCTTTCTTGTGAGAGTCTTGATTACATTTAGGAGGAAACATACCCCGACAGGGTTATAATAAAAGCTTGAGAACCAGCAGAGAACTAAATTTGATTCCAATATTACATCTTCTCTCTAAATAAGGCAAAAGATGTAACTTTACAAAAGACTTAATATCTAATTTCACACACAAAAAGGCTTTTGCATTCCTAACATACTTTTGCAGACACAGATAAGAGCTTTTGAAAAACATATGCAAATATTCTCATACAAGTGTGCAAAATTAATTTGGTTGCTCATTTGTTGCACTTGTTGACTATAAAATGAAGAGATGTGTATAATGGTATCCAATACGAAATGATGAGGGCTTCTGTGTGTGATATCTGTGGTTGAGTGTGTGATATCTGGAACTGGGCTTTCTGTGCTAGAATTATGTTTCCACTGCTTCTAAGATGGGGGACTCTGAACAAGTTCCTTAATTTATCTGCACTTCAATTGCCTTGTCTGAAAAATGAGTTTGATTTTTTAAAAAAGAATATATCCACTTTGGTTGCTTCAAGCACTGGATGAGCAAGTTATGTCAGGTAATCAAGTCAGTCTTGGGCTTATATATTTGCATAGACTATTTCTATAAATTCACACAGCAAATTTGGTAAAGGTTGCTGACTCTGGGACATGGGAGAGTCTGGATATCTGTGCTGGGAAAAAAATACTTGGTTTTCGGAGTATGCTGCTATATTGTTCAGCTTTTCTACCAAATTAAATAATCTAATTAATTTGAAAGAATTCAAAATAAATGCAAGTACAACAGTTTAGAATTTCAAATCCAAATTGCATTTACTAGTATAACTACAGAAAAGTAGATTTCAGGTTTTTATGATTTTGTTTTGGACATTCGATCATATTTAATAATACTAAAAATTGAGAAAATTGTTCTTATCAGAAGCACTGTTCTATCATTTAGTATCCTATAAAGTTTTCATAAAATTTTCTTTTTTTAAATAGCTTAAATGTTTTTTGGACAATGCATATTTAAGATTTTTCCCATACATAATTACATATTTAATTATCAGTTTGATCTTTTTTGGTGAGTCTACTATTTTGGACAATAGAAATTAATTTATAACTGTGTCTCTACAACCTAAATACTAAAGATGAGCTCAGAAAAAAAGCTCTGGACATGTAAGGAAAGGCAATATAGTACCAAGCTGCTCTGTCTATAACATTATGAGAATGTTGCAGAGTTGCTCTAGTCTTTTTAGGTGTGGGATCCTTGTGACGATCAGAGGAAATAATGTCATGTTTGAGTATATGTCTGTGGTACCTTTGAGTAAGGAAGAAAATGGAGTACATTGAGTTCCCAGGATTGGCATTACCACGCATATCATCAGTAGGGCAATGACCCGTGGGAGAGAGAATGGGCCATTGTATTCTACATTTTGAAAGGAAGGAGGGATTGAGGTGGAAGCACTGAGGAATACTGCAAGCTGGAAAGGCACCACTCTGTGGGCCTTTACTCCACTACACATCTGTCGGTCTCAGGGGAGGGAGTGAAAGAGAATTGGCACAATGGAAAGCTGAAAGCCTGCCTAAAGGTTTATTATCTTGCCACCTTGTGATTTAAGTCATCCATTTAATTACCAATCTTTCTCCCTTTGGTATTACAAAGGCTTTAGAACATCTTGTCCTTACCTAATGCATGTATTTTCCAGACTTCTTTATTCTCACCTTGGCACTAAGCATAAAATATTCTTTAATGGGAAACTGTCTTCCAAATATCTCACTGCTTTTTCTTCATTCTCTCACACCTGACATTTTATCAAACAGTGTTCAGGAAATGTTTTTGCCTGTTGCTACAGCAAGCCAGGTGCCAAACATTCACATTTCTTTCAGATGGTAATATCCAAGAGAACTACACACTTGGCATTTGGGCAGTAGCTGTAGGATCTATGCTGATTTGCAGTCAGTTCTGGAAGCATCACCCTGGGGCAGACGCACTTGTTTCCCTCCTCATCCCTATCCCCAAGGTTACAGTCGGTAGAAACACAAATCTTAGGGAACATGTTTTTCCTGACCTTTTCATTTGGTTACTGCTAAGAAAAATAGGGGTCCACAGTAATGACATACGGAACATTTTGTTCTGTGAAAGGTATATCTCAGTCACCCTCCAAGGGACAGCTACAAATCAGTGTTGTTTTTATAAATAACACATGCGAGCTATGGAGTTAATATTTCATTTAATCTATAATTTAAAACTTGGTGAGTGCCGTATAGGCCTCAGGCCTGTCTTAGCTCTGTCCCTATCTGAGGCTTTCTGCCTGGAAACTCGGTTCCTGTTTCAGCAGCCACAGCAAAGCAAAGCAGCAAAGCAGGATGCTGTCAGGAAATACTTCTGTGGTGACAGCAGGTGACAAATCACTATGGGTTTGGCTGAGGATCACTGGTTGGGGAGCACAGAAAGCAATCAACTGAAATGGCAAAAGGGGTCCTACAACTGTGGATTTTCCCAGGATTTGGAAAATGTATCAGAGAATTGGACTTTCTAATTCATCTTTTAAATTACTGTCCAGAGTCACATTATCTGAGAGCTTAGTATATACCAATTTCATGTCCCAACATACCTTATTATTATGAAAACAAGAATCTACTTGTTGCAGAGATTTTCTTAGGTTCTGATGAAAATAAGAGAAGGGAAGAGAAGACGGGATGATGGTGAGGACCCCACATAAATGGAAATAACATGAATAATAAAGCAGCAGGAGCTGCTGCTGCCCTCTAGACATGGTGAGTCCAGATCTTTCTCTCTATAGCCAACTGACCCCTCATCTTCCCCAGATGCTAGGGAGTAGTATGGATTCTACAACACTGCTAAAAGTATATAACCCAGGGTTTTTCTTTTAAAATCATTTCTAACCCACGAGAATTTAGATAATCTAACACCGTACTAGGTTTTTAAAATTTCTTTTCTTTTGGGGACAAAGGAGTGAGGCTGACCAGATATGCTACAAATGTGCCTCCACTATCCTGTAGTGAAATGTGCAGTCAGAAAACCACCTTGGATATAGAGAACACAGACGCAGCAGAGCTTCCTGTGTAAAAGAAGTTCTGTGATAAATGAGGATAGAGTTTGTCATAAGAGACAGATGCATCTGGTTTCTGTTTCAGGGTCAACAATGGAAGGGGAAAAGGAAGAAATGATCTGGTAACCTCTACCTAAATATATGCCTGAAATTCTTTTCTAATTGTCAGAGAGAGAAGACAAGGATTTAAAAAGAGATTGAAGGAAAGCAGGAGCATGCTGCCTCCTTCTCGGAGTGTGACTTGCTCTTTCTCCACAGCAGGCGCTGGTTCCACATCTCTGTAGTGGCTGGGGGGTTCTTCCTGGTGGTCTTTAGCTAGTGGGCATGGACAAGAGCAAATGTACAGTAGTTCTCTCTTATTCAGGTTCTTGCTCTTGTCAGTTTCAGTTACCTACAGTCAACTGTGGTCTGAAAATATTAATACGTTTTGAGAGAGAGAGAGAGAGACCACATTCACACAACTTTTATCACAGTGTATTTATTGTTTATTAGGTTTAGGGAGGACCGCTTAAGATGGTGCCACGCAAAGATACTCAAAATGATGGTTTGCACCCTATGGGAGGTCCCCATAAAATAAAAAGCAAAAGAGCTCATAACCGCAGTAGAACTCCTTGCCATTGGTCCCCTCTGAAACCCTACTTTACATACTAAGGGAACCAATAATCATAAACCTAAAAATCACCCAATTAACATAAGGCCTCAAAAGCTTCCATTGGATATTTCATTTAACTCTTCATTAACATAAGCTATGGCCAATCAGAACAACACAACTCACCAGAAGAAATATAAGCCCAACCCCTGGGGGGGAAGGCAGGCTAGATTCTGTACCTATGCCTCTGCCCCATCGCCTGTGCCAATAAACTTCTAGCCTGATTTCTCATTTTGTTACCAATTCTTTCCAAACCTTTCAGTGTTATAATTGTATTATTTTGTTATCAGTTATTGCTGTTAATCTCTTACTATGCCTAATTTATAAATTAAACTTTATCACAGGTATGTATGTATGTATAGAAAAACACATAGCATACATACAGTTCAAGACTATCCATGTTTTCAGGAACCAGTGGGGGTCTTGGAACATATCTCCTGCAGATAAGGGGGGCCTACTGTACATGAGGTGCTTTGAACAGTGGTTGGCATTCTATTATGCTCAGCACAAAATACAGGGCTTGGATCATCATTGTTAACTAGAACACATTTGTTAAATTCATATTTCAGGAAGCACTGGGCTCATGTCATACAGATGTTCAAAATATGTGAGTCCTGAGTTGCAGATGTGGAATGAACATCTGTGCTACATGATTGGTCAGATCTGTGACTTTTAACATATGGAGCCTGTAAAGAAATAGTGAAAGGGGAAATTTGAGAATTTTGAGTCTTTCTGGGTTGGAAATTTTAGCTGCATTTTGGGATAAGATAACAGATATGCAAATAACTGTAAGATAACCTCTGAAACATAGCATTTACCACATGTTGTAAAGAACACTATGTATATTTGACTAGACAGGTTAATAGTCTAGTTGAAAGAGGTAAAAAAGAAGTAGGAGAGTAGAATCAAGAGATGCATATATTTATTTATATATATTACTGTACATTGTGATGTGCACTGTATTTTTAAATTCTCTAGAAATAAAAAAATGTATGTATTGTGTAGAGTTTATGGAAGATTAGCAAATTCTTGTGGGAACAGGAAGAAATAAAACATAGATCAATATAATTAAAAGAAAGAAGTAGTAGTTTCTTTTCAAGAGGTCAGAAAGTTCTGATATTTAAAAGTAAATGAAAAGAATTCTCAAGGAAAGGGGTAGAATGAAGTTTAAAGAGCAAAAAATATTCTTCGACAAGCTCAATTAATTAAGTCAAACTGAAAAACTAAAGATGAAGAGATTGAAATAAAAATAGCAAAATCAAAGAGCAAAAGGGTAATTTCATAGATAGGATTAAGGTTATGAAAATAGTGCACCAAGAAAAACTCAGAATACTTTTCACATAGACACAGCCCTTTGTCCAGTGTTTCCACATGTAGACACTACCTGCCCATTACTTAGAAGCCTTCCTGGTTATCGGACAGTTGCAGTATTACAGTGTTTGTGTTCAAGTAACCCTTATTTTACCTAATAATGTCCCAAAGCACAAGAATAGGGATACTGGCAATTTGGATATGCCAAAGAGAATCCATAAAGTACTTCCTTTAAGTGAAAAGGTGAAAGTTCTCTACTAAATAAGGGAAGAAAAAAAATTGTATGCAGAGATTGATAAGATCTTCAGTAAGAACAATTCTTCTATCTGTGAAATTGTGAAGAAGAAAAAAGAAATTTGTGCACAGTATGTATAGGGTTAAGTACTATCTGAAGTTTCAGGTATCTGCTGGGGATCTTGGAATTTATCCCACTATCCCCCCCACAAGATAAGGGCAGGCTACTGTACAGCAATATATAATAGACCAAAGATAGATGACTTCCATGAGAACTTAAGGAAAATGGATCAAAGGAGGGAAATGAGGAAAATATTTATGTCTGGATTACTAAAATGCTTCTGCTTTAATAAGTTTGATCGTCTTTTTAATGCAGTTATGCTAACAGAATGTGGGAACATTTTATTTAATGAATTAATGAGCATTTGTATAATAGCACATATTCTTCTGATAGGCAAGGTAACATAATGGAATGACAATGATTTTTTTATGATTAGCATATTCATTATTACAAATCATGATTTTTCTTTATGCCCTTTACCCAACCTGTCCCTCCCCAAACCCTCTCTCTCCCTCCCCCCGAATGAGTATGATTTTTGTTTAGACACACCTGGGTTTTACTCCTACTTCTGCTATATTTTAGGGTATGTGAGTGAGTGACCATGTAACTTCAGGCTAGTTAAATATTTTGAAGTTTATACTTTGTTATCTGGAAAAAGAGAAAAATAACAAAAATCTTTCAGATAATAACAAGTAGAGATAAAATATGTAAAATAAGTAGTACAGGATATGTTCAGGGCATTAAATAATTTGTTTGTCTTTCCTCTCTTCCAAATTGCACTTTTTTGTTCACCTTCCTGATGGATCTTGGATGTGACCAGGGCCATTTTACACACACTGAGTACAAAATGGTCACCAGCCTTTCCCTTATGAGAAACCTTGTGGTTTCTGAGAAATAGAAACTCCTCTACTTCTGCATGGCTTCAACCTTCCACCTGATTGCATCAGCCAGCCTTATCTTCCACACCAGCACCAAACCCCTCCCTGATTACATCAGCCTTCCTTACAGCCGCTATAAGCCTTCTCACCCCAACGCCGGCTGCTGCTCTCCATTTAGAGTGCAGCCTGGCAGATTCTTTTCCTTTAATAAAGCTTGATTGGTACCTGGCGTTTCGGCTCACTTTCATTTTGGTGCTGAAACCCAAGAAGGGTCCTGGCCGGGACCTTCGGACAATCCTTTCTCTTGGGTTGATTGGCCCCTTGGCCACCCTTCCTGGACCTGCCAAATGGGGTACCTCCAGGACTCTTTCTCTTGCCACTTCAAGACCAACACATCCAACACTAGCCTCAATTCAGGGTGAATCAGTGGGTCTGTCCTACTTCTATGGGTTCCCCCGCCTACTCTCTACAACTACTGTCTACTTCTTGAAGCCCAGGCACCTGGCTGAGGGAACCCCTCTCATGACTCCCAGCTATTGGAGGATGCTCCTCTAGCCGGCTGGTGACTCCTCTCTTGAAAAGAAGGTGCACACCAACGAGGACACTCCTTGGTGTTACCCTTCTTCTACTGGGACTGATCACCTCCTTTCTCACCCTCTAAATGGGATCCTCATAATCCCAAACTCCATGCTCTATGCCTCTGGGCTGTCTCCTGATTGATTTACAATCTCTTGGCCTCCAGGGAGACCTTGTTGTCACCCTTGTTCTCCTAGGATTACTCGTTTCCTTTCTTACCCTCTATGTGGGATGCTCACAATCCAAACTGCCAAACTCTATGCCCTTAGGCTGTCTCCTAGCCTATTTATAACCTCTTGGCCTCCAGGGAGACATTAAACCCAAACACCTCATTTTATACTGCAATCAAGTTTGGCCTAAGTACAAACTTCTTTGGATCCCAGTGGCCAGAAAATGGCACTTTCGATTTGGATACTCTCAGAGACCTAGACAACTTTTGTCACCTAAGTGGTAAAGCCGGAGAGATGCCTTATGTTCAAGCCTTCTTTTTATCTCTGATCACATCCTTCTCTCTGTCAAAACTGTCCTATGTCTCAAATTACATATAACCCCAATAGTTTCTAACCCCTATACTCTTCTATCCACAACCCAAACAACAAACCATTTCTTCTTTGTGCTTGATCTCAAAGATGCCTTTTTTTCTATCCCCTTACTGTCAAAACCTGTTTGCCTTCACTTGGACTGATCCTGATATGCATCACTCCCAACAACTCACCTGGACAGTTCTACCTCAGGGGTTTCGGGATAGCCCCCACTTCTTTGGCCAGGCCTTAGCTCAAGACTTATCTGAACTTCCACTAACCTCTAGCACTATAATACAATATGTGGATGACCTCCTCCTTTGTAGCCCCTCCTATGAGGAGTCATAGGCCCACACTGTTGCTCTCTTTAATTTCCTGGCCTCCAGAAGATAATGGGTGTCCTCCAGCAAGGCCCAAATTTCTTCTCCTTCAGTCACCCATTTGGGAGTCCACCTCACCAATACCAGAGAAATAATGGTGGATTGCAAGAGTCTAATTTCTGAACTCTCTACTCCTACCACAAAGGATGAAAAGAGGTATCTTCACCTATGGATTCCTAACTTTGCTGTGCTAGCAAAACCACTTTATGAGGCAGCCAAAGGGAATACTGCCATTCCCTTAGAGCCCACAGAGCCCATTCATTCTCCCTTCCTGCGATTAAAAGCTGCTCTCCTCGCAGCCCCAGCTCTATCCCTCCTAAACCTATCTCATCCTTTCATCCTATACATCATCAAAACCCAAGGATTGGCAGTCACGGTTTGGGGACAAGAGGTGGGGGTTATTCTCTTCCCTACTGCATACCTTCCCAAACAATTGGACACCACAGCTCAAGGATGGGCTCCCTGTTTACAGGCCTTGGCAGCAGCTCCCCTATTAGCACAAGAAAGCTTTAAATTGACTGTTGGATGACAGTCATTTGTTCCCCCCATCATCTTCAAGACCTTCTCAGCCATAAAGCCATGTTAATTCTCTCCCCTTCCCACCTACAACTTATCCACCTTACCTTCATTGAAAATTCCCAGTTCTCCTTTAAACTTTGCCCTCCCTTAAATCCAGCCACTCTCATCCCAAAACACTCACAACCCTTTGAAAATAATTGCCTGGAGGATTTAGACCTCTTTCTCAATCCCTTTCCACACATCTCCCCACATCCCATTACATGACCCCAACATACATGGTTCATAGATGGGAGTGCCACCTCCATGCCCACCTCCCAGGAAGGTTATGCCATAGTAAATCTAACACAAGCTATTGAGGCTGCCCCTTCCCCCCAACACCACTTCTCAACAAGCAGAACTCATTGCCCTCACCCATGCTCTCACGCTGGCAAGCAACAAATGAGTCAATATATACACTTACTCTAAGTATGCTTACTGCATCCTACACTCCTGCTTGGCCATATGGAAGGAGAGAGGATACATGAACACTCAAGGAGGGCCCATGAAAAATGGACATCTTATCAAGATACTTCCTGAGGCTACACAACTCCCAAAAGTGGTTGGGGTTATACACTGCAGAGGACATTCAATCTCCAATGACCCTGTAGCCCAGGGAAAAAACTGGTGGATCTAACTGCAAAGCAGTCTCCTCAATCACCAGGCTCCCACTCTTCCTCTCCTGCTCAGGTCCTTCTTATGGCCTCTACACCCTTACCCCAATACACACCTCAAGAAATAAAACACCTCCAACAGTTGGGAGCACAGAAGAAGGACAACTGGTACACTCCCTCCGGTTGCTATGTCCTCCCTACCACACAAACTGAGCAAATCCTTTTAGATTTCCATAATTCAGCTCATATAGGCTATGACTCCCTACTATGCCTTCTTCAGCCCTTATATTACTCTCCACATATGGCCAAGTTACTTAAACAAATCACTCAAAATTGTCCTTTTTGTACTCATTGCTCCAATCAAAGTGGTCTCCAAGTTCAGTCCTTTACCACCCACCAGGCCAGAGGATACACTCCTGGCCAGGATTGGCAAATTGACTTTACTCACATGCCTCCCCACAAAAGGACACACTATCTTCTAACCTCAGTAGATCCCTTTTCAGGTTGGGTTGATGCCTTTCCCTGCACTTCAGAGGATGCTACAGCAGTAATGCATGCTCTCACCTCAGAAATCATCCCTTGTTTTGGCTTGCCCACCAGCCTCTAGTCTGATAACAGCGTGGCATTCATTTCCCAGATTACACAACTCACAGCACAGGCATTACATATCAAATGGGGCTTACATATACCATACCAGCCTCCGTCAACAGGCAAAGCAGAAAAAGCCAATCACCTCATAAAAACACACCTCACCAAGCTGTCCATGGAACTTCACCTCCCTTGGACCCAACTTCTCTCTCTAGCACTCACTCACTTGGGAGCTGCCCCCACAAACCCACTGGCCTCAGCCCCTTCAAACTTATGTGTGGTAGACCCTTCACCCTCACACCTCTCCCTCCCAGCTCATCACCTTTAGGCCAGTATCTCCCTACTCTTTTGCTCATTAGGGATCTTCTTAGGGGATAGGCCAACCTTCTATTACCTCATCCTTTCCCCACCACTCCCTCAGACTTTAGAGTGAGCCCAGGATAGCAAGTGTATGTTAAATCCCCAATCCCAAAGCCTCTCTTGCCATGTTGGGAAGGGCCTTACACAGTACTTCTCACCACTCCCAAGGCAGTAAAGGTACTAGGAAGGGCCCCTTGGTATCACTTATCCTTGGTAAAACTTGCACCTGAGACTTTATCCAAAGAATCTGTTAACACCATGTCAGAGGGGTCCCTCTGCTCAACCCCCAACCCAACATCTCTGTACCCTTCGTCCATATTTGGACCCACAAAATTGAAAATCTCCAGGACCTCCACTCTTCCCGCAATCCCAGAAGAAGGATGATTTTTTCCCCTAGCGATTATCCTCTCACTCTTGCAGGCCCACTTCATGTCTTTCACACAGGAGCTGCTGCAAGACTG
Organism: Cynocephalus volans; assembly: GCF_027409185.1. Lineage (NCBI taxonomy): Eukaryota > Metazoa > Chordata > Mammalia > Dermoptera > Cynocephalidae > Cynocephalus > Cynocephalus volans. The sequence goes on along the minus strand of NC_084471.1, from coordinate 80,622,379 downwards.
GTCACGACCCACCATCTCCAGTGTTGAAGACGTCCTTGAGTGGGTAACTGAATTAGCCTGGCAGGGCGCCCTCTATGATTACGCCCCTGATGAGGTTACCCTCTACTCTTTTTTCCTAATGTGCACCCTCTCAAACTCTCACCACCTGAATGCTTGCCTCTTCTCTTCCTCTTGCTTCTTTTCCAGAGACATATGCCACACCCTGTTCACAATGTGTAACCAAGGTCTTGGTGGCTGGAAGGACACTTTCCAACCTCCTGGGTCAGCCACCCAGAATCTTTGGGGGAACCCTACAGGACATATTCACATCCCTGACATATGTTCTCACAACATGCAATGACCAGACAATGGCCACATCATGTTCTTACAGGGGTAAAAACTACTGGACAGCTCTTTCCAAAGTGGATTCTGCTGGAGTCCTGTGCCCCCCCCTCCCCGACAAAACATTTCTGCTTTATCCAAACCACTCACCTAGGCTATAGCAATGGGGGAGGACTTCAGGACAAAACACGTCGAACCCCTAACCACGATGGGACTTATCCTTCTTGGTCCCTGCCTCTTTCTGTGTTTCTCTAATTTCTTACAGGAATGTATGCAGGCTTTCACCAACCAAAAAGTCACCAAATTGTTCCTGGGAGGAGGATATCAGTCCCTGAGAACCGTTGACCCTTCCCCAGAAGAAAACAGCTTCCCTACATGAAACCAATACCCCGCCACCTAATTCTTTTACCCACCAACATAAATCTTTTGTTTTTTTCATATCTTTGCCTGTCTCCAGCAGGAAGTAGCTCCAGAAGAACGAGACCTTCACCCCTTTTCCCTTCTCCCTATACTTAAAAGGTGGGAATGATGGATCTTGGCGGTGACTGGCACCATTTTACACACACTGAGCACAAAATGGCCACCAGCCTTTCCCTTATGAGAAACCTCATGGTTTCTGAGAGATAGAAACTGCTCTACTTTTTGCATGGGTGCAACCTTTCACTTGATTGCATCAGCCAGCCTTATCTTCCACACCAGCATCATATTTCTCTGTGATTACATCAGCTTTCCTTTCACCCTATATAAGCCTTCCCACCTCGAGGCCAGCTGCTTCTCTCCATTTTGAGTGCAGCCCAGCAGATTCTTTTTCTTTAATAAAGCTTGATTGGTACCCGGCATTTCAGCTCACTTTCTTTCACTTCTTATCTTACAAATGCCCAAAGACATTTGCTGGCCACCATGGTGAGGAGTAAGTTTTTATTGCCTTTGCTTTTGAGAGCTCAGCTCTTTACAGAGGTTCCTGTTCTTTTGATTGTCACCTCAACAGAGATACTTACATTGATAACTCCACAGGCAATTTAATTTTAAGTTAATTCTGGATTCCTAATTTTTGCTTAAAATTTCTTTGAAAAGATTGCATTCTGATGCGGCATCGAAATGTAAAGTTACATTGTGTATAGAAGATTACCTGTCATAAGCTAAATAACTTAAAGATAGAAGAGGTTGCCAAATCTCAGAATAGAACATGGAATTTTTCAAAGCTGGGAGAGGATGGAGTGACTGATCAGTGTGTCATAAAGAACTATTTCACTGGGTGCCCATCAAAGACCTGTCAAAAAGTTCCAGGTGACTAACAAAAGTGTTTAACTTCCACTGATATATACTTTAATTGAAGATTTTTTAAAAATGAGATAACCTAACAGGAATTGCAAGAAAAAAAAAAAAAAAAAAACTCTTTTTGAGATTTTGTGTGTAGAGAAGTCTTGTTCTAAGTTCTATCTTAATAGCCTCTGAACTAAGCATTTTTTATGTATTAAAAAAAAGGGTTTAAACCTTACCATAAGCTCAGAAGGTTTATACAGTTTTTCAGAGCCACAAAGAAATAAGGTACATTGTCTAACAACTACACTGGCACTTGTATTTAGGTGGCCTGGCCTCAGAGCATGCACACTTAGCTTCTCTTAACCATTAGGCACATGCCTCAGAGTCGCAAAGTAACTCTTAAAGAACTTAAGCTGTTCAGAATGCCATAGAACTCTAGTTATTCTATTACTTCCCTGTCCTGTCAGCTACCAGCATTCATTCCTTGCCATTCTACTCACTGTGGACCACCCATGTAGAAAATAAATTCTTTAAAGGTGGGGGTGGGGAGGAGAAGCAGATAGGGAAAATTCTGGCAAAGTGCCTGAAAATAACTCTGACACACTGCTTTTTTGGAGAACTTGAAATATAGTCTAATCTTTTATAATCTGTTTTGTTGGATTTGCTCATTATATTGGTCAAGACACACTGGGATACCCTGCAATTCTAATGAAAACCTCCAAATTTCAGTGGCTGAATACAACAAAGGTTTATTTCTTGCTTGTGTCACAGTTCAATGAAGGCTAGGTTTTGCCTTTGAACCAAATTTTCCTGGCAGTGTTCTGGATTTAATCTTTGCCTGGAAGCCATTTATTAATTTTATCATTGTTTGCCACCTGGAAAGGCTAGGAAATTTCATGATCAGCAAGTCCTTGCTGCTTCTTTGTGTTTAAAAACCCTTCCTTTATTTTCTCTCTCTCCTCTCACATTTTACTGTAAGCAGCAAGAAGAAACCAGGTGACACCTTCCTTGCTTTACCTGGAAATCTGTTCAGCTAGATCATCTCATTCATTGGGCACATTTTCTACCTTTCACTTACTGAAGGTGATGGTGTTTCTAAACTTTTGCCATATCAAAAATCTTCTTCCTTCCACTTCTTAACAACATTTTCCTCAAATTCCTTTAAGCCCTCACTCATATGCTCCTCAAAGGCATTCAGACTTGTCTTGATAATTTCTTCAATGCTCTTTCACTAGGTCTTTCCCCAAAGTTCTTCCAGCTTCCACTTACTGCCTGGTTCCAAAGACACTCCCACATTTTAATTTATTCTTATAGCAGGACCCTACTTCTAGATACCAAAATAAATCTTTTTTTGTGTGTGTGTGGCTGGCTAGTATGGGGAACCAAAACCTTGGTGTTACAAAGCCTCGTTCCAACCAACTGAACTAACTGGCCAGTCCTAATTATTTATTGTTGTGTAGCTAATTACCTGGAACCTTAAACTAACAATGGATAGTTCCTGTGGGTCAGGAATTTGAGAGTGGCTGTTCTGGTTTGTGGTATCTTATGAGGTTATAGTCATTACATCAGCCAGTGCTACAGTTATCTGAAAGCTTAACTGTAGTTAGCGAATATACTTCCATCCAGTGTGGGTCACTCATGGCCACCAAGTTATGCTGATTGTCAGCAAGAGACCTTAGTTTGCCTATCTGAGGGAGAATGTTTCTAACATAAAAGTCAAAGAAATTTATTTTAATTAAATCCCATCAATTGCTTAAAATCATGCCATATTTTATTTTTTTACTTCTTATTTATTATGAAAATTATCAGTGACTCTAATTTAACACTTAATTATGTGCCCAGTATTCTGCCAAATATTGCATGTATACTACCTCATTTTTCTTACAACATCCCTGTGAGATAGGTTAGGAAAGGAAAAGGAGATATAGAAAGGTTAAATACTCCACAGAAGAAATGAAGAAATCATGAATAGTCACTAAATAGAATCATACTAAAATATATGAAAAAAATTATTGAAGATATAGGAAAATATTTTCAGAAATGCAATTATATGGAACACTTTTTCAGGCTTTAAAAAGAAATCAAAGATGATTACAGAAAACAGAAGAGCTTAATGATAAGGATTTTTTGAAATCTATAAAGAAACTTGTGTAACTTATATAGAGAGAATACAACCTCTTCCAAGAAGCAATGGGATCATTATAAATTATATTTTGCCAGTATTACTTCTGAATTCTTTCTGTTACATGAAGCTGAACGTCATTGTCACTGATAAACACTCTTACTGTCAATTTGACCCTATTTCCCAGTTCTGTCTAAAATGATCTGAGATGATATGTCCTATTGATGGTATTTTCCACTAAATAAAATTTTGATATAAGAAATGAAATACTATTCCATCTGCTTAACCACCACCTCTGGTAGATTAAGGGGGCAGACGACTTAGATCCATAATCCCTAATTTTTGCTATTAGTTATAAACTCTTTTCATAGCTGCTAACGTTGTTCGAGTTGACTTGGGCATCACCACTTCTTTCTAGTGACCTATCTGAAGTGCAGAGGCAATAAAACAATTATAAGTGAAAGGAGGTCTAAGAAATCTGTGTGTGACTGGCAGTTACCTGATGTTTAATGTGTTTCATAATATAACCGCAGAATATAAAATGTAACTACCGTTTAACTTTAAATAAATGTTTGGATTTTTATCAGAAGTTACATTCAATAGAAAAATATTTTTGAGAGGTAAATGGAAAAGAAATATATCCCTCATTCAGAACCCATGTTGGGGTAATACGTTGCCATCTAACTTAACAATGGGTATTTTGTTAATCGTTAAAATAGTCTCGGTATTTATAAGAGTTTAAATGCTCTGTTCTATCCACAAAGTGTTCTTGTTTTTGACTTTAATAAAAACAAATATTATACAGATTGTTCATTTATACTATAAAAATGTACGTTTTACACAATCTTTCCCCCACTTAACAAATTCAAACATACTACTGCAAGACAGATTTCAATGAGAATGATGAGAAATGAATAGGTTTTTGCTGTGATCTTTTTGACAGTGTTGCAATTAAGCTGCCAAGAGCTGAGAGAGAAAGAACACGTGTGCATGCTGTATTTGACTAAAGAATGGTAGCTGAAGCAGAGCACATTTTGTACAACAGACTCAAGGAAGCAATTAGCATATCTGACATAGAATAGTTAGGCGATGAGCAGAGAGCTATTATTCACTGGAAATAGCTGCACTGTAGAGCTTACTCACTTTGCATAGTCTGAAGTCTTAGACCTTTGTGTCTGAAAAGAATGAAAATATAAACACATCTCACTAACCTAATGATGCAATGAACACTGCTTTAAAGAGTGTGAAGATTTGAGTGTTTGAGTGACCTCACTCTTAATTCTCCCGCAACTTAATGGTGTGTGCATAGACACCAGAAGACTATATTTCAGTTGACAGCTCTCAGTTCTTAAAACAGTCACCTTTACTGGCAGGTTAATCGATTCTTATGCTTCCATATTGATTTCTTTGCAGGCTCAGAGCTCAACAAAAGTTGTAGCGAAGGAAATTTCAGTAGCTAATAAAAATTAGCAGCTTTTATTATCTGAGAAGGATGCTTGGTCTATATAGCTCATCTCCTGCAAATATTCCCGTACCGTAAGCCATATATATATATATATATATATATATATATATATATATATATATATATATATATATATATATATATATATATATATATATATATCCATATATATAGATATCCATGAATACTAAGTGTTATGACTGCTTGTGTCTATTTTTTAATGGGGGAACCAAACTCATAAAGGAAAATTCAATGATCTAAGGAATGATAGATAATGTAGGCAAAAGCATGCATTTTCATAAGTTTCCATCAGTTTTGAAAAGATATAGATAATTTCAACATGTTGTAATATCAAGAGAGTCTTAAAATTTGTCTTAAAAAGGCACAGGAATTGTAGGGTTTTAAATTACCTTAATTTGAACCACTCAGCCCAATTTAACCGAGGTAGATATGCTCCCATGTACTCAGGAGTAAATCCTACAGTCTTTCCCCTAAACAGGTATAAATAGATTCTATCAATTGAAATTCATGCCAGTGTCTTTCAGAACATAACAGAATAGTTCAGCCTGGTTTTATCAATTTTTCTTACTCTTGTCTTAGCTCTATCACAACTCTTTATCATTTTAAATTCTTGAGTTGGACACAAATAAGAACGTGAAAAGGTGTTCAGTATCATCGGCCATCAGAGAAATAGAAATTAAAATCATCGTGACCTAGCAAGATGCCTGAAAATTAAAAAAATAATAAAACAACAAGCAATATCAAGTGCTGGAGAACAACTGAAACTCTCATTTATTGCCAATGAACACACAAAAGGTACAGCCAGTTTGAAAAAGAGTTTGATGATTTCTTATAAAGTTAAGTATTCGCTTACCTTATACCTCAGTAATCCCACTCAAAAGCCTTTATCACCCCTGCAAATGACAATTCATACAAGGTACTTCAAAAAGTTCATGGAAAAATTGAATTAAAAGATAATACAAATTCTTCCATGAACTCTCTGAAGGCCCCTCATATTTATGCAAAAAACCTGTGTGTGAGAATTTATATTGATACTATTCATAGTTGCCAAAAACTAGAAAGAAACCAAATTTCTTTCAACTGGTGAATGGTCAAAGAAAGTGTGGTAGATCCATACAATAACATACTCCTTGGCCATAAAAAGGCATGTATTGTCTATCACTGAGATACACGGTATGGAGATTTTGTTATGGGAAGAGAGAGAGAGAGAGATCAATGAGATCTTGTAATTAAGATCTAAGCCATAATCCATTGACATTTCAGATATTTGCAAATAATGTTAAAAGAGCCAGCAAAATAGGGCTTTTGAGATCTTATTTACACTAGGAACCTAAGAAATTGGTGATGTAAGAGATATGCTAAACCAGAAGCTACTAGTAGGAGTCAAGCTATCACTTGGTTTGTTTGTATGTCAGAGTTAACGAAGGCAGTAGCCTCTCAACAAATGGAGGAAAAGGCAGTCACAGGTTTTCATGACCTCATGTGACATATATGTGAAATACATCATCCCTTGAACCAGAAGGGTGGAATTTGGGGATGAAATCTCCCGGATTTTTCTGGCAAGAGCTGAGCCAGAGGAAGTTACTTATTTCTTTATTTACCATTTATTTGTTTGTTTATTCATTTATTCATTCACTCACCTAACTGCTCATTGATTTATACTCTCACACACTTATTCATTCCCCATTTAGCTGCACGGAGAATTTGAAGTGGTTCTTAAGAGTGTCAAAAAAAAAAAAAATAGATGTATGTAACACTAAAAAAAATTAAAATTGAATAATCCAGGTAAGACAGTAGAGTTGGGTGAACTAAGAATGATTATTACAATAGAATTATAAGTATATCTTTGACCGTTCCAGATGCCAAAGCAAAAAAAGCAACAACAACAAAAGGACAGAATCAGTTACATGATTTATGTCATCTGTGCAAAAGGAATGTGTGTGTGTGTGTGTGTGTGTGTGTGTGTGTGTACACACACACATATTTCAGAAGAAGCAAAATGTTTTCTTGCCTTAAGAACTGAAAGTAAATTCTCCTGGAAAATATTGACATAAGAGGCATCTTTAAGTACAACCCCACAGTAAATAGAATCATCTGTTCTGCACAGCAAGGTCTAATAACATCCCTCAACTTGAGCTAAGGACACGAGTATGAGAAAGGAAATAGTGACCAACAATATGCGGTTTCAGGTCACAGCTTTCTGATACTTGGGTGTTTCAGTTAAGACACCTTGGTTTAAATAATTATAAACAAAGTCAATGTAGAGTGACCAATTAAAAAAATATATATGTATGACAAACTGGAAGTAGTAAATTTGTTATGATGATGCTGGACTTTATAGCATTCCCTGGACAAGTCAAACCATTTCAATGCTCTGAGTCTTGACACATGCTATTTTATCTGTCTGGAAGGATCCAACTTTCCTAATTAATTTGACAAACTCCTAATTGTCCTGTTGTACAGCATGGTGGTTTTGAGTGCTGAATTTCTAAACAAATAAACCTTGGTTTGAGTTATGCTTTCTCATCTGACAAATGGGCCTTGTGATGGTTAATTTTGTGTGTCGACTTGGTTGGGCCACACTGCCCAAATATTTGTTCAAGCATTCTTTTGGATGTTTCTGTAAGGGTATATTTGGATGAGATTTACATCTAAGTTGGTGGACTTTTAGTAAAGAAGATTGCCCTTCATAATATGGGTAGGACTCATTCAGTCACTTGAAGGCCTGAATAGAATAAAGAGTGACCTTCCCAGCACATCCTGCAGATTTTGGACTTGCCTGTCTCCATAATCACATGAGTCAATTCCTTAAAATAAATCTCTCTCTCTATACACACATGCTATTGGTTCTGTTTCTCTGAAGAACCCTGAGCAATACAGCATAATAATAGTACCCTCCTCAATGCTCCGAAAAACACTTTGCATAATGTTTGGCACACAGTAAGGTTCAATAAATTCTGGCTATTAATAGTATTTGATAAAGCATATGACTGATTCATATAAAATGGAGGATAAAATAGATCTTATAGAAAAGTGGGAATAAAATCAGCCTATCTAAAACAGATTGTCTTTGATAAAACTTAGTCTTTCCAAATTTTCATATTTTTCTGGATGACATGTCATTGCTCACCTTGTTTTGGCAGCCTGTGATTGATTCAATTTGAATAAATAGGTGCAATGCCTTATTTTAGCAATGTGTCAGCAAAGTCATTAAAAGATGTAAGTTCTCTTATTTCATAAAAGATGATCTTAAATTTTAAAGGTCTTGAGTTTAAAATAATTGAAAACTTTCTTAAGGCAACTTTTCTTTTTTTTTTTTGAAAAGGGAGCACTTTTACTTTTTCATGTTTGGTTTCAGAATTGTTCTTGATCACTGATGATCTGCATGTGTGTGAACATGTGTTCTGACTACATTTAATGAATTTGACCAAAAGTTGCAACTTCTTTAGGTACAGTTTCCCCCCAATATTATTAGCTTCTATTCTGGATTTAGCTTTGAAAGACTCCTTATACCGTGTCCAACTTTCTGTATCTGGTCCTGTATACCCTCTGAAACCCAAACAAGGTGGTTGGCTTCTGTCCTGCTAAATAGGAGACTGGAGACTTGAATGCTCCATGGCACCATGGGAATCAAACCTCCTTTTTGTCCAGTTCCACTTGTTACCTGGACCAATGTCATATTTTCAGGCTTATGGTTAACCTAGAAGCATATTTACAGGCTGGGAGATGGAGAGGAAATTTTCCCTGCACCCCCAACCCATTTTTTGGATCAGATTTATTTCCTTCCTCTCATTATCTAGGGATTGAACCAAGTTCCTACCTTTTCCATGCTTTTTAACTCTGTAATTTGGATTTGATTGATACTTGGAGTGGTATTTTTCTACTTTTTTCCTTATTTGACTGGAGACCAGAAATCATAAAGGCATTTATTTTAAAGAAATCTCAACTATTTAAAATTTAACTCCTTAGCACACCAAGATATTATTATTCTCAGGTGATATATTCCAACACACATTGATCTCTCTGTTGAAATTCAGAAAAAACATATCTTGGTATTATATGGAAATATGTCTTCATATTATTTATTTAACAAAGTCTTAAACTATTTTGAATGGAAGAACCATGATTAATGCTTAGATCCTAATACAGCACAGAAGATGACAAAATATGAATACTAAATAAATACAGTATTGTTGGAGTCAAGTGGAGTTTTTTTAGAAACTGCCTTATCTTAGTGGAACTTTAATGAGCAGAAATTTTATCAAAGAAATTTAAAAGGAGTTTTAAATAGAGATAGAATCTGACTGGATTGTGACCATATATTACTACAAAATATCTCAAACAGGTTTTCTATACTCACCCATATGGAGAATCAAGTGACCACTACATCCTAAGAAAGATGAATCATGTTAAATAAAGGACCACTTGCTGTGTTGACCACCCTGATGGGTTTGGATATGGGAAGAAGGGACTGAGGCTGGTTTAGGAGTGGACTGGAGAGGACTGAATTACTCTATAGAAAGTGAGAAGCAATACATATTCCCAAAGCAATCCCCAGAAAAAAGGGATTAGGTCGGGATTTAAGATGCAAAAAGGAAAAATAAGACGGTATAAGACTGAAGTACTCCATGGAGTAAATCACCATTGAAAAATATCTGCTGCTATAGGGTGGTGAATTAAAGATATTTTGAACAGCAATAGCTACTATTCAATTCAAGGTTGCATGGTTGCTATAATATACACATCTCTTTAATTTTGTCAAACAAAAAAACAGTCTTCGATACCCACTGACACCCTATGTGAGTGTAGAAATTGAGGCATAGACCAATTCTCATGACTTGGTAGAAATGATATGGGAAAAGGCTTGTTCATGTGTGCAGTGAAATCATTCATAACCAGAATTGATTCACTGGAAGAGAGTTTAGGACAAGCTATAACCTTGGGAATATAAGGTCTCCAGGACTGCAGAAGAATTCTGGGCTATCAAATGCCATGGATGGGGAGTTTGAGCTGATCTTATTTAGATCCCATGAAGAAAGGCTTTGATTTCTAGGTCATATACATTTAAAGAGATATGAGTCCTCTATCTCTTATGTATATTTTTATATATTTTGGCTGACTTTTGACTTCCTGATATTCTCTTTCAGTGGCTACGGTTGCTTCTGCAACAAAGAGCAAAGGCATTACTATAGTGACACACATTTATGCAAAATTAAGCAATGTAAAAATATTTTTCATGTCATATAGAAGAAACACAGCCTATATCTACAGCCACTCATTATTCAACAAGAACTTATTCAGTGCAGGCAATGGAGTTTCAGATAGTGTATTGTACTTGTGACAACAATAGCAGAAGTATCAGGTAAGATCCGCTGGAAGTCATTGTCATATGCCAATAGATTTATTACTACCTTAGAGTATCCCTTACATTATCTGAAGATTGATAAAATCCACAGGTCAAGTTTTAAGGGCTATAGTTTTAGCTTGTATAGAAAATAAAGCATATGCTTATAATTTCTGTTAAGTATGGTTTCTGATGTTTAAATTTTCTCAGTACGTTAGAATGCTTCTATCAAGAATATCAAAGGAAGGAGAATTTACATTCTCAATAAAATTGCTCTTTGATATTAATAATAGGTTTATACTGCATAGATAATTGGTTGGAAAAACCAATCTACTAGTAAATGTGTAAAACAAACTTTTCCTACTCCTTCTTATGTGTAGTTTTTTTTGTTTGTTTTTTGTTTTTTCTTGGTGGCTGGCTGGTAAGAGGATCCAAACCCTTGACCTTGGGGTTATCAGCACTATGCTCTCTGAAGTGAACTAACCAGCCAGCCCTCTCCATACTCCTTTTTATAAGAGTATTCTGTAGTTCATTTGATAACAATCAGAATCAGATTCTCAGACATACTATGGTTTGTATTCTGGAGTCATATATCCAGCATATTAGATATCTTACTTTATATGCAATATGGTTATTATTTTTTTTAAAACCTGGTTTAATTATAGGAGGAGAAAAACATGTATATAGAGCAGGGGTTGGCAAACTATGACCTGTAGGCCAAATCTTGCCCTAGGCCTGTTTTTATTAGGCTCAGAAGCTGAGAATAGTTTTTATATTTTTAAATGGTTGCAAACTCACACACACACACACAGGTATGCACGCAAATGCACAGGCACAACAAAGAATATATGGAAAGAGATGTAAATGGCTCATAAAAGCTAAAATATTTATTATTTGGTCCTTTACAGAAAAAGTTTGTCAATCACTACTATATTTGAAAGAACACTAGCTAAGGAATCTAGAAACCTGGATCTTATTAAAATGGGAATGACACATTTAAAAAAAATGTTGAGGGTGCATTTTTGTAGTTTATAAGTTTCGATCCTTACAGTTCTTTACTTATTAAATCAATCACATTCATGTCTTCAGTAGAAGGGCATATTATTCTTAGAAACATAGAGGTCCTTTAGCTCCCAGCCTCAAAATTGATTAATTGTTTTGAAAGTCAGGTTTTGTCCATTGAGAAAAGGATTTCTAGATTCCTAAGTTTCCTTAAGCCTTTCTTGCATATCAAAGCAAACTTAGAGATCTGAAAACAGATTTCTTAAAAAGTAGGATGACCATGTAATTTGGTATCCAAACTAGGGTACTTTTGAGAGCAAAATGATACAGTAAAAGTAATTGACGAACATTAATTAATCTATAAGCCAGGAATTACAGTGAATTAGATATGCTGTAAGAATTATAGTCAAACCCTACATAGCCAGATTCATCTATCTCAATGAAGTGCAGGAAAGTTGAACTGCAATGACCTTCTTCACCCCTTCACACTAGTGGCTGTCTCTCTTTCACCCTATACACACACTTGGTGGAGTGGTGCTATAAAAACATCCATGTACAAAGGCACCAAGCCTATTCACTGGGGAAGGGACTGCCTCTTCAGCAAGTGGTGCTGGGATAACTGGATATCGATATGCAGGAGAATGAAACTAGATCCATACCGCTCACCGTATACTAAAATCAACTCAAAATGGATTAAGGATTTAAATATACACCCTGAGACAATAAAACTTCTTAAAGAAAACATAGGAGAAACACTTCAGGAAATAGGACTGGGCACAGACTTCATGAATACGACCCCAAAAGCACGGGCAACCAAAGGAAAAATAAACAAATGGGATTATATCAAACTAAAAAGCTTCTGCACAGCAAAAGAAACAATTAAAAGAGTTAAAAGACAACCAACAGAGTGGGAGAAAATATTTGCAAAATATACATCTGACAAAGGATTAATATCCAGAATATATAAGGAACTCAAACAACTTTACAAGAAGAAAACAAGCAACCCAATTAAAAAATGGGCAAAAGAGCTAAGTAGGCATTTCTCTAAGGAAGATATCCAAATGGCCAACAGACATATGAAAAAATGCTCAACATCACTCAGCATCCGGGAAATGCAAATCAAAACCACATTGAGATACCATCTAACCCCAGTTAGGATGGCTAAAATCCAAAAGACTATGAACGATAAATGCTGGCGAGGCTGCGGAGAAAAAGGAACTCTCATACATTGTTGGTGGGACTGCAAAATGGTGCAGCCTCTATGGAAAATGGTATGGAGGTTCCTTAAACAATTGCAAATAGATCTACCATACGACCCAGCCATCCCACTGTTGGGAATATACCCAGAGGAATGGAAATCATCAAGTCGAAGGTATACCTGTTCCCCAATGTTCATCGCAGCACTCTTTACAATAGCCAAGAGTTGGAACCAGCCCAAATGCCCATCATCAGATGAGTGGATACGGAAAATGTGGTACATCTACACAATGGAATACTACTCAGCTATAAAAACGAATGAAATACTGCCATTTGCAACAACATGGATGGACCTTGAGAGAATTATATTAAGTGAAACAAGTCAGGCACAGAAAGAGAAATACCACATGTTCTCACTTATTGGAGGGAGCTAAAAATTAATATATAAATTCACACACACACATACACACACACACACACAAACCGGGGGGGGGGGGGAGGGAAGAAGATATAACAACCACAATTATTTGAAGTTGATACAACAAGCAAACAGAAAGGACATTGTGGGGGGGGAGGGGGGAGGACGAAGGGAGGGAGGTTTTGGTGATGGGGAGCAATAATCAGCTACAATGTATATCGACAAAATAAAATTTATAAAAAAAAATAAAAAAATAAAAAAAAAATAAATTAAAAAAAAAATTAAAAATAAATAAATAAATAAATGTTCATAAATTCAAATAAATAAATAAATAAATAAAAATGGACTCCGATAATAACAATTTTATTTTTTGAAAAAAAAAAAAAAAAAAAAAAACATCCATGTAAATTTGAAGAGAACCAATATGTTTGGTCCTGGTAGCTTTCTTACTGATGCAAAATCTAGGAAAGTTATAGGCTTCTAAGAAAATCCTGGCATTGGGCTTGGGGTCATTTCCAACACTGGTGATTAGAGGTGGCTGAGACAGGAACCCACAGGTTCCTTTAGGCTCTCATCAGTGGCCAGGGAAGTGCCAAGGAGGTCAATGTGCCAAGGGAAAATCAGGGTAGGGACAAAAATAGCATGGTGTATTAGTCTGTTTCTGTTGTTTATAACAAAATATCTGGAACTGGGTAATTTGTAAGAAAATGAAATTTATTGCTTATAGTTTCTGAGGCTGGGAAGTCTAAAGTCCAGGGAACACATCTGGTGAGAGTCTTTACAGCAGTGCAGGGGTCTCACATGGCAGAAAATAGTGGAGCAGAGAGAGAGATATCTCCTCATGTTCTCTCCTTTTAAAGCCCTCAGAACCCTGCGTACAACCACCATTAAATGATCAACTTAATCACCTCTTCAAGGCCCCACCTTTCAATTACCATGATAGGATTTTTCACCCTCAACAGTTACAGTAAGGATTAAGCTTCTAATATATGGACTTTGAGGACACAATTCAATATCCACAGCACATGGAATGCAGGAACTTTGTGATTAGGGGTAAAGGGCTGGAGCCAAGGACTTTAGTGTCAGGCACATGGAAATGCTCCAAATCCCCAGTGAGCAGTCTCACATCAGTGAACACTGGTCATAGACCAGACCAACCCCTCTGCCCCAGGACCTAGAGAAGGCCAGAGATAAAGCATTTGTCTGACATTTCCTCCTTTTTCACCAAAAGATTTCTTAAGCCCTTCCATGCATCCAGTTACCATTCTGAGGATCAGGAGAAGAAGAAAGAAAAAACCTGAAAAACCAGCATTTACATGAATGAGAGTGAGTTCCCTATAAAACTATTTAAACTGGATTGAGTGAGTTATTGTTTATCAGAAATTTTAGGTGATCTTCCTTCCCCTACCACCTTCCACTATCCCACACCCCTCCCAAAGGATTGATGCTGATGAGAAAGACAAAATCAGTTATGGAAAGTAAGAACAAAACAAAAACAAAATCAGAAACAAAAATGATCCTTCCCACACAGATCTGAATAACAGTGAGTTTGTGAATGTGTACATGAGTAACACCAGCGATAGGCAGATTATTTTAATTCTCTGAATCTTAGTTTTCCTTCCAATAAAATTTGGAGTCATGTTAAATAAATTAAGATATTTTCAAAAAACAAACATCATAATTTTTCTTCGGATGTTGTGCAATTTCTACAGTAATTCTAAAAGGCAAAGATTCTTATCTTCTTTTCACATATGATGAAAAGAGAACACAAAGACATACATACCCTCATTGACACTGAAACATAGGATATCTTCATTTATTCATTTATAAACAATTAATTAAGCAGCTCCTAGCTTTGAGACCCTGTCCTAGAAGTAAGGAATGCATCAGTGTACAAAACAAAAAAAATTAATGCCTGTAAAATAAAGCAGAGGAAGAAAATAGAGCAAGGAAGAGGAAAAGTAATTGACGGTGACCACTGCATGTGAGTGCACATGTGTGAGTACGTGCAGACATGGGCCTGAATGTTCATGAGTGCATGAACATGTGTAAATACTGCACTGCAATACCCACACTCTTTGTCAATGAAAACAGCACAGATGGTGAACAATCGAGGTGAATGCCTGACCTACAAGAAGAGACTCCAGAGGGGAAACAACATCTGTGTGTGATGGCAGCATGTAAGGGGGGGTGATATAATCTACATAAGAAAGAAGATGAACTGGAAAGAGTCTGAAAAAAGAATAATATGAGCTTTTTCAATGGAAGAAATGGACAAAATTTCTAGGTTAGTGTTACATTTTAAAAAGTCAACTTCACCTTTGACAAAAAGGCATATGGGGCTTTTGATTTGTTTTAAAATCAAGAGGTTACTTTTTAGTTGATACTTTCACAGTGAGGTTCATGGCCTCTATGACTCAAAATGGCCTTTCACTCTACCATGGAACTAACTCAGTTTTCATACTTCATTTAGAAAAATGCATGTTCGTTTTCTCCAGCCCTGCTGGCACTCTTCTTGAAGACTTTGCATGGGAAGGACAATGCTATATATTTACCAAATCCCATTTCATTTCCAACTCCCTGGGCACACAGGAATATGTTTTCCAAGATCTCCTGCAGTTTAGTTGTGGTCTTGTGACTGTGTTCTGGCCAGCTGCCAAAGTAAGTCATACTTAGGGCTATCCCTTAAAAACAACTCATATGATAATTCTTTTGCTTTCTTTTCTTCTGAAATGAAGACTTTAGAAACCACCTGTTACAGAGGTAGATGCAAGACGAAGGAGGAATGCCTAACTCACATGGGACTTGACATGAGCAAGAAATAAATCTTTGCTGGATTAAACCACTAAGATTTCAGGTTTTTCGTTCTTTTTACCCAAGTAGAGCTCAGCCTATCATCATTAATTTGACTTTCAACAAACATTGTGTGCTAATTCTGTATAAAAGTCTATATGAAAAGGATATATTAAGAATTTTTTGAAAACTTGTATAAATACATTTTATAACATAAACCAGCATTTTCTATAGTACTCTTATATCATCCTAAAATTGATATTTTGTCAGGTAAATGATAATGAACTACTGCCAGGAAGAATACAAATTGTTTTTGAACCACCAAAATGCAGATCAGAGAAGTCTAAATATATTTAAGAACATTAAATAAGGCATCATTAGCTGTAATTATACTTAATTACATGGTAACAACTTGGGGTTAACAAATTTGAGAAAATAAATCTTTGGTGGTCGGAACATTTTTTCTTTTAAAAAAATCTTTAGCAAATGATAAAAAGAATAATGCTATTATATTGGATAGATAAACTCAGTGCTAGTAGACCGAGGTAAGAATCTGAGGAATACTCTCGAGCATAATAAAAGTAAATGAATATATTTTCAATACAAGTAATTGTAGGGAATTTTGTATGATTTTACTTATTTATTTATTTATTTTTTTGGTAGACAAAACTAATTTTTAAAATTGTCAAATAGATATGTTTTCAGAATTAAATTTAGACATTTGTGCCTAAGTTTGTCTATCGGTCAAACAGATCTATACCACCACTAATGTTAAGGTCATAAAATTATGACTTCTGTGATATTTTTGACAGTTCACTCATGAACTAAAAGCTGTGAGAGCACTGGCAGCTGGGCTTTCCCCAAAGCCTCACACATGTCTTGTGAGCTTGTCTTTGATTCTAAGCCTCCAAATTCTGGGGTCTAACAGGTGGCCACGGTGAGGCCTGGGGACATTGTGTCCACAACACGTGGGCCACCAGCTGTAGTACAAAGCCAAGCCTGATATGTTCTCCTCCTTGTCACAGCTCCACCTCCTGGCCATGCTAGAAGGCACAATATCCTTTAGACATTATTTTTGTATCCTCTGCTTTGAGGTCTGTCTACATGACCTCCCTGAATGCCACAGAATTACTTGGGACCCAGGATGGTTAAGGAAAGGGGACCTAAGTCCAATATCTCAAAGGCCTTAATTAATACTAGTTGATAAATTGCTTTCTTCCTAGGTTTTTCCACTGGAAGTTAGGGTTACTAAGAATTAAAATTATAGTTAATATACTTAATTAAAACTGCTATGTATAAGAAAAACAATTTTGTGTACAGAATGTTTAAAAAAAGTAAAATATGAAGAAAACAAAATGTTTCTTGGTTAAAAAAAGAAAAAGGTTATAAAAAGAACACAAAGATGTAATGTGGTTTTCTGAAAACTTTTTTAATTCCTTTAATATCGGGCTGCCACTTTCCAGACTAACATTTCAATTTACATTTGAACAACCTTTGTGCCTATTACTTTATGGACTATTCAGAAAGTCCACTGGGACACCTGATACAAACTGCAAAGCAGAAAAATCTGTCAGCTTGCCACTGTCTGCTCTTGCTTCAGCTGAGGACACTGTGAGCCTGATGTCTAAAATCTTGACTATCTGCCCTCTGGACTCAAAAACTGAGTCTATAGTTTGCTCTAACCATTAACATTTGTTTTCTTTTATTTCCATAGACATGCCTCTTAATAAATATCTGATTTCTCACACTATATAGAGGCCTGACTTTGATAGCAGCCCATCTGCAACGCCACTGCCTATAATGAAGCACAACTTTTAACTGTTTAGCTGGACTGGCCTTTCTTGGAACTGAGATACTGATTCAATGACTTATGAAATAATACACCACCACAATTTCCGGATTATGAAATTTCTTGGGGAAGTTTTGGAGCAGGGAATGCTGGGGCCCAGAAAGCGATACCCCAAAGTGAAGGCCTCAGAGGCAGCCTCGGAAGCAAAGATTTCCTCTGACCATCTCCCACCCTCCTGTCTCTGAGCCTCATTCTCTCCTGAGGCAAGCCATGGAAACTAGAATCCCTCCTCTCCAAGGTGGCTCATGGATATACTCTAATCTTTCCCCCTGCCTCTCTGTCGTGGAGCTAACATAAAGAAATTCTCTAACCTACCTTGTCTGATTGTAGGTCATAAGACCCCCATTGCAGAAAGGGTCCTGCCCCATGCCCTGGAGGAATGGATGCTGCACAGAGGCCAAGAAGAATCTGAGCAGACAGGCCTTGCTGGGTTTCCCCACTCAGTCTGTCAGCATTAGATCAAACTTTTCTTGTCTGTTCACATTTCTACACAGCATGCCTGTTTCATAGAACCTAAGCATAAATATGGACAATTTTCTTTGGGTCTTTATTCTGAAGGCTCCCATGTCACATAAAACTTGATACAATAACATTTGTTCTGCCTTTTCTTCATATTAGTCTATGTTAATCAGATTATTTTTCAGAGAACCTTCAGGGAGTTGAAGGAGATGTTTTCCCTTGGCCCCTACATAATAATAAGTAACTGATGACATTTCATAATTTTCTCTTTCATAAAAGTCATCTGCAGAGCCTGTATACTGAAAAAACTTAAAAAGTATAAGCAATAAGGCAGCCATCACTTTAGTACACAGGTCACTTTGGCATTATATGAAAAACAAGAAGGTACAAATCATTAGAGTGTACAATTAAAGATTAGTATCACCATTATGGTCATTCTTAGATATGTAAAATATAAATTAAGGCTCATGGATAATTTGCAAAGTTGAAAAGACTACAGATAAGTTTTCTTATAGAAAACTGAATGCTAACTTGTCAAATTCATCCCTGCCAATTTGTGGGGGTGTATACAACATGTGACGCATGACTCATCAATTAATTCTCAATGGACTAGATCAACTTTTGGTTGCATTTTGATTTTGCTACTGCCATTTACATGCAGCCAGCCTTGATTTCCAGCAGCTGTTGTTAGAAAAAAGTGTACCTTGCTTTAATTAAATAAGGATTGCTCAGTTACATGGCCCATTTACCCACCAGAGTGACATTTATAGCTTATAGAAGTAAAAAAAAACTTAAAGACTGACAAAATTATAGACAAAATATTCGAGGACCAATATAATAAGAGGATTGTTCTCTTAGTTTCTATTTATTAAAAATCACAGAGAATTAATTCATTCCTTGTTGGGCTTCTATAAAGTTCCATAGATGAATAAATGAGTGATACATAGGGTATGCTGGCAGAGTAAAATTTGGTTACATGATATGGGTATAAAGAGATGCTATCTTTATTGACAAGTCAAAAATTAGAAATTGTTAGAATTCAGGTACTGTATTCTCTTCATAACTAAATTTTCCTGACAGAACACTACTACTATAACATTATGAGACAGGAATTTTAAAAATATACCTTCTTATCCTTAGTTACTAAGGTATATATTTTTCATTGTTTCGTATTGCCTAAAGAGCTAAATAAAAAAAATTAACCCATTAAAGCCAAATATTAAGATATTTGCCATGAAACTTCCCTTATGCAGAACAAATCATAGAATAATTACATGTTTAGAAGTGGAAAATACTTTGAAATCACTCCATTTTTGCTTGGCTCTTCCTATCAGTGATCTGATTCTCACCTTTCTCAGGTTGACAGGCTGCGACAGTCAACAGTACACCTGGTGATGGCTGTTGCCTACCCAACCTGTGCAATTGTATTAGGAAAAGAGGCATAAGTGCTGGAGAACCAAAGGAGGGCACTGTCAAACCAGGCTGGGAGGCCAGAGTGATAAACTCTTGCTTTTGCTCTATTTGTTCCAGTCTCTAGATATCCATCAGACTTTCTTTAATTTCTTCTAGAATTAACATCCTCTTTCTTTAACTGAGCTAGTGAATAGGCCTGTGTCATACACAGAGACTGTTAAACAGTAGAAGCTTTACCAATATTTGGACTTGGCACAGTTGCACTTTGTTATAAATCTCTTAGGCCATTCTGCTCAGTATCAGCGTGGTAGGATGTTTATCTCTGCCAGGGAACTGTAAGCTCTTTTGGGGTGGGACTTTGTTTTCCCACAACTCCTTGATTGTACCTTTTGTGGACCTTATTAAGCCTGTCTTGCCTGGCTTATTCATGGCTTTTTCCTACGTCACTGGATTATGAGTTCCTGGAGTCCTCACTTGTGCCATTGTCATCTCCCTGCTCCTCATAGCAGCTAATGATGCTTGGTACGTAATAAGTGCTCAAAGTTTTTATTTTCAAAACATTCACATTTGAATGGGACTTATTTTATCTAAGTGATTTATTCTGCAGATTAAGGTGATTGTGAATTAAACTAGAAGACATGAAAAACTTTAACATGCTGCTTCAGCCTTCACTAGGGATTTAACACAGTGAGTGCAGAGTAGCAGAACGCACAGATGCCATTTGGTAGCTAGTAATTTTCAGAGTATGTTTGCTATGAGACGGTAAGGTACACACTTGATGGGGACTTTTAAAAAAAAAATTTTTTTTACTTTATTGTAAGAACACTTAGTAGAGATATACAATTTTAATAAATTTTTAAGTGTATAGTACATATTATTGACTACAGGCACAATGTTGTATACCAGCTCTCTAGAGCTTATTTATCTTGCTCGTCTGAAACTTTATGCCTGTTGATTAGTAATTTCCCATTTCCCCCTCCCTTGGGGCTTTATAAAGATGGGGCAAATAGGCCCTAAGGACCATATATATTCTTTGTACACAAATTTTGGCAGTAATCAATTTAACTTGTACTATACAATAGAAAAGAACGGTTAAAAAGTTAAGCTAGATATTCCAATCACTCAAATAACTGGGCTTTTTGAATTAAATGAGTGTTTACTCATTTAATTAGTTGCATATAATGTCTGATGTCTGAGGCAGGAAACTTGTCAGACATTAGTGGAGGACGGTGAAGAAAGTTTTCTAAAAGTTACTTGTTTTTTATTCTTTGACCCCCATTTCTAAAAAGTGCCAATGTGTTATCTAAAAGGATTTTTTTTAAATGCTCACCTGTTATATAAAATAAGTTCACCTGTACAGAGTATGCTTTTTAAGAAGAAATTTGAAATGTTTGTTTTCAAAAGACTCAGCCTGTGTCAGTCAGTCTCTAGATAGCAATCAAGCCTTTCTTAACTCACTTCATAACTGATCATTGATTTGTTGGAGCATTCTATGAAGATCATGATTTGACATCGTTGGAATGCTCCAAATGAGCCCTTGAAGTTGGAAAAGATCAGGAGTGATATCTGGCCATTCATTGTCTCTCTCATCCAAACACTAGCTAGTTTCCTGAGGGTCAGGAAAGGCCCAGCATAGAACATCTCAGCAGCTGATTGCTCTAAACTCAGAATAATGGAAGATTTTGGTGTTTGCAACAGGTTAAAGTGTAGGCAAAGTGTTTTCCAAAAGCTGCAATTAAAATTACAATTTAAAGGAAGTTCCTTTAAAGTAGCAGCCTGGAGTTCGCAGACATCTCTCCTGAAAAATTTACCTTGGGAAAAATCTAGTTATGAGTTCCTATGGATTTAGACCAACTCTGTCTTTGAAAAAGAAGCTCTCTCATATTAAAGTTGCCTCTTTTCTTGTCTAGAGTCTAGACTAGAATAAGATTGGAAGTTCTTCATGAAAAGAGACTGCCTCTCATTTTGAAGAAATAGCAGAATAGTCTATTCCACATACGACTATGTTATAGGAATAAAGAAAAAAACGTATAATTATTTGTAAGTTTTTCCCTCTACTTTTTGCTTCCATTCCCTCCCTGTACTCCTCCTTTTTGCTCATCTTTCTAAGAAGAAAGAATGCCTTTGTACATTGGTCAACTGACAGTCTTTCTTGTGCTTACAAGACCCTTAATGTACTTAGAGCCGGAGAAGAGAGACTGGAGGAAACAGGATCTGATCATTGATATAAGAGATGGCAAAAAGGTACTTAGAGAAGAGACTGAAAAAGCTTGGTTAAACAGGGGAAAGGGAAGCAAGAAGAAAGCCAGGGCCTCTGTTAAATTTTGCAGACAGAAAGATTTAAGAAATGTGAGTTGGTACTATTTAAAGTGAAATTTCGAGGGAGTTTGGGATGTTTTACTTTCTAACATGCAAAGTAATTCCGATAGATCTTTAGGTGAATTGCAATAAAGGCCAGCAATATTCTCATTGTTTTATGGACCTGGACTTCTATAGCTTATGAATGTAAGATGATACCCTAGTTTTACTTGTGTTACACCTATTGTTTTAGTCCGTTTTGTGTTGCTGTAACAGAATACCTGAAACTGGGTAATTTATAAAGAAAAGAGGTTTATTTGGCTTACAATTCTGGGACAGCTGCATCTGGCTGGCCTCAAGCTGTTTCTACTCATGGTGGAAAAGTGGCAGGCAGCCACATGGCAAGAGGAAGCAAGAGAGAAAGAGAAGGTGCCAGGGTCTTTTTAAGCAACGAGCTCTTGTGGGAACTAATAGAGCGAGAACTCACTCATTAATCCCCCCTCCCCCAGGGAAAGCATTAATCCATTCATGACGGATCCGCCCCCATGACTCAATCAGTTTCCAACACTGCCACATTGGAGATCAAATTTCCACATGAGTTTTGGGAGGGACAACACATCCAAACTCTATCACCTACTAAGCACATATCAGAGAGCAGGTATTCTATTTGGAGATGTAATGTTGAATTAGACGTATGTAACATATGCTGCTTGTTGAATGATATTTGTTAAACGATAGGACAAGGAATGCATGAATAAATGACCACACTTGGAAGGTCAAACATTTTTTTCTCCTCTGAACACATATATCATGGCCCTTTACCCCTAAATATTTCAATGTGTATTTTGTTAGAGTAAAAAATCAGGTGATTTTATTTACTCTCTTCATTAATTTTATGGGCTTTTAGAGAGGGTGCAGGGAGATTTGGAATCAGGCAATTGCTATTGTTCTCCTGAGACTTGTTTATTAATAATGTATTTTCTCACATGGACATGACCCCTGGTTATACTGAAGAACAATACACTGGGCACGCACTATAAGACCTTTCCATACCTCTCCTGAAATTACAATTTGCAAGAGAGCAAGCACTCGTTCATCATATTCTTTCAAATGTGCTGATTGCAAGAGCACACCATGAAAATAGTTCACAAAATTTTTTTCTAGCACAACATCAGCAATAACAGTTGTTTGCTTCAAATCTCACTTCCTTTATAATACTCTCATTTGGCTATTTTCAACAAGCTTATTACCTCCCATACTCAGTTTATCACACCTGCCACTCCCGCCCACCAGTGCCTCTTACGATATTCTCTTGGGCTTGCTTTTCAGCTGTGTATCTAACAGCTCTGTGATCATTGGGATGTCACACTCCTCTCCATTCCTCTCCTCTAGTGACAAGGGTCACTAGGATACTGTGTGAGATATGGTCCCTTTACATTACTAATATGTTAATTTCAATCATATGATTTTTAGTTTCAATTTTTCCATTTTCCATGATCCTGTTTCTTATTCTCCTACTTTATTTTTCATTTAAGTTCTAATTTTGATTCTTGTTCATTCTCTTTTATTTTTCCTTTGTTATGCTTACTGCAATCTTCAAGAAAAATGCATAATGTTAAAATTTAGGGGGGCACCAAGATATTGTTTACTGGATCTTCTGAGAAGTTTGTCTAAATCATAGTAGACTCTGTTGGTGGTTCAGGAAAACAGTAGAAAGCCTGAATGGATTTAAATAGGTGTGAGCTTCTCTATTAGTCTGTTTCTGTTGCTTATAACAAAATACCTGGAACTGGGTAATTTATAAGGAAACAAAATTTATTGCTTACAGTTTCTGAGGCTGGGAAGTCCAAAGTATAGGGAACACATCTGGTGAGGGTCTTCTTTGGTGGTGGCTCTACAGCAATGCAGGGGTCTCACATGGCAGAAAATGGTAGAGCAGGGAGAGCAAAACTATCCTCCTTATTCATTCTCCTTTTAAAGCCCTCCAAATCATGCCCATGACCACCATTTTTAATCCATTCACTATGGCATGGTTCTACAACCTAATCAACTCTTCAAAGTCCCACCTTTCAATTACCGTAATAGAATTTCCCACCCTCTTAACACTGTCACACTGAGGGTCAAACTTTGGGGGGATATCCAAGGCAGCTTCCAAAGGTACCTTACAGGAAGATTTGCAAATTTGTAACTGTCAGGTTGGACTCATGCTGCAAGACTGATATTTCTTTCTTCTTTTTAAAAAATTTTGACCCACACAATGGTTTAAACAATTTTCAGTTAGTCACCAGCATTCAACATAAGAGATTTTGGCTTCTCTTTAAAATCTAGATCCACAAAACTAGAGGGCAACAGTCAGCTGTAGCTGAAGAGGTGCTGACCTCTTTAGATGGGGGTATGGTTTGGAGTTTACCCCAGTCCCCACCAGACCCTTTTCGATCATCTATCTTCCCTGCCTGGCCCCTGTAGGCATGTGGGTTTTTGACATTTATATTAAAGTCTTGGAATCAGCCTGTCTTGGGAGGTGGAGAACATGGCCGTATGAAAGTGACAAATGCCCCCAAAGGACACTAAGAAACTATAGTGTTTTTACTGTGGCTCCTTGGCTTTGTTGCCTGATGTGTGGTGATATTTTTTGAAAATGACTGACTCGACAAACTGACTGACTGAACTCAGGAATCATTGTGATACCTTAATTTTAAAAACCTCTGAAAACTCAGCAGGGCTAGTGTGGAATTTGCAATCCTTCCAGCCCTGGACATGAACAGCTGTGAGGGAGGGCCAGACTCATGGATTTCACTTTGTTTTGTTTACTCAACTACCAATGTTTCCATCTTCTTACTGTGATTGGATTGGCAGTTTCCTAAGAGAAAGATCATTAGGGGTAAGGAAGACACACACGAAAAGTCATTGTAATTGATCAAAAATATAAATAAATGGCTTCATGTCACCATCTTGATTGAAACCCTTCTTTGGATTCTCACTGCACTTGAGTAACACCTAAACTCCTTATCAGGTGCTCTTTTGGCTCCTTGCCTCCTCCCTGTCCTAGCTCCAGTACAATTCTGTACTCTGTCCCATTCATTCCACTTCAGGCAGACCTCTGGGTCTCCTTCAGATTTTTGACATCTGTATTAAAGGGTTGGAAGCAGCATGTTTCAGGAGGTGGAGAACAGGGCCATGTTGAGGTAGTAATTTGTCCTAAAAGGACACAGCCCAGAGCGTCTCCTTCAGGCTTCTCCAGCCCATCGGTCTCTTTGCTACTGCAGGGACTGGCACTGGCTGTCTGTCTGCTTTCACCTTGGCTGTCTTTTGACTTGTTCTCTTCCCATCTTTTAGGTCTCAGCTTAAATGTGCCATCCTCAGAAAGGTCTGCTTTGATGATCTCATTCAAAGTAGGGCTGCACATCATATCACCTTACTTATTTTCATTTTAGCATTTGTCATAATCTGGTGTATGTATGTATGTTTGTTTTTAATTAATTAATTAATTAATTAATTAATAATCTATCTCTCTACTTTAAACACAAGTATAAACTCTATGATCACAGCAACACTGCCTGTCCACTTATTGACATATTCCTACCACCTAAGCAGTGTCTGGCTTATAGCAGTCGTTTGGCAGAGATTACAGAATAAATAAATATGTACTACACGTTGAATCCCCTTTATGACTTTGATATTTCTACCTCCAGCGATATACTTTCTAGAAACAAATTATATTATTGGAGTACATTCTATTAACTATTTTCACTATACGTTTAAACCAATTTGAGAAAGTACTGAAGAGTATAATTTATTCTAATTAAATATTGATATAATTTTCTTATAATGTGAATCAACAGTTGCATCCACTCTTATTTCTAATAATCTTCTCCCATGATTTGTTTTGTAAGTGATAATAAGTTCAAAAACACGAAAGTAAAATTTTTACATAAGGTTGTGCAAAGGTAATTTAATTTGAAGCATACTTATTTGAAAGGCATGATACTCTATTAGTCACATGAACTCTATGATTATAATATAGGTTTTACTATGTAACTAAACTACTTTAAGTCAATGGACTCTGTGAGATCATAATAGCCAGTGATTCATTTCCCTGCTTTCATAAGCATTTCGTATTCTATAATTCTCATATATCATATTTATTTTTTTAAAAAGACCTAGCCAATTCGACTTTCAGATAACGTAATAGCTCTTGAATTCCCATCTCTACATTTCTCTAAGCACTGAACGTGAGACAATTCAACGCTGTCTGTAGTGTAGACATACTCCAGACTTAAGCAATAAATCCTAGCCTACAACAGGAGAAATGTAAAAATGTATTCCAGGTGCATATCCACTCCCTACTGTGTCAGCTGTTGTTGCTTCGTGTAAGGCTAGGGCTAGGGCTCACAGACCCCTCGAGGCCGTTGTCCACACTGGGTCACAAACCCTCCACACGCAGGTCTAGGAGCCAGGTAACAGGAAAAGGTCCTGGGAGCCCTGGGTGAAGACTTAATAGGCTTTATTCAGAGCTAGGAGCAGCCGCCCTAGTGGCTTCCTGGGGCATCCTCAGAAGCGCCTTGTATCAGAGCCGTTAGTCCGTTATACTCAAGTCTACAATCCAAACACCCTCAGGGATGCAGAACCCAACCCCAGGATGTGAGGAGCAGAGTTGGAATCACCCCACTGTCTGCAATTTCCATACAGAAGACGGTGGAGTGGGCAGAGCTGCACGTGCGCAATCACATCAGACAGTAACAAGGGACACCTGGGTGCACGTGCACATTCACATCAGATGCTCAGCGAGATTCTGAACATCTGAGGGGCCCTGACCATTTTTCTATATTTTCCCAATACCTCAAGTACAGCCAGAGATTCCCAAACTGTATTAAGATTTGCTGACCTTGAAGTCATAGAATCCGACATCTGTAGTCGGTCAGACCTCTTACTGGCTGTCTGTCAGTCTTTCTGTACTCTCCCTGGTTGCCTTCCCCACCATTGTTCTAGATCTTTCCTTTTACTCCAATTTATATTAATGTGCAACTTATTCTACCCCCATTTGGACATGCGGCCATGCACATGAGAAAGATTGGACTGGTAAGGGGATCGCAACTCTCTGCACGGTGTCATTAGCACCACGCTCAACCAGTGAGCGCACCAGCCATCCCTATATAGGATCCGAACCCGCGGCCTCGGCGCTACCAGCGCGGCACTCTCCGGAGTGAGCCACAGGGCGACCCAGAAAGATTGGTACTAAACACGTTGGTCCTCTTAGTCTGTTTCATGTGCTTTTAGTCACTACATCATGCTTTGGGTTTTTCTTACAAATAAACCCAAATGAAAATACTGGATATCGTTACATTTATATAATTCATTTTGATTTTTGAGTCTTGCTTAGAAATACATTGAAGTTTTAGGCATCCTTTTGATAATAGTTTTCTTGGTAAGTTACTCCATAGTCGTCTCACCTCTTACTGCCTTACCCTTCTCATTTCTAATTAAGTCCATAGAAATGTCATTGCTATTCTTATTTATACTCACAGCATAGTCCAATACAAATTCCACCAAAACCAGATCCCTTGTGGACCAAACACCAGTAGTCCAAACACCAGTGATATCCTATCTCAAACGATTCATTTCCCTTCACTTCATTACTGGTTACCTTTGATCTTTAGTTTTAGCAAATCTTTATTCCCTGTGAGAGTGCTGATTATCAAGCTGAGAAGGTTATTTCTGTGATTAAAGTTTCATGGTTTCTTGCATCTAAATTCTTTGCTAGAGAGAACAATGAATATTCTCTGGAGGAAAAAAAAATACAGGATAACAATTTTCTGTTGCAGAAATTTACCATTATGAATTCTAGAGAATGCCCTTTCATTAGTTCTCTCCGGGAGAAAATGAATAACTGTAATCTTGCTGCCTAGCAAGAATCAGGTTTTGACAATTTATGTTTATAATAATAACATCTTAGATATATAAGGATGATTTTTATCTGTATTTTTATTTTCAAGACCAAATAGATAAGAAATGGAAGAATTAAAACAAGAATATACCGTGTGAAAATTTTAGTCCTACATTGTGCTATTTCTAGTCCTTCGATGGTTTATTGATCCTATTAATATAATCATGTTCTTCAGCATATTTTGTTTAATAAGCCACAGGTTTTTTTTGTTGCAATTGATATTTCAGAAGGAAATTCTTAATTGATTTAAGAACCTGCCATAGCAAATCAAAGCAAAAAACATTTCTTATAATCCCAATGTGTGGCTAGTTCTATTTTATATACTCTAAAGGAATTCATCATCTCTGTTGTGAGTTTTATAATCTTGACAAAGAAACAAGTAAAGAAAGAGAAGTCCAATATATTGTATATGACATCAAGTTCTAGTTTTTATAGGATAAAAGCTGACAGATTAAAAAAATCTGCATGTTAGCATCTCATGGGGGCACTAACTTAGGGGTATGAGACTGTTTGCCCTTAAAGAGAGTGTAGGAGTTAAATTAAGGGGTGAGTGAGGAAGGAAGAGGGAGACACAGTAGAGAGGTCAGTTTCCATCAAAAGGTGGGTAAACTCTTTTCTTCTGGGGAAGTACATTTTTGTCTAACCCTCAGATTTTATTGGACCAACTCTCCACGATATGTGTAGTGTTGTCTTTAGAACTGTAGGACTTTCAGGTTTCTTGCTGTTCGTAGAAATGGATGGGCTTGCTGAGGTGATTTACAACAAGTAAATTAGACCAAGTTCAGTGATGTTCAATTTTGCCACGTGCATAGACACAGCTGTAGCTCTGGAAGTTATTCAGATTTTATTTCAATAATAGGAGGTTAACTGGTAAGGTCACTTTGTGATTCAGAATAGAAAGACAAAATGTTCTGAGCCAGATAATAAAATACAGCCAGACATGTGACCAAGATTTCTCTCAGGTACTGGAATCTGAAACATATTTTTATGTTGGAGAAAAACAACAGCATAATTTGGTGAAATATGTCACAGGCAAGAATTAACATCTGATTCTGTCCTTGTCTGAGTATAGCAGGCATCCGACCTCAAGTAGCTGCAAAGAAGAGGGGATTTTTAATACTAAGTGGGTATATTACAGATCCAGTGACTTCTGAGCAATCAGGAAAAAATTCTCCTCAACTTAGAATTTGTTCTGTTTTTAACCAAAATTCAGGAGCTATAGATCCGTTTTGGTGCTACAGTGTAGATGAGAAAAAAAATGAAAAATAGAAATGGAAAGGTCCAAAGAGGATGGAGCTAGAGTAAGACAAAGAGGAACTGAGAGAATAAGGGAAAGAGAGACTGGGCTCTCTTCCTGAACCTAATACTTGGCATTAGGAACTAAATTGTGCGCCCCCACCCCTACCCCCAGTTAATATGTTGAATCCTTAACCCTCAATTTGATTATATTTGAGACAGGGCCTTTGAGGAGATAACTGAGGTTAAGTGAGGTCATAAGGTAGTGCCCTAATCTGATAGGACTTCTGTCCTCTTCTTGTAAGAAGAGGAAAAGACACCAGAAATTCTTTCTCTGTAAGCACAGAGGAAAGGCCATCTAAGGACACAGGGAGAAGCAAGCCAGGAGGAGAGGCCTAATCAGAAATCAACCTTGTTGTCACCTTGGTCTTGGACTTCTAGCCTCTAGAAGTGTAAGAAAATAAATGTCTGTTGTTTGAGATACCCAGTTTGTGGTATTTGTCATGGTGGCCTGAGCAAACTAACATGTTCAGTATGTCAGTGAAGAAGTGGTGTGCTTGGCAGACCTGGAAGCAGTGTCCATAATGGGGAAAAATATCCACAAGAGACACAATGGGGACAGAGTAGTTAGGAAGAGAGGATGGGAGGATGGCCCGGAGACTGGCAGCTGCACCTCTTTCTGTCCTTTGTATTGTTTTTAGCAACATACTCTGGGGTTGCGGTCTGGGAAACAAAGCTCAAAAGAAGCTAGGAGGTGCCTTCTCCACTACACTTGCACACTTTTGCTTATGTCTACTATATGAACAGCCAATTCAGATCCAAAACATCACCACCCAACCCCTCCCCCAAACAAAACTCCAAACCAGAAACACTGCGTGAGCATGCTCACATGGCTATGAATGCAGGGTTCCCTGGGTCTACATCTCCGGATGAAGAGGATGAATAGCAGAGTGCACAGTACTAACCTGAGATCTGGACAGCACCTGAGTTTGGCTGGGGTGGGGCACCAGCAGCACTGGGGCCAGTGTTAGACTTGACAGCTCCCAACTGTTGATAAATCTACAAAAATCTTGTTTGCTTTCCTTAATGTGATACTGTCATCACGTTAGGTCAATGTGATGAAGCTGAGAAGAATTTTAAAATTGCAGACATAATACTAATAAGAAGTTATATATTAAATTATTGCAATCTTGTTCTGTTACACACATGTCATCCAGCTGCCCACTGCACTGCTTACAGGCTGCTTTCAGGATTTCTCCACATGATTCTTCACATAGAGCCTGCATAGTAGGCTCTACGAAGTGGTTTACTTGGCATATGTCCCTTGTGCTCTGACTTGGGTACTTTGAGGACCTTGTGAGGCACCCACACCTCTGTGTTCAAGGTGAGTCTTAACTTTGTAAAGTTAAATCAAAACAAGTTCCATCTGAAGCAAGAGCCTAAGCAGCCACTTCTTATCTTGTTCTTTTCAGAATGTCAGAAAGTTCCCAAAGATGAAGGCTGGGAAAGAGGAGGAAAGGCGAAGCAGAAAGGGTGAAGGAAAGTGAGGGGCTGTCTGAACTCAGTGGAATGAACAGCCATTTCTATTGTCCTTTATAAATTGATGGATCAGCGGCCAACAGAAGTTGGGTTCTGCACAGCTTTGTATGTTCAGGGAGGTCCCTACAACAGTACCCTCCGTAGAAATGAGCGGAGTCATCTGCCGTCAGTATTTGTATGCTTCCAAAGCTGAAGGAAAACAACAAATCCAAGATCAAAATTTAAAAAAAAACCCAAACACTACTTCTTCCTATATCCCTTGCCCCCCCCACACCCCCCGCCCCAAACCAGCCAACCAACCAACCAACCAAGACTGCACCATTTTTGAACAGCCAAACCACTTTCTCTGCTGTAAAGAAACATGAGGGGCATATCTCGATTTGTGTCTAAGTGAGTTTGAGGTGACATCACCCTTGAGTTGGGTCCAATTTTGTCAGCATAATGAAAATAGATGAGACCATCCATCAGCTCAGGAAGATCTTGAACTGCATCCCCACCCAAAACAACTTACACTGATTTATCCTAAATTCAATTCTGTTTTGTGTCTAATCCTTTCCTATTCTTCTGTTCTGTGGTAATGCCAAGGGATGCAAGTGAGTCATTCGTAGCTGAAATACTTTCATAAGGGTCCAAGCGGCATTGTAGCCGTGACAGACATCACTCCCTGCTGGGTGGTCCTCAGTTTAGAGTTGGTTGTGGTCTAGGGGAAGCCCTCTCATTCTCTGGGGGTGGGTGACAGGCAGGGCTTCCTCTAGTGCAAGTAGGGGAAAGGCAGGCTTCCCCAGCTGCCAGGCCCTTGAATAACATGCTCCCTCAGAGTGAACCTTTGCTTTAAAATACCTCATTCCTCACCATGTGATTCATTCATGGCAGGCCTTCTCATCCTGGGCTCAGCAGCCCACCACCCAGCCTTTAGCAACTTGTTCTAGCTTCATAGGAGTTGAAGTGGAGAAAAGCTCTGCCTCAGTTTGACTAAGTCATCTCCGTGTCCCAATGAGCAAAGGCTTTTGAAACAAAAAGGCCAGGAAGAAATTCATTTTTTTCTCCATCACTTTTCTCTCCTGAAAAAATGATCTTGGAAAATCTAGCTGCTTTGACTGTGGACATCAGAAGAAGAAATGGGTGGGGAAAAGCCAACCCCAAGGAGGAAGGAAGAGAAAGGAATCGTATTGGCAAATGTTTTAAAATATTACCGTGTCATGCATGTTATGCCACCTGCTGTATGCATGTATGCATGTAAACTGCTATTAAGTCCCAGTTTCCATCTTCCTTAGGAGGGATTTAGGGAACCAGGAGTCAATAGAAATGGTTATAGAAATGTCATACAAACTTAAATCATGGAGAAAGAAGTAATGTCATTAGGTTAGTGGTTATCAACAGGAATGACATTGCTACCAGGGAGGTAGTTTTTTTTTTTTTGTTTGTTTTGTAATTGCATTTTTTTTTTTAACTTTTATTTTGTCGATATACATTGTGGTTGATTATTGTTGCCCCTTACCAAAACCTCCAGGGAGGTAGTTTTGAGTGTCACCATCCTGTATCTTTTAATGAGAAAGGACCAGGAATGCTAGATGTTCTGCAATACTTAGGGCTGCCTGAACAAGAAAAAATTGTTCAGCATCCTGCATAGTTTTTATTTTTAAGAAACTTTAAAAAATTTTTTAAAAACTTTTTAAAATTAAAAAATTTTTAAAGTTGACAAAAATTGTATATATGTATTGTGTACAAACTGATGTTTTGATACATTGTGGAATGGCTAAATCAAACTAATTAACATACACATTACCTCACATGCTTATTTTTTTGTGTGGTGAGACCACAAAATCTACTCTTAGTAATTTTCAAGTATACAGTATATTGTTATTAACCACGATGTGCAATAGATCTCTTGAATTTTTCTTCCTGTCTAACTGCAATTTTGTGTCATTTGACCAATATCTCCCTCATCCCATAATCCCCAGCCTCTGGTAACCACCATTCTACTCTATTTTTATGAGTTCAACTATTTTAGTTTCCACATATGAATGAGTGCTTGAGGTATTTGTTTTTCTGTGCTTGGCTTATTTTATTTAAGATAATGTCTTCTAGGTTCATTCTTTTGTTACAAATGATGGGAGTTCCTTCTTTTTTTAAGGCCAAATAGTATTACATTGTGTATCTATACAACATTTTCTTTATCTGTTCCTCCATTGATAGACATTTAGGTTGTTTCCATGTCTTGGCTATTGTGAATAATGCTGCAATGCACATGGGAGTGCAGATATCTCTTTGACATACTGATTTCAGTTTTTTTTTATATACCAGAAGTGGGTTGCTGCATCAGATGGTAATTCTGTTTTTAGTACTTTGAGAAACCTCCATACTGTTTTCCAGAATGGCTGTACTAATTTACATTTGCACCAACAGTACACAAGTGTTCCCTTTTCTCTACATCCTTGTCAAAATTGTATACCCTGAACAAGCCAATCCTTCCAGATGGATTCTGAGTGACTAGCTGGGTCCAGATTCTGAGTGGAGCTGAGCAGCCATTTGCTGACTGGAAGTTACACACATAACCTGCACCCTTGGAGAAACTGCAATAATTGAACTTTGGGGTTTTCAAAGCTGTTTGCTCCTGTTTACTCAGCCAGAATCAATTGCTGCTGGAAAGTACCATTTTGCCACCTGGATCTGACCAATGCTCTTTGACCTGTGGTCAATTTTAATGAAAACCAAACAGGACTCAACAATTAGCAGCCCTCACTTGCATAGCAGACTGAAGTAGGAACCTGGGTGAGAACTTTCTCTATATAAGATAGTCTCTCCTTTTGTTCTAGTGGAGCACACCTTCCATTGTACCGACAGCTGCATCTCCCTGGTTTGCAAACTGCTCACCCGAATAAAGTCTTTCTTTATCTCAAATTCCTTTGCAGTGAATTATTTTATTTTATTTTATTTATTTAACAAAACACTTCTTTTTTTCTTTTTGGTAATAACCGTTTTAACAAATGCAAGGGATATCTTTGAGGTTTTAATTTGAATTTCCCTGATTTGTGATGTGAAGCACTTTTTCACATACTTGTTAGCCATTTGTATATCTTCTTTTGAAAAATGGATATTTGGGTCCTTTGTCCATTTTTAATTTGGGTTTTTTGTTTTCTTCCTAGTGAGTTGTTTGAGTTTCTTATACATCTTGGATTTTAACCCTTTTTCAGATATATAATTTGCAAATATTTTCTCTCATTCAGTAGGTAGTCTCTTTACTCTGTTGATTGTTTCCTTTGCTATGCAGAAGCTTTTTAGCTTGATGTAATCCCATTTGTCTATTCTTGCTTTTATTGCCTGTGCTTTTGGGATCATATCCAAAAAATCATTGCTCAGACCAATGTCATGGAGCATTCCCTCCAGGTTTTCGTCTAGTAGTTTTACAGTTTCAGGTCTTTAATTCAGTTTGAGTTTAAGTCTTTAATCCATTTTGAATTGATTTTTGTTTATGGTGTATGATAAGGCTCTAATTTTCTTCTTCAGCATGTGAATATTCAGTTGTACCAACACCAGTTATTGAAGAAACTATCCTTACTCTATTGCATGTTCTTGGCACTTTTGTCAAAAATAAATTAACTGTAAGTGTTTGGATTTTTATCCAGGCTCTCTATTTTCCATTGGGCAGTGTGTCTGTTTTCATGCCAGTACCATGCTGTTTTGATTACTATAGCTTTGTAGCAGATTTCAAAATCAGAAAGTCTGATGCCTCCAGCTTTGTTCTTTTTGCTAAAGATTGCTTTGGCTGTTTGGCATCTTTTGTAGTTACATACAAATTTTAGGATATTTTTTTCTATTTCTGTGAAAAATGTCATTGGAATTTTGATAAGGATTACATTGAATCTGTACATCAGTTTGAGTAATATGGACTTTTTAACAATGTTAATTCTTCCAATCCATAAACACAAGATATCTTTCCACTTATTTGTCTTCATTTTTTCATCAACTTTTTTTGCATGCAATAAATATTCATTTATTTATTTATTTTTATTTTTTATTTTTGGCCATAAAACAAGTCTTAATATATTTAAAAAGACTAATATCATAAAAAATATGTTCCCTGACAACAATAACAGAAGAAGATTTAGAAAATTCACTAATGTATGAAAATTAAACAACACTGTCCTAAATAAATAATATGTAAAAAGAAAAAAACAGGGAAATTAGAAAGTACTTTGAGATAAAAATAGACATCCTTTTCCTTTCTGGTCTCAATTGGTGATTCTCCCATGTCAATGCAGTTGAATGTCTGGCAGGGCACCTGTATGATGGCTGTGGCTACTGCTATGGTGTTGAGCCACTTTTGCAGCAGTTGTGGCTATGGTGGTGCCTGAGGTAGGCCACCTGCATGGAAGTGGTGTTTTTGGTGAGCTCCTTGCCTGATTATGGGTGGAGCGGGCAGCCCTTGGTTCCTGCCTCAAGACCCCAGGCCTTTCTGTTGCCTGCCAAGTTTTGAGTGGAAGGGAATTTCATCAATGTTTTATTTTACAGTTTTCAGTGGAGCGGTCTTTTACCTTTTTGGGAAAGTTTATTCCTTTTTTTTTTTTTTTTTTTGGTAACTATTAGAAATGAGATTGTTTTCTTGATTTCTTTTTTGGATAGTTCATTGTTGGTATGCAGAAATGCTGCTGATTTTCATATGTTGATTTTGTATCCCACAACTTTACTGAATTCATTTATCAGGTGGAGTCTTTAGGGTTTTCTATATTTAGGATCATGTTATCTGCAGAAACTATGTAACTTCTTTGAATGTCTTTTATTTTTTTCTCTTGCTTAGTAGTTCTGGTTAAGACTCCCAGTACTATGTGAAACAGAAGTGGTGAGAATGGGCATCCTTGTCTTGTTCTTGATCTTAGAGAAAGAGTTTCCTACTTTTCCTCAATGAGTATGATGTTACCTGTGGGCTTGTCATATATGGGCTTTATTATGTTGAGGTACATCCCTCTATACCTAATTTGGTGAAAGACTTTTTTTAAAAATCATAAAACGATGTTGAATTTTTTCAAGTGCTTTATCTGCATCAATTGAGATGATCATATCGTTTTGCCCTTCATTCTGTTAATGTGGTGTATCACATTTATTCATTTGTATATGTTGAAACATCCCTACATTTCCAGGATAAATTCCACTTGATCTTGGTGAATGATCCTTTCAATGTGCTGCTGAATTGGGTTTGCTAATATTTTGTTGAGGATTTTTGCACCTATGTCAATCAGGCATATTGGCCTGTAATTTTCTTTTCTTGTATCCTTGTCTGGCTTTGGTATCAGGGTAATGCTAACTTCATAAAATAAGATTAGAAGTATTCCCTCCTCTTTAATTTTTTGGAGGAATTTGAGAAGGATTGGTATTAGTTATTCTTTAAATGTGTGGTAGAATTCAGCTGTGAAGCCATTAGGTCTTGCACTTTTCTCTGAGGGAGACTTTTTATTACTAATTCAGTTTCCTTAATAATTATTGGTTTGCTCAAATTTTGTGTTTCTTCATGACTCAGTCTTGGTAGGTTGTATGTTTCTAGAAATGTATCCATTTCTTCTACGTTATTCAATTTATTGGTGTATAGTACATGACTTTTAATTCATCCACAGAACATCCATGTAGATGAAAACCAACTGATAATTATCTGAACCTAGAACTTACCTCTGTTTTACATAAAAACACAAGGTATTTTTTGCATAGTGTTGAAATATATTCAATTTTCTAGAAATGGTGCTACTGAGAGAAGATGGTAATTTATTTTGGTTAGAAATTTACCGTAAGTTGTTAGCCACTAGGGAAAATCATGCCTGCAGTAGTTAATTTTCTTCCATGTGTACTTTTATATTGCAGTAAAGATCTTTTAGGGATTTTTTTTTAAAATGACATATCTCAAAAGATTATAGTATATACATGTACTAAGGGGTCCTTAATACCACCCTCAGGTTCAGTGATTCACTAGAAGGACATGTAGAACTCAGAAGAACTATTGTACTCCCAGTTATGGTTTATTACAGCGGGAGAATACAATTAAAATCAGCAAAGTTAAAAGGTGCATAGAGCAGAGACTGGAGAGACTAGGCACTAGTTTCCAGTTGTCCTCTCCCAGTGGAGTCATATGGATAGCGCTTAATTCTCTCAGCAATAATATGTGACCACATGTATGAAGTAATGTCAACCAGGGAAGTTCATCTAAGCCACGGTGACCAGGCTTTTAGTTGGAGATTGATCACTTAGTTATGAAGTGTCCTCGTTGGTGACCAACATGGTTTGTTTGTGTACCTCCAAAATTCATGTTGAAGCCTCATTTCCATTGCAGTGGTATTAAGAGTTGAGGCCTTTGGGGAAGTGATTACATCATGAGGGTTCTGCCCTTGTGAATGGGATTAATACCCTTAGAAAAGAGGCTCCAGAGAGCTGCCTGGCCCTTCTGTTTCTTCTGCCATTTAGGGACACAGAAACAAGATGCCATTGTGCAAGCAGAGAGCAAGCCTTTACCTTACACTGAATCTGCTGGCACCTTCATCTTGAACTTCTCAGTCTCCAGAACTGTGAGATATAAATTTATATTATTTATAAATTACCCAGTCTAAGGTATTTTGTTATAGTAGCACAAATGAACTAACACACTGACCTTATTTAATCAATCTTCAGCTCCTTAAGAGATCAAATTGACACTGGTTCACCCAAGACCCCCACCATAAACCACATTGTTAACATAAACTGTCTTTTGTGGCCCAAGTTTCCAGGTAAACAAAGACTCTTATCAGGCATAATATTCCAAAGGCTTAGAGATTATCTTCCGGGAGCTGGTCAGGGTCCAAACCTTTGTTTGGAATGTGCAGGATTTGGACAACCCAGGTCTTCTGAGTTAACCCTTTACTGCACCTTTTGGATTTTATTTCAGAATATGAAAAAGAATACCGCAAAACTTCTATTATTAAAAGGCAGCATTGGGTTTTCTAGGGTTTAGAATCACTGTATTAAAACATAGAAAGAGATTGAGTTAGAACAACATTTTACACTCTGAGAGAAAATATAGCCGACTGCAACTTCAATTCACCCCTTCTTTCAGTCTCCTTCAGGTGGTAGAGTGCAATTTCCAAGGCACAAGTATCTGGAGTCAATCTGGACAATAATCTGGCCCTACTATTCACAAAGTTTGTGATTCAGGGGAGGCTACTGAAAGGTCTCATGACTAAGTTTCTACATGTGCTAGTATAGTAGGATTGCAAAGTACCCTACTAAGAACATAGTCAGTTACTTGTAAATGATTTTTGGTAAGCATTCAATGTCTATTAGTATTACTAATATTATTAGCTTTTGTAAGAGAAGAAATGGGGTTACCAAAATCAGAATGCAAAGAAAGGTTCAGCATCATTTGCATTTTGAGTAATGGTGCCTTTTCAGTTTTGGGTTCTGGAGGGCTCTGGCTCTCAGTCTTTCTCCCAATTAATTAAGGGATACATGCTATTTGAGATGGGTTTTGAGTTCTGAAGAATGAAGAGCAAGGATGGAAAAGTGCTAGTTGTCTCCTGAGAGCCTGCTCAGCACTTTTGGTTCAAAAAGAGAGAGCTTAAAGCAAATCTCTTTTATGTTTCTAAATTGTCCAAACCTATTGGCTAAGGTACAAATGAAGCAGAGATTCACGGCAGCAGTTCAGTGAAATAATAAACATTTTGCTGCAGTTTTCTTTGGTGCTGCTTCCCTTGAGCTGCTGAGAGGATGGACTTTGTACGGCACCTCCACACACAATTTACCAGTTACCTAACAGCCTGAACTCATAAAACTTTTCTTATCTAGGGTGAACAAATTACATTATGTAAAGTGATTTTGAAGTGCTTTAGTCATTGCTTTCATGATATACATACAACTTATAAGAGTATGTGAATGATTCATTTAGGCAAAATAGGTTGCATAAATTGGCTTTTATCAAAAATAACTTAAAATAAGAGAATTGATTAATTGAAGACAATATACCTCAGTTGAAGAGTCTCCGTTTATGGTAGAGTTACATACCACATTATCCAAAGTGCAGTGCTATCAAGTGGCAGAAAGTGAAAATACATACTGTGCATTAGAGAGCCTGCTTTCTAGAACGGCCCACAGGGCACAGGGGTGGTCTTAGGGATGAAGTGACTCATGCTCCCAACCCTAGCTAAAGCTATTAATCTTTCTTCTTTTTCAGAAAACTTTTTCAGAGAATTGAAGTACAATTGAGCCTGTTGGATAATGAATTTTAATAAAATAACATCTTCTTAGGAGATTCCCACAGCTGTTGCTCAAAGTGACGAAGAAAGCTTGCTCTTTGCCCCATCACAAAGCTCTGGACAACCTTTTCAGACTTCAGCAGCCCTGGGGACCCTCCAGAGATGACTGAGGTGAACTCTTGCTGCTTGGCATTCCTACTGTCCTCAGAATTGCTAGACTTCCAGCCACTCCCAAGTTCACATTATCATAATGCTCTGGGGCTCCTCTCCACTGATGCAGTCTCTCACTCCTTTTACACTCTCCTAAACCTTTTCACTGTGCCATTTGGTACTCCTGATCTATGATCAGCAAACTCTTGTGTAGCCTCAGTTTCTTTCACGCATTGGCCTTAACCGAACCTCCTTCTGTAGTATCTCTCAAGCAGAGATTCACCTGCTCACACCCTGTATTAGTCCGTTTTGTGTTGCTATAACAGAAATACCCGAGACTGGGTAATTTATGAGGAAAAGAGGTTTATTTGGCTTACGATTCTGGGACAGCTGCATCTGGCATGGGCCTCAGGCTGCTTCCACTCATGGCGGAAAGTAGCCACATAGCCGGTGGGTACAGGCAGATCACGTGGCAAGAGGAAGCAAAAGAGAGCAGAAAGAGGAGGTGCTGGGGTCTCTTAAAACAATCAGCTCAGGCAGGAACTAACAGAGCGAGAACTCACTCGTTAATCCCCCCTCCCCCAAGGAAAGAATTAATCCATTCATGAGGGATCTGCCCCCATGACTTAATCAGTTTCCAACACTGCCACATTAGAGATCAAATTTCCACATGAGTTTTGGAGGGGACCACACATCCAAACTCCATGACACTCCACTTACCTCTGGGTCAGATCATGTGAAATACACAGGCTATTAATGCCTTGACCACCTGCCTCAAATGGGATCTCCTATTCACTAGATATTCTCACTTCTGTGGGTACATTGCCTACCTTTTATCACCCCCAAATCTTCCACCTTAAAATCCCCACTGCAGACATTTCATTGGGAGGCCCTTCCTATATTTCTTGTTGGCTCATATAGCTTATTGGCATGATTGTTTTGTTTTTATGCTTTAGCTCTTCAGCATCAACCTTAACTCATGTAGCTTTCTCATAACTATTTCAGATTTTTACTCTCTATCCTCAAAGACCTAACCCCTTCCTTCTTACTTTTGGCAAATGATTTGGACTTTGATATCCACCTACTTGACACAGACATTTAGATGTCTCAGTCATCTCGAACTCAGTATATGGAAAAATTTTTGAACTCTCTTCTTATATCAAAAATGACTCTCCTTTGGTGTTCTCTATTTCTTTTGCACTCTTGAACACCTCCAATGTAGTCACTCAAAAATTTAAAATTATAAACCTGAAGGTCTCCTGTCTACAGTCATCCCATTGCCACTATTAGAAAGTTTAAGTGCTTGTTAATCATGCTACTGCATGGGCTGGCTCCAGCCTATCCATCTCTCCAGCCTCATCTCATGCCAGTCCTTTGTTCTACCCACAGTCAGCACATTTCATTTCTTATAATGTACTCAGGGTCCCTGCACAGGCAGTTTTCTCTGTCTACCTTTATACCCAGCAACCAGCTTACACCTTCTCATTCTTCATGTCTCAGTTAAAATACCTCTTCTTCCCCTGAAACCTCCACTGTCCAAGCTCTCTAACCACTCTGAGTTAGGTCTTTCTGTTATACAAAATAATAAAAAGTTTCATATCTCAATAAGAATGATTGATTAGTATCTCTTTCCTACCCTCAAAGTAAACTCTATAATGTTAGGGTCTGGGTCCATTGTATTTACCCATATAGATTCTCAATAACATCCATGAAAAACAAATGAATGACTTTAAATTAGTCTGTTTACCATGTTTTGCAAACTTATCATTATATTTTTTTTGTGACTCACAGTGGTATGATTTTCTCTCCTCAAAGAAGACACGAATAACTGCAGCCCCTCTGTTATCTCAATTTCATGCACTCTGCTCTTGGGTCACTATCTCCTATCTTTCCAGGTTGCCCCCTCTGTTGCTCCTACTCTATCGAAACTTTGTGCTTGTACCCTTGAAGCTGAATGTGACTGGAGAAAAACAATTACACTGACTGTTCCTGCTTTAAATTCATCACCACAAGCCTAAAAGTAAATGCTTAATTCTGCCCAGCCATCAGAGTACCTTTCCCTAGGCTGTTCGCTCTCCCACACTCACAGAAGATTTTCACACCTCTTCCTTTCTCATACTTTGAGTACTACCCTTGCAGCCTTCGCTCTCAGCCAACACCCTTGCTTCCTTCTCCACTGAGAACACTGAAGCATCTAAAGAGAAAGAGAAATTAAGGTGGGAAATATAACATCATGCTTGTGTGTTTTGGAATAATAATGGAAACAGGGAAAACGTAATGATACAAGAGAAAGGGTGCAGATTTGCTGGAACAATGTTTACATGGATGAGCACACAAGTATGATGTTATTCTCCCATCTTAATTTTTCTTTAAAATTTATAAAAATAATTTTCTGATATCATTCAATACTTTCTGAAATGTGACTTTTGAGTTCAGTATGTCAGTTTCCTACTTTTTATAATTTATTGTTTGTCGATGGTTTCTTGTTTTTTTCTTTGTGTGTGTGTATGTTTTGCTATATAGACTACTTTGTTTTTTTTCTCAATTTATACAGAGTATATACTTTGCTTTCATTCTAGTAATATTTATTTTTAGGTAAATATAATGGTTATTTTCTTTGAGTATTGGTGTCTATCAACCACTTCCATGTATTATAATAAATTCAATTTGATTTTTTCCTTGCACCTATATCCAGTTTTTTTTTTTTAAATAGGGAAATCTATGTTATTTCATATTTGTTATATCAGGTTTTCTCTTTCAAGATTTTTTATATTATATTAAGTTTTATAATGAATTAATATGCATTCAAACAATTTCTTATTTAAATAGTTTTATTTCTTAGAGAAAATTTTTTTATACTATGATTTTTTTCTCTATTCTTAAAACCTTTGATTTTTGATTCTTTTCTCATTTTGTGGAATTACTTCTTTAAATATTTTGTTCTTAGTGTATGCATATATAAGGGTACTTCAAAAACTTTGTGAAAAATAGAATTAACAGATAATACAAATCTTTCCATGAACTTTTTGAAGACCCCTCGTACTATACTTTCTGTACATTTGCACATCTAAAGATATCTGTTCTTGTTCTTACAGTTGAATACAAAGTTAGCCATGTATAGAGTTCCTTTGTTATAACTATTTTTTTTTCTGTGCAAAACTCGGTAAATATTGTTTTACTTTCTGATCTTAAGAATAGGGTGAAGGAAGTTCAGGGGTTCATATGTCCTATACCATCCCCACAATCTGAAGGAGGAGGAAGTACAACTATTAAAATGTGGTGAAATTTTCAAAAGCATAGGTAAGAGATAAAGTATGTTTCTCTCTACTTTGTGACCAGGTGAAGATTGCAATATTTTCAGCTAGAAAGCAAATAAAAATTATACAACTGATTCTGGTACTTTAACCTCATCATTTTTGTCCCACTTATGTCCTGCCTACAGACCTGTTCATACTCACTTGTTTATAATGACACTGTACAATACTATCATGCGAGGTACACAAAATCTCTTAAATTTTAGCTGTGGTTGGATGTAGTTTATTTCTTGGTACCTGAGATGACTTTCAAACTGTACAAAATAAAAACTGTACTAATATTTTCATAATAATTAAGATGCATTCAACTAATAAGTGAAGAGTGCAAAATAACCAAATATTTTATTATTATCAAGAAGTTTTCACTTGGTGCTAATATAATGAGAATATACTGAGGTTACAGTATGAGATTATAATCATTTCATGGCTTGAAAATCATGAAAATAAGGAAGAAATGGTATTAACTAAAATTTACCTATAAAGCAAGAAAACTTTAAATCAAAACTTGAAATTTTCAAACATCTTGGTTTAGATTTTTCTGATCATGTTCTACATAGGAGGTAGCTTTCCCTTGTTTATGTTATTGGTCTAACAATAAAAATTCACCCATGAAAGATAGTTATTTACAATACAAAAGACTTTAATCTAAATAACACTATAACAACAATGACATTGGAAAATTTAAAAAAATATGACGTTAAATAATATTGAAAATCGGTGCAATTAAGGACTGAATGCCAATTTCTTGGTAAAACTGTTGCTGATAGTTATAATTACAATTATAATTAAATTACCTAATCACAAGAGGTTAAATAAATAGAATGCACTTGAAATTCATAGAGAACTGTACTTATTTACTTAGACAACAATTTTTATACTTAAGAAAGATAATCTATTTTATTATGAACACAGTCCACAAAAGAACCGTTTTAATGTATTAGTTCATAAGATAATATTCCTACAAAGTTGTGCAAATTCAAAATAGAATCATAAGAATTAGAATGCTGCATGACATTGGCTACTAGATCTTTTTTGGTTTCTTTAGTAGTATCTGATGGAAATATTGATGTACACATAAATGACAGCTGTCAGTTCATGTAAGATAGTCGAATACCAAAATTTTTCTAAAAAGAGTACTTAGATTTTATTATTGTAGAAAAGGCAGCTGGAAACAGCATAAATAGGTTCTTTTTTTTTTTTTTTTAGGAAATAGTTCTTTTATTCTGCTGATGAGGGTGAAAATTGGTAAGAACATTTTGGAGAGCATTTGGCAACTGCAAGTATATTTTCAAAAGTGCAAATCATATAACACAGCAATGCTACTTTCAGGTATATGACATAGAACATTCTGCACCTATATATAAGGAAACATTTATAATTACATGCCTTGTAGAATTTTTATAACAATAAAATATTAGAAACATCCTTTGAGTGAAAGATTAACAAAATGCTTTCTCTTTCTATGTGAAAAAATTAGGCTAACTTTCTACCTCTGCTCCTCTGGGAACCTGACGAAAGCGAATGTCAGCTGCATAGGTAACATTGCTATGGTAAAAATGATCTGTGACTGATAAATTGCATCTGGACTGTAAGTGAACTGTGAATGCTTGGTAGGATGCCATAGCCCTTGTGTAGTGATTTTTGTAACTGTTGCAGGGGATATTGTCTCCTATGTGGGATATGCTGCTTCTAAATCTGGGTGGCCTGTTTGGTCTTGTTTCCTAACATCTGTGTACTTAATGTGGGGTGAAGGGATGGGGGAAGTGCAGAAAGAATAGTTAGTGAGCTGTGTGGACAGCTGAGGGGACTCCCCTTGAAAACACTTCTGGCAGGAGCGAAGTCAACACCTATGTGGCCTATTGAGCTTTGTAAGCCTGATTGTCTACTTGAGCCTAACACCGTCACTGATGACACTGTAGAATCCAAATGTTCATCAGAAAGGAACACATGATATAATGATAAAACAGGATTACATAGTGGTTGAAAGTAATAAAATAGATCCAGATGTATAAATTATTATATATCTCAAAAGTAATTTTAGTTAAAAAAAGCTAATATCACAATTACACATACAATGGGACAGCATTCATGTAAATATTAAAAACACAAAATACATCACCACATATAAAATATAATACATATAATACATTCATGTTTATAAACATATATAAACACCATTCGTGTATTAGAAATATAAAAATGTGGACTTGAGAAACAAAGTTCATAATAAGTTTGTCTTGAGGGGAGGAAGGAAATGAGACTGAGAAGAAATATAAGAGAGATGTCAATTTTACCTGTACTGTTTCATTTATTTAAAAAAAATTGAAAAATGTACATTTAGGTGTAACTATATTTATTAATATAAAGAGATATGGATGATATAATATTTTTAAAAGATGCTACAATTTGTTCCTATGGTAGAAATGATTATGTTAAAATAATTGGGGATTTCTTCTTTCTCCTTAAGATATTTATGTATTAT
The DNA here is from genome assembly GCF_027409185.1 of Cynocephalus volans. Taxonomy (NCBI): domain Eukaryota; kingdom Metazoa; phylum Chordata; class Mammalia; order Dermoptera; family Cynocephalidae; genus Cynocephalus; species Cynocephalus volans. The sequence goes on along the minus strand of NC_084471.1, from coordinate 80,577,542 downwards.
GCAAAGTTTTTCACAACTGTAGAGCAATTATATAAATAAAACCACTTTAGTTTCTCAGGCAGGGTTGCTGGTGAGAGGATGGAAAAGGCTTTCCCAGGTGCTTGAGGTCATTAGCATCAGGCACTATATTTTCTCAACACCAAGCTTCAGTTTAGAATGGAAAGAAATGGGCATTTCTCCTCATACATATCTATAAAGCACCCACTTGTGGCATTTTGGGCCATGGAACTGAGTTGATGACCTTAAATTTCATAATGATAATCAACTTCTTAGAGATAGTAAGGAATGTAATCTGAAGAACAAAGATTAAATAAACATAAATTGCTTATCAATAATTTTATATGTCTTACCCCATTTCCAGAAATCCTTCAAATGCATCTACCCCCAATGCCACATCAGTATTGCTTGAAAAATAATGCAGATCCCCACTGGTGCCCCCTTTGGCTAAGGCAAATCACTGGACACAACTCACTATTATTCTCTGTATCTTTGAATTCCTTAAACCTTCATCTCTTACTCATGACAGTAGCAGGAAATAAACAACAAAAAAGCCCAACCTTCCTCCTCCTTCTCTTTATTTTCCTTCAAAGTCATCATTAACCTCCAAGGCTTCAGATACTTAAGCATACAAAGTCTTATAAAGTTTTTTTTCATTCTAGCCAGTGGGAGGTCATATATCTATCACACGCCCTTTGACCTTTTAATTCCTAGTGCAGTATTAATCAGTATATCTTCAGGGGCCAGCCATTGCTAAACTTTACACATCATTAATTATAGCAACTTTAAAAAAAAATTGAAATATAATTGATTATACCTATTTGTCTGGTACAGAGTTGAGTGTCAATACCTGTATACAATGTGTGATGATCAAATCAGGATAATTATCATATTCATCATTATAAAACAAAATCATTTCTTTGGGTTGAGGACATCAATCTCCTCTATTCTAGCAATTTGATAACATGCAGGAAATTAATGTTAACTAAAGATACCTAGCTTCACCTGCTTTTCCTAACTAGCTGTTTTATGTCCATTAATCAATTTCACTATTCCTCCTCCCCCTTTCCTACCTCTAGTAACCACTGTTCTGTTTTCTCCTTCTTTAAGTTTAACTTATTATCAGTTGTCTTTCCTTCCTTCCTTCCTTCCTTCCTTCCTTCCTTCCTTCCTTCCTTCCTTCCTTCCTTCCTTCCTTCCTTCCTTCCTTCCTTCCTTCCTTCCTTCCTTCCTCCCTCCCTCCCTCCCTCCCTCCCTCCCTCCCTCCCTCCCTCTCTCTCTCTCTCTCTCTCTCTCAGCTCCCACTTATGAGTGAGGACATGCAGTATTTCTCTTTCTGTGCCTGCCTTATTTCACGTAGCATAATTTTCTTTAAGTTCATCCATGTTGCTGTGAATGGCAGAATTTCATTCTTTTTTATGGCTGAGTAGTATTCCATTGCATATATATACCACATTTTCTTTATCAAGTCATCTGTAGATAAGCATTTAGATTGGTTCCATATCTTGGCTGTTGTAAATAGAGCTGCAATGAACATGGGAGTACAGGTGTCCCTTCGACATGATGGTTTCCATTCCTTTGGGGATATACTCAGCCGTGGGATTCCTGGATTGTATGGTAGTTCTGTCTGCAGTTGTTTGAGAAACCTCCATACTGTTTTCCATAATGAGTGTACTAATTTACAGTCCCACCAACAGTGTAGAAGAGTTCCCTCTTCTCCACATCCTTGCCAGCATTTTTTACTCTCTGTCTTTTTGATAATAGCCAATCTAACTGGGGTGAGATGATATCTCAATGTGGTTTTGATTTACATTTCCCTGATGATTAGATATGTTGAACATTTCTTCATGTACCTGATGGCCATTTGTATGTCTTCCTTTGAAAAATGTTTGCTCAGCTCCTTTGCACATTTTTAGATTGAATTATTTGTTTTTTTTACTGTGAAGTTGTTTGAGTTCCTTGTATCTTCCGGATATTAATCCTTTGTCAGATGAACAGTTTACAAATATTTTCTTGCATTCTATAGGTTGTCTTTCTGATCTGCTAATTGTTTCCTTTGTTGTGCAGAAGCTTTTTAGTTTGATACAATCCAATTTGTTTATTTTTTCTTTTTTGCTTGTGCTTTTGGGGTTTTATTCATAAAACCTTTGCTCAGTCCTACTTCCTGAAGTATTTTGCCTATGTTTTCTTTTAGGAGTTTTATCATATCAGGTCTTATTCTTAAGACTTGAGTCCATTTTGAGTTGATTTTGGTATGTGGTGAGAGGTACAGGTCTAGTTACATTCTTCTGCATATGAATGTCCAGTTTTCCCAGCACCATTTATTGAAGAAGGAGTCTTTTTCCCTATGTATGTTCTTGTTGCCTTTGTCAAAGATAACTTGGCTGTAAGTATGTGGGTTGATTTCTGTGTTCTATATTCTGTTCCGTTGGTCCAAGTGTCTGTTTTTACGCCAGTATCATGCTATTTTTGTTACTATAGCTTTTTAGTATGATTCGAAGTCTGGTAGTTTTATGCCTCTGGCTTTGTTCTTTTGCTCAGGGTTGCTTTTACTATTCAGTGTCTTTTGTTGTTGCATATAAATGTTAGGATTGTTTTTCTATTTATGTGAAGAATGTCATTCATATTTTGATGGGGATTGTATTGAATCTGTAGATTGCTTTGGGTAGTATGGACATTTTCACAATGTTAATTCTTCCAATCTAAGAGCATGGGATGTCTTTCCACCTTTTTGTGTCCTCTTTAATTACTTTCAGTAGTGTTTTGTAGTTCTCACTGTAGAGATCTTTCATTTCCTTGGTTAAATTGATTTCTAGCTATTTTATTTTTTTTTGATGGCAATTGAAAATGGACTTGCTTTCTTCGTTTCTTTTTCTGCTGGTTCATTGTTGGTGTATAAAAATGCTACTGATTTTTGTACATTGATTTTGTTTCCTACAACTTTACTGAATTTATCAGTTCTAAGAGTTTTTTGGTGGAGCCTTCATGTTTTTCTATATATAGGATTATGTCATCTGCAGAGACAGTTTGACTTTATCTTTCCTTTCTTGGACGCCCTTTATCTTGCCTGATTGCTCTGGCTAGTACTTCCAATAGTATGTTAAATAGGAGTGGTAAGAGTGGGCATCGTCATCTTGTTCCTGTTCCTAAAGGCAAAGCTTTCAGCCTCTCCTCATTCAGGATGATGTTAGTGGTGGGTTTGTCATATATGGCTTTTATTGTATTGAGATACTTTCCTTCTATACCTAATTTGTTGAGAGTGTTTATCATGAAGTGATGTTGAATTTTGTCAAATATTTTTCTGCGTCTATTAATATGATCATATGGTTTTTGTCTTCGATTTTGTTGATGTGGTGTATCACTGTTACTGATTTGCTTGTGTTGAGCCATCCTTGCCTCATCAGGATGAATCCCACTTCAATATGCTATATAATCTTTTTAATGTCCTATTGAATTCTGTTTGCTAATATTTTTGTTGAGAATTTTTGCATCTATGTTCATCAAGGGTATTGGCCTTTTCTTTCTTGTGTCTTTGTCTGATTTTTTATCAGGATGATGCAGGCCTCATAGAATGAGGTTGGGAGAATGGCCTGTGTTTTAATTTTTTTGAATGATTTGAAAAGGATTGATATTAATTCTTCTGTAAAGATTTGGTAGAATTCAGTAGAGAAGCCATCTGGTCCTGGGTTTGTTTTTTTTTGTTGGGAGACTGCTGATTAGTGATTTAATCTCATTGCTGAATATTGTTCTACACAGGTTTTCTGTTTCTTCTTGGTTCAGTATTGGTAGTTTCTATATGTCCAGAAATTTATCCATTTCCTCTAGATTGTCAAATTTTTTGGTGTATCATTATTCAAATAGTCACTAATGACTCTTTGTATTTCTGTGGTATTGGTTGCAATGTTTACTCTTTCATCTGATTTTTGATATTTGGGTCTACTGTCTCTTTTTTTTAGTTAGTCTAGCTAAAGATTTGTTTATTTTGTTTATCCTCTTAGAAAACCAAATTTTTGTTTCATTGATCTTTCGTACAATTTTTGGGGGGCTCTATTTCATTTATTTCTGCTCTAATCCTTATTATTTCTTTCCATCTATGATTTTTTGTAGATTGAAAATTTTGAGATTGGATTGTTCTTGTTTTTCTAGTTCTTTGAGAGGTTTAGCATTACGTCATTTATTTGAAGTCTTTTTATTTGTTTGATGTAAACATTTATTGCAATAAACTTCCCTCTTAGTATTGTTTTTGCAGTATCCCAAAGGTATTGGTATGATGTGCTTTTATTTTCATTTGTTTCCAGAAAATGTTTGATTTCCTGCTTAATTTCTTCTCTGACCCATAGATCATTCCAGAACATGTTGTTTAATATCCATGTATTTGTAGTTTCCAGAGTTTCTCTTGTTATTAATTTTTAGTTATTCTATTGTGGTCTGTAAAGATACTTGAAATGATTTCAATTTTTAAAAAATTTGTTGATACTTGATTTCTGACATAACATGTGGTCTATCCTGGAGAATGTTCCATGTGCTGATGAGAAGAATGTATATTCTGTAGTTGTTGGATGAAGTGTTCTGTAGATGTCTGTCAAGTCCAATTCATCTAAAATATAGTTTAAATCCTGTGTTTCTCTGCTGATTTATTGTCTAGATGATCTGTCCAGTGTTAACAGAGAAGTGCTAAGGTCCACAACTATTATTGTATTGGGATCTATCTCTCTGTTTAGGTCTAATGATGTTTGCTTTATAAATCTGGTGCTCATACACACACACTCACACACACACATATATATGTATATATAGATAGATATTTGCTTTATATATGTGGGTGCATATGTATTTATGATTGGTATATCCTCTTGCTGGATTGATCCCCTTAACATTATTTAATGACCTTCTTGTGTCCTTTTATAATTTTTGGTTTAATGTCTATTTCATCAGATATAAGAATAGCTATTCCTGCTTGTTTATGGTTTACATTTCTGTGCTGTGTCTTTTTCCTTCCCTTCACTATTAGTCTGTGTGAGTCTTTACAGGTAAACTGAGTTTCTTGCAGGCAACATATAGTTGGTGCTATTTTTTAAATCCATTCAAACAGTCTACGTTTTTGATTGGGGAATTCAATCATTTTACATTTAGGGTTGTTACTGAAAAGTATTGCCTTACTTCTGACATTTTATTGATTTTTTTAATGGTTGTTTTATATATCCTTTGTTCCTTTCTTGCCTGCTATTGTTTGTCTTTGGCTGTGGTGGTAAGATATAATTTCTTTCTAATTTGCACATATGCTCTACCAGTGGGTTTTATTCTTTCTCATGCATTCATGCTTCCATTTATGACATCTACATGAGTTTGAATTTTAGTGGTGTTGTAAAAAATTTATTTTTTTGCATTAAATGATAGTAAGGCTTTGCATGGAATAAGAGAATTCTGAAATGTTCCAAATTTTAAAAATTTCCATATAACACTATGCATCTGAAATATGAGAGGCATTTTGTTTCACAAAATATTTGTAAAGAAGTTAAATTTGTAATATTTAGGACACATTATTTGTTGAGAACATATTGAATTGTATATCAGCATGGATTATATGAAAGAATGTTTCAAAAATGCAACTTGGCTAAAAATTGGAGTGATTTAACGATATTGGCTTCCAGATTTGAATTTTATCTTTTCCCTAAAACTTTTGTATCACATATTGAGGGTTTGGGATTTTGCCTAAGAGTGTCAAAGTAAAAGTATTGTCTTTTCCCTTTTCTTTTCCAAAGGAGAAGCATTGAAGAGAAACAAAATGCTTAGGACAGTGAAGAAGAATTATACAAAATCAAAAACACGGAACTAACCAAACAAAAAGGCAAACAAAAAAGTCTGATATTTTAAAGTTATTAGAGTTATAAACAACAGAACATAATTTTAAAAATGAAACATTTTTTTTTTTTTTAATTTTATTTTGTCGATATACATTGTGGCTGATTACTGCTCCCCATCACCAAAACCTCCCTCCCTTCTCCCTCCCCCCTCCCCCCCAACAATGTCCTTTCTGTTTGCTTGTCGTATCAACTTCAAATAATTGTGGTTGTTATATCTTCTCCCCCCCCCCCGGTTTGTGTGTGTGTGTGTGTGTGAATTTATATATTAATTTTTAGCTCCCACCAATAAGTGAGAACATGTGGTATTTCTCTTTCTGTGCCTGACTTGTTTCACTTAATATAATTCTCTCAAGGTCCATCCATGTTGTTGCAAATGGCAGTATTTCATTCGTTTTTATAGCTGAGTAGTATTCCATTGTGTAGATGTACCACATTTTCCGTATCCACTCATCCGATGATGGGCATTTGGGCTGGTTCCAACCCTTGGCTATTGTAAAGAGTGCTGCGATAAACATTGGGAAACAGGTATACCTTCGACTTGATGATTTCCATTCCTCTGGGTATACACCCAACAGTGGGATAGCTGGGTCGTATGGTAGATCTATCTGCAATTGTTTGAGGAACCTCCATACCATTTTCCATAGAGGCTGCACCATTTTGCAGTCCCACCAACAATGTATGAGAGTTCCTTTTTCTCTGCAACCTCGCCAGCATTTATCGTTCATAGTCTTTTGGATTTTAGCCATCCTAACTGGGGTTAGATGGTATCTCAATGTGGTTTTGATTTGCATTTCCCGGATGCTGAGTGATGTTGAGCATTTTTTCATATGTCTGTTGGCCATTTGGATATCTTCCTTAGAGAAATGCCTACTTAGCTCTTTTGCCCATTTTTTAATCGGGTTGTTTGTTTTCTTCTTGTACAGTTGTTTGAGTTCCTTATATATTCTGGATATTAATCCTTTGTCAGATATATATTTTGCAAATATTTTCTCCCACTCTGTTGGTTGTCTTTTAACTCTTTTAATTGTTTCTTTTGCTGTGCAGAAGCTTTTTAGTTTGATATAATCCCATTTGTTTATTTTTCCTTTGGTTGCCCGTGCTTTTGGGGTCGTATTCATGAAGTCTGTGCCCAGTCCTATTTCCTGAAGTGTTTCTCCTATGTTTTCTTTAAGAAGTTTTATTGTTTCAGGGTGTATATTTAAATCCTTAATCCATTTTGAGTTGATTTTAGTATACGGCGAGAGGTATGGATCTAGTTTCATTCTCCTGCATATGGATATCCAGTTATCCCAGCACCATTTGCTGAAGAGGCAGTCCCTTCGCCACTGAATAGGCTTGGTGCCTTTGTCAAAGATCAGCTGACAGTAAGTGTGTGGGTTGATTTCTGGATTCTCTATTCTATTCCATTGGTCAGTGTGTCTGTTTTTATGCCAGTACCATACTGTTTTGGTTATTATAGCTTTGTAGTATAGCTTAAAGTCAGGTAGTGTTATGCCTCCAGCTTTATTTTTTTTGCTCAGCATTGCTTTGGCTCTGCGTGGTCTTTTATTGTTCCATATAAATGTCTGGATAGTTTTTTCCATTTCTGAGAAAAATGTCTTTGGAATTTTGATGGGGATTGCATTGAATTTGTATATCACTTTGGGTAGTATGGACATTTTCACTATGTTGATTCTTCCAATCCAAGAGCATGGGATATCTTTCCATCTTCTTGTATCCTCTCTAATTTCTCTCAGCAGTGGTTTGTAGTTCTCATGATAGAGATTTTTCACCTCCTTGGTTAACTCAATTCCTAAGTATTTTATTTTTTTGGTGGCTATTGTAAATGGGCAGGCTTTCTTGATTTCTCGTTCTGCCTGTTGACTATTGGAGAAAAGAAATGCTACTGATTTTTGTGTGTTGATTTTGTATCCTGCTACTGTGCTGAAATCATTTATCAATTCCAAGAGTTTTTTTGTAGAGGTTTTAGGCTGTTCGATATATAGGATCATGTCATCTGCAAACAGGGACAGTTTGACTTCATCTTTTCCAATCTGGATGCCCTTTATTTCCTTCTCTTCTCTGATTGCTCTGGCTAGTACTTCCAACACTATGTTGAATAAGAGTGGTGAGAGTGGGCATCCTTGTCTAGTTCCTGTTCTTAAAGGAAAAGCTTTCAGCTTTTCCCCATTCAGGATGATATTGGCTGTGGGTTTGGCATATATGGCTTTAATTATGTTGAGATACTTTCCCTCTATACCTAACTTATAGAGCGTCTTTGTCATGAATGAGTGCTGAACTTTATCAAATGCTTTTTCAGCATCTATAGAGATGATCATATGGTCCTTGTGTTTGAGTTTATTAATATGGTGTATCACATTTATTGATTTGCATATGTTGAACCAACCTTGCATCCCTGGGATGAATCCCACTTGATCGTGATGGATAATTTTACGTATGTGTTGCTGTATTCTGGTTGCTAGTAATTTAGTGAGGATTTTTGCATCTATATTCATCAAGGATATTGGCCTGTAGTTTTCTTTTTTGGTTATATCTTTACCTGGTTTTGGTATCAGGATGATGTTTGCTTCATAGAATGAGTTTTGGAGATTTGCGTCCGTTTCAATCTTTTGGAATAGTTTGTAAAGAATCGGTGTCAATTCCTCTTTGAATGTTTGGTAAAATTCTGCTGTGAATCCATCTGGTCCTGGGCTTTTCTTTGTTGGGAGCCTACTGATAACAGCTTCAATCTCCTTTATTGTTATTGGTCTGTTCAAATTTTCTACATCTTCCCGGTTCAGTTTTGGGAGCTTGTGTGTGTCCAGAAATTTATCCATTTCCTCTAGATTTTCAAATTTGTTGGCATATAGTTGTTTATAGTAGTCTCGAATGATTCCTTGTATTTCAGATGAATCAGTTGTAATATCGCCTTTTTCATTTCTAATTTTGGTTATTTGGGTCTTCTCTCTTCTTTTTTTTGTTAGCCATGCTAATGGTTTGTCAATTTTATTTATCTTTTCAAAAAACCAACTTTTTGATTCGTTGATCTTTTGAATTGTTTTTTGGTTTTCAATTTCATTCAGTTCTGCTCTGATCTTAATGATTTCTTTCCGTCTGCTAACTTTAGGTTTGGATTGTTCTTGTTTTTCTAGTTCTTTAAGGTGAAGTGTTAGGTTGTTCACTTGCCATCTTTCTATTCTTCTGAAGTGAGCGTTTAATGCGATAAATTTTCCCCTCAATACTGCTTTTGCAGTATCCCACAGGTTTTGGTATGATGTATCATTGTTTTCATTAGTTTCAATAAATTTTTTGATTTCCTGCTTGATTTCTTCTTGGACCCATATGTCATTAAGTAGAATGCTGTTTAATTTCCATGTGTTTGTATATTTTCCAGAGTTTCGTTTGTTATTAATTTCTAGTTTTAATCCATTGTGGTCTGAGAAGATACATGGGATAATTCCAATTTTTTTGAATTTATTGAGACTTGATTTGTGACCTAATATGTGATCTATCCTGGAGAATGATCCATGTGCTGCTGAGAAGAATGAATATTCTGAGGTTGTTGGGTGGAATGTTCTGTAGATATCTGCCAATTCCAATTGGTCTAGAGTCTTGTTTAGATCTTGTGTTTCTCTACTGATTCTTTGCCTAGATGATCTGTCTAATATTGATAGTGGGGTGTTCAGGTCCCCTGCTATTATGGTGTTAGTGTCTATTTCCTTCTTTAGGTCTAATAGAGTTTGTTTTATAAATCTGGCTGCTCCAACATTGGGTGCATACATATTTATGATTGTTATTTCTTCTTGATGGATCAGTCCTTTTATCATTAAGTATTGTCCCTCATTGTCTCTTTTTATGGTTTTTAGTTTAAAGTCTGTTTTGTCAGATATAAGAATAGCTACTCCAGCTCGTTTTTCTTTTCTGTTTGCATGGTAAATCTTTTTCCATCCTTTCACTCTTAGTCTGTGTGAATCTTTATGGGTGAGGTGGGTCTCTTGTAGGCAGCATATAGTTGGGTCCTGCTTTTTGATCCAGTCAGCCAGTCTGTGTCTTTTAATTGGGGAATTTAAGCCTTTTACATTAAGAGTTGTTATTGAAAGGTGTTGATTTATTCCTAGCATTTTATTGGTTGTTTGGTTGTCTTAGGTGTCTTTTGTTCCTTGCTTTCTGATTTACTGTTTGGTTTCTGTGTTTGTTGGTTCCTTAGGTTGTAGATAGTGTTTTTGTTAGCTTGTTTTCTCTTCATGAATGCCATTTTTATTATACTAGCGGGTTTAGATTTTTCTTGGGTTTTTATGGCAGTGGTAGTTATTTTTCAGGAACCAAACCCAATACTCCCTTGAGGATTTCTTGTAAGGGTGGTCTTGTGGTAGTGAACTCCCGCAGTTTTTGTTTGTCTGAGAAATGTACTATTTGCCCCTCATTTCGGAAGGATAGCCTTGCAGGGTAGAGTATTCTTGGCTGGCAATCTTTGTCTTTTAGTATTTTGAAAATATCATCCCATTCCTTTCTAGCTTTTAGGGTTTGTGATGAAAAGTCTGATGTTAACCTGATTGGGGCTCCCTTATAGGTGATTTGACGCTTCTCTCTTGCAGCTTTTAAGATTCTCTCTTTATCTCTGAGTTTTGCCAATTTGACTATGACATGTCTTGGAGAAGGTCTTTTTGGGTTGAATACATTTGGAGATCGTTGAGCTTCCTGGATCTGAAGATCTGTGATTTTTCCTATACCTGGGAAGTTTTCCGCCACTATTTTGTTGAATATGTTTTCAATGGAATCTCCATTTTCCTCCCCTTCTGGAATACCCATGACTCGGATATTTGATCGCTTATGGTTGTCTGATATCTCTCTCAGATTTTCTTCAATGTCCTTGATTCTTTTTTCTTTCTTTTTGTCTGCTTGTGTTATTTCAAACAGCCCATCTTCAAGTTCAGAGGTTCTCTCTTCAACTTCGACAAGCCTGCTGGTTAAACTCTCCGTTGTGTTTTTTATTTCGTTGAATAACTTCTTCAGTTCAGCAAGTTCTGCTACATTTTTTTTCAGGACATTGATTTCCTTGTACATTTCCCCTTTCAGATCCTGTATACTTTTCCTCATTTCATCATGATGTCTAGCTGAGTTTTCTTGTATCTCATTCAGTTTCCTTAGAATTATCACTCGAAATTCCTTGTCAGTCATTTCAAGGGCTTCTTGTTCTAAAGGATCTAGAGTTTTAGATTTATTAACTTTTGGTGGTGTACTTTCTTGATTTTTTGTATTTCTAGTATCTTTTTTTTGGTGTTTATTCATTGTGGCCGGGGGTTTCACAGTTCACCGGTTTAAGACTAATGACTAACTAGGATGTTGCTGTAGTTGCCAATTTGGTATGGCTCCCTCCGTGACTGCTCAGTTGGCCTCTAGTGCCTTGTGTGTGTGGTTGCCTCGGGTCTTGGGCTTCTCCGGGGAGCCACCTTTCTGGTCAGCTTGGACTCTGCTGGGCTGGTGGATCACGTATCACAGGGTGTGTGATCTCTGTTGAGCTTTCACTTCCCGTGCAGGACTTCTCCCTGTTCCGTGTGCTCTGGCCCAGGCTGTTAGATCGTGCAGTGGCGACCCCACAGGGTGTGTAGTTTCTGTCAAGTCTCCGCCTCCCTGGCCGCACGTCTCCCCACTCTGTGCGCACTGTGCTGGGCTGGGGCGTGTCTTCTGCACCCCTCGTCTATCAGCTGGGCCTTCAAGACCCTGCTCGGCACCGCCTCGCCCAGGAAGTCTACCAGGTTTCTGCTGGGCACAGACGACCGGTCTCTCTGTGTGCCTTTGTAGCACTATGTAGATCTTTCTCGGGTCTTGTTCACCTTTGTATCCCCCCAGTATAAACCGAGTCTAGCGCCCACCTGCAGCCTGGTCTCCGGCCGGTTCAAGCGGACCTGGGAAGTCTCCTACCACACTATTCCAAATCAGAAATTCGTTAGGCTTTTTTCCAAACTGGTGGCCGCAGAGATGGTGTCTGCCTCCCAGTAACAGGGAGTTTACCTGGGGCCGGAGTCCAGGGTATGGTGGAGTGACGGATACTACCTTGCCCTCCCGAGTCTGGCCCGGGACACCCCTGTCACCAGCCCCGCCAGAGAACCGCGGAGGGAGTTGGAGCCGAGGCCAGTCCGCAGGCTCCGGAAAGCCCGGCGCCAGGCCAAGCAAGTGGGAGGGCTCAGTTATGGCCGAGCAGGGCGGAGCTGCCCGCACCTGGGAAAATGGAGGCAGCACCTGGCGGTGAGTGGCCTGGTGGTGCAGGCGGGAGCCGCGTGGGCATGCACCCCCCGAACAGAGCTATGCCAGGGATCACTCACAGTGCTGTGCCAGGTCGGGTGCTCGCTCTCTGTCTCTGGTTTGCCGCCTTTCCCAGTTCTCGGCCGCTGCCGCCTCGGGCTATTCAGTCGCGGCGCGGCTCGGGCGCTCCCAGGAATCTTCTTTAATGCCGGCCTGAAACCTTGAATCCTGAACAGGGCAGCTGGCCGCCTTCAGCGCGGCCCCGGCCTCCGGGATCCTGGCTGCATCCACAGCAGCCCTGGCGCCGTGTACCCTGTTTCGAGACTCGCTTTTGCAGCTAAGAAACAGTTCTTTTCCTGCTCCACACTTCAAAGCTGTTGCCTGTAAATGAGGCAGCCTCTCCTGCCGGGGGGCAAAGTGGCGGTCACCCCCCCCCCGACCGGTCAGCAGCAGCAGTCCTCCCTTAAGAGATGGCGAGAGGAAGGTCCACAGGTTTCCCGGCTGCCTGAGGCCCAGTGGCCGCCTTTTTCACCTCAGGTACTCCGCGCCAGCCGCCGCAGCCGCCGCCATCTTGAAAACCCTCAAAAATGAAACATTTTTTGAGACTATTTATAAGCAATGTTTGTAATTTAAGGACACTTTCTCCAATCTCTACTCCACTGCCATTATTTATATTGTCATTCCTTTGGCCAACATTACTACTATCACCACTCTTTCTTTCATTTCCCTGTAGTCTATATAATTGAGACTCTGGTGGTAAATGAGAACTAACCAGATGTATCCAAAAGGGAATATGGATGGGGGGAGATGGGGACAGTGGGAGAATGAACACAGATGAAGTTTGTTTTCACCCTGTTGAAGGTAGATTTTAAAAGATCGGTGGCTGTTCATTTTTACATTTATCATTTGAAGTGGTAAAATTAAAATTTTTTTCTCTGTTTAACAAGTTCATTTAACCACATTGGACTCACTCATCCAATTTTGTGAACTGGTGATATAATACATACAATGTAATAAAGCAGTCAATTAATTATTTTTTAAATGGGCCTTGATCGTACAGAATTATGTTAATCATAATGCTTGGATGCTGGTTTCTAGACAAATTATCTTCATTGGCAATACAAGGTCCTCTTTTATTTTATGTGTGTAGGTATGAGCATATATATGCATTTATTAATATAAAGAGTACCTGTGAACTCAAACCTTACTCAAGAACTAGACCATTTCTAGTTATTTATGTCTCTATATTTATTCATTTTCATACTATTGCTCTATCTCCCATCTCCAAACAAACACTTTCCTGAATTTTATGTTTATCATTTTCTTGCTTTTTTTTTTTTGGTAACAGCTTTATTGGGATATAATTCACATACCAACCAATGAACCCACCTAAAGTGTATATTTACTGTTTTTTAGTGTATTCATATAGTTATACAAACATTACCACAATCAATTTCAGAACATTTTCATCACCTCAAAAAGTAACCTCATTTTCTTTGCAGTCACCCTCAATCTTCTCATCTATTGCAGCATCAGGCTACCATTCATCTACCTCCTTTCTGTATAGATTTTCTTATTCTGTACATTTCATATAAATGAAATCCTGTAATATATATTTTTTTTCACTTACCATAATGTTTCTAAGTTCACTATGTTGTAGCATGTACCAATGTTTCATTCTTTTTTATTGCCAAATAATATTGTGTTGTATGGACATACCATATTTTATTTATCCTTTCATCAATTATTGAGCATTTTCATTTTTCCTCTTTTTGACTATTTTGAATAAGGACGCTATGAACATTCATATACAAGTTTTTTTGTAGACATGTATTTTTATTTCTCTAGGGTATATATTCAGGAGTAAAATTGCTGGTCATATGGTAATTTTATATGTGACATTTTAAGGAATTGCCAGGTAATATTCCAAAGTGATTGCACCAGTTTACATCTCTACTAACAGTTTACAAGAGTTAAAATTTCTCCACATACATTGTTGGGCCCATTTTTAGGAGCAAACATTATCTGTGAGCCACATGGTGCCTATGGGTGGAGGATGAAGATGGTACCTGCAGGAAGTAGGGGAGGCGTAACCCAAAAGGTTTTTATTGGTCCTCCAGTATTTCCACACTCATGAGCCCTGCGTGATTGCTATGCTCAACATGTTAGTACAAAATGCATGCCCGCATGATCCTTTAATTGATTGGTCAGTTCATGGAAAGCCTGTACTTGCTTGCTTATATAAATTGCAGTGTAACGGCAATAAAGTGGAAATGCCCTGACAGAACCCCTGCCGCGTCTGAGTGTCTCTTTCACAGGGCTGGGTTGGCGGGTAGCAGGCTCACTTTTCCCCAAGATCTCTTGGTCCCAACACCAGGGGTGATTCTGTCAGCTCCTTCTCCTTCTGGGTCTGCCAGAGGACCCCAGGTGCGCCCTTGCAATACATGCCAACACTTTTTATTATCTGTCTTTTTAATTATAGAGATGGATTTTAGTGGGTATGAAGTGGTATCTCACTGTGGTTTTGACTTACATTTTCCTGATGACTAATGATGCTGAACTTCTTTTCATGTACTTATTGGTCATTTACATATCTTTTTGAAAAAATGTCTTTTTAGATTGCCCATTTTTAAACTGGGTTCTTTGTCTTTTTGTTACTGAATTTTAAACGTTCTTTATATATCTAGACACAAGTCCCGTATAAGATTTATGACTTGGATACTGTTTCTCCCATACAGTGAAATATTTTTTTTCACTTTCTTAATAGTGTCCTCTGAAGCACAAAAATTCTTAATTTTGATGAAGTCCAATTTGTCTATCTTTGAAATCATTGCCAAATCCAAGGTCATGAAGATTTACCTACGTTTTCTTCTCAGAGTTTTATCATTTTAGCATTTATATTTAGGTCTTTGATCCACTCTGAGTTAATTTTTGTATGTGGTGTGAGGTAGAGGTCTAACTTCATTCATTTGGATGTGTATATTTAATTGTCCTAGCACTATTTGTTGAAAAGACTATTATTTCCCTATTAAATTGTTTTGACACCCTTGTCAAAAATCAGTTGAGTTAAATATGTGGGTTTATTTCTGGATTCTCAATTCTATTGTATTAATCTATTTCTCTATCCTCAATTATCACATCTTTATTCTCATGTTCTTTTGAATTAATTTGCATGTGGTTTTTGTTTGCAATGATCCAGTATTTTTTAGGGATTATAAAAAAATATAAAAATCTAACCATATATATTCTTTAGGGACTTAGTGTTTTCAGGCGACATTTTCGAAGATTTGTTACTAAGATTGATCCATGTTGTAGGTAGCAATAATTCAGTTATTCCACATTGTGTAATATTTTATTGTTGAATATACCACACTTTCTTTGTCCACCACCCTTTCTATAGGCGTGTAAGTTATTTCTTATCCCTCTCCCCCGTTTTGTACAATTTTTCTGTGAAAATTCTTGTAATATCTTCTAAACCACATGGTTGAAGGTTTTCTGTTTAATGCTACCTACTATTATCTCATTACAACCTTGACTTGCATTTCCTTGATTATTAATGATGTGGAGCACTTCTTTATATGTTTATTGCCTGAGGACATTCCCTCCTCCATAAAAGATCTTTCATGTTTTTGCCCACTTCAAATTGCATTATTTAAAACTCTTCTTATTGATTTGTGAGATTCATTTATATAACTTGCTACTAATCCTTTGTTAGTTACATGTGTTGTAAATATCTTATCCTCAATTTTTAGCTTGCCTTTTCACTTTTTAAAGGTGTGTTTTGATAATGACAAGTTATTTATTTAATATAGTACAATTTACCAGTCTTTTCTTACATAGAGCACACTTTGTGTGTTAAGATACCATTTCATCTCTCTAAATTATTTGTACTTTACAATAGAATTTTGAAAGTTTCATTTGACATTGGATACTATCTGAAGTTGAACTTAGTGTGTGGACTGAAAAGGGGATCCATATTTATATTTTTCCCTATGAAAAACCATTTTTTACAGCTGCAGTTATTAAATAGTCTCATTTTCCCCACAACTTAGTATGTCTCCTCTGTTACAAATCTAATTTCCATGTCAACTTGACAATTTTTACTCTATTTTGTCAATTTTTCTGTCTTCACAATAGTGCCACACCGTCTTGATTAATATAGCTTCAGAATAAGACATGATCTTTTTTATTAAGCCACACATTTGTAAGTCTCTCTATAATTGTTTTGGGTCATTTTTAAACTAGAAATTCTTGGCTAGGTGCGTCTACTCCAAAGTTATAAAGATATCCTGTTTTGTTTGGTCTTCTGGAAGATTTACAGGTTTAATATTTCCATTTCAGTCTGATGTATATGAAATTAACTTTTATGTATGATATGAGGTAGGGGTCAAATATTATTTTATTTTCTTATGGATTTTGAGTTGTTCCAGTACCACTTTTTTCTTTAAGATTTATATAAGGTTTTTGAGCAAGGGTATGTAATGTTGAGAGATGCATTTTTTTGGAGATGGATCTGTGTAGTAGAGAGTGGCTTCTATAAGAATCTTGGAGGTTTTAAAACCAATCTGCAAGATTTATAAAATGCAGAAAAGAGGTTCCATGGCCTGAACTAGGGTAATAGCAATGGGAAAATAATAGAAAATGAGATATGATTAACAGGAAGACTACAGGACATGAGCCTATGGATCATGTTCCTTTTCTGCTCTTTTTTGTCAGGTCAGGGTCAATTCTGCATCTACTCCGCCGTTCTTAGCCATTTGATCAGCACAGACACCTATCTATGGCTTTTAAAAATATTTATCCCATTCAAGGGTTTCGGCTATCATGTTGGTGTAAAAACTAGTGCCACTATTTGCATACTATTTTACATATCACAAAAATGACACACATATAAACTAATTAGTAGGTCAGACAGATGTATCTCATGAGTAAGTGTCAGTGAGGTTTATGTATCTTTTATCTTGGTGATTTATCTAAAGAGGCAAAAATGCTTTAAGTCTTCTTTTGTTTCATAGCATGTTGAGTGCATTCTACTGAAAACAGAAGTCATAAAATGTGCATGTAGTTTGAAGACCAAAGACCTTGATTTGAAGCCCAGCCCCATTGTCTACTACATGACCTTGGTTTGTAGTTAACCTCCCTTAAACCACAATTACCGTCTTTGTTAATGGGGGTGATAAAATCCACATGACTTGGGGCAAGATTAAAAAACAGTATATGTGAAAATATTTTAAAATTGTACAAATATTAGTTTTTATATTTTTTGACTTGTAGAGAAGGAAAGCCTAGACTTTAGAATGAGTTAGAGATGTATGTAAAATTGTGCTTTGCTGTTAGCTATGTATCCACTTAATTGATCTGAGCCTCTAAGTGAGGGAAAAGAACATGAACAGTTTTTCCTACTATACTTTCCCAGCACACTTTTGACACCAGATATATGGGGATTGCTACCCACCAGCAAGCAAGCCAGCATTTCCATAGCAGACACCAGCTGGGTGTCCTCTAATTGAATTCTGACACTATCTACCTGGAGATAGTGTCAGATCCCATACTGGGGCTCAGTCCCACAGACTGTCCCCTCACTTTAGATGCCAGGTACAAGCCCCAGGTTATTTTACCTGTGCTTCTGACTGACTGGCTCTACATTGCGGTTCTCATAACCCCTTCCTCCCTCTTTAGGCTCTATTAATTTGCTTGAGCAGTCCACAAAACCCAGGGAAACTCTTACATTTACCGGTTTATCATATTATAAAGGCCACAGATGAAGAGATGCATAGGGCAAACTATGGGGAAAGGGGATGAAGCTTCCAGGCCTTCCCCAGGTGTGCCACCCTCTGCAACTCTGTGAGTTCAGCTGTCTGGAAGATAGCCACAAGTTATCTGAACTCAGGCCTCTTGGGCTTTTATGGAGGTTTCATTACACAGGCACGATTGATTAAATCGTTGGCCACTGGTGGTCATCTTAACCAACTTTAGTCTCTCGGAGACTAAAGTTAAGTTGACCACCAGTGGCCAATGATGTTTTGTTCTTTCCTGTGACCAGTCTACATCCTAAAGCTACCTAGGGACTGCTAGCCATTAGTTAACTCATTAGCATACAAAGAAACAGCACTCTGAAGATTTTAAGGATTTTTAGGAGTTGTGTGTTTGGGACAAAGAACAAATATATATTTTCACAATATCAAGCCTCAATCTCTCCATTTTTAAAATGGTCATAATAATACATCAGAGATTCTGTACAGATTAGAGATAAGGTATGTAATGAGCGTAGTACTTGATGCATAGCACATGTTTTGTATGTTTTAGGCAATATGTTCAATTAAAAAAAAAATCTTTCTGCTTTCTGACTCTAGCTTTCAACGATAGCTTCTGGTTGGGGTAACTCTGTAGCCTTCAGTACTGCTTATGCCTTATTATTTACTAATCTGAGGTGGTTAGATTTCAGTGTTTCTTGGGCACTATTTACATATACTGCAGTGTGATGAATGCCTCCTGCAGTTGTGCAATTTGGTAGTCTGTATGTGTCTTATGTTCTCAGTATTGTAACCATGGCTTTTCAGTTAAAATTTATTCCCTGTTTATATTGCTCGGTCTTTCAATAAAATTTAGTAACTAACCTCTCATCTATTTCTTCCTATCTGCCTTTTAAAGATCATGTCTCTGGCTGAAAGGTTGTGTGCTTAGGGGAGTTTTTAAGGATAATTGGAGGTAGCCTGGCCTGACACAAACCTTGCTAGGCTGGTTGAGCCTGCAGACCTCTCTACTGAGCCTGCACGAATGTGTGAAAACACTGCCTCCGGAGCCCGCCATTTTCTGAAGCTGCAGGGAGCCCGCCATTTTCTGAAGCTGCAGAGGCATGCCGATGGCTTGCGCCTGTGACTGTCCTTGACCCACTTCTGACCACTTCCCCGTGCTGAGGTGCAGAAAAGCTGTTACCCCTAAGTATGGTGCTTTGGCAAGTGGGAATAAAGCAGTAGCCTCAAGATCTCTCTGACACCCTCTCCCCCGTCCCTTAATTCTGAGCCAATCTCTAAAGCACGGGATGCAGCCATTCTCCTAGTTCCCGTATCTGCCTAAAGTCTGCACCCACCAAAGAAGAAGACACTTACCTTTGGTCCTTTCCCTGAGTTTTTACTAACCTAACTCATATCACAGGAGGGAAGACTGGAGTCTGTCAACACACCTGGACCAATTTTTGTCACAAAATTTGTCTTTTATTTTGGTCCCATTCAGTATTTTAAAGAAAATTGTTTACCAGTCATTGGCTGCTCTGTAGGCAAATAGATTTTGTCCCAGGCAGCTGGATGTTCTCTAGGCCCATTGAATCCCCCAAAGAATCATTTACTCCTACACTCATCTCCCTTTTCCCCATGGAGATGGGTATATGAGTTCTGTACCCCACTGCAAAATTGGGACATTACTCTTTTGTGATTTCCCTCTCCCAGCATGTTAAATAATAAAATCGGTTATGCTCTTTCTTCATGTTGATCTAAGTTTGTCAGTGATTGTTATTAATGAATCTTCAGGGGTGAAGAGGAAGTTTTCCCTTGGCCTTTGCACCCATAAATATACCATCTTCCCTGCCATGGGCAAGATGGATTTCAGACACAAAGCTCCTGTATACAAATCTCACTTGCCCCCTGGGAAATAAACCTTTTTCCCTACTACAAAGACCCATGCTTGGGTGCCTGGCAAATAAACTCCACTGGTTCAGTAACAATATCATTCTTATCTATTAGCTCCTTCAACTTTGTGGTTTGAGTTCCTGCCACTGTCTCAGGTCTAGCTTCCCATTTAAGGTAAAATTTTTTAGCCATGTATGTCCTGAAATTTATAATAAAAAACATTTGCTTATGAAATGCACACAATCTCCCTAGAATCACTAAATGTGTTCATAGTGGAAATTGATTTTTTGTTCACATAATTTATACTTATACTTGAAACTTTAGATGATTTTTTTTCTCATTTGGAGAAAAGGAAAGGTTTAAAAAATTTCTAACTGCAGCATGAAAATGGAAACTATCAGTGTTCTCTTTGTGGTTTCTGTTCAGATTTTCAGTTTTATTCTGTGAGCATTGATGGTATAGCTTCCTTTTGTTCTGTGTCGTTTTATGGGTGGATAGAATCAAAATTGTTCAAATCTAGCACAAAAAGGGATTTGAAACAATAGCATAAATGACGGCTTATCCATGAAGGGATCATTTTTAATTGTCTTAGACATACCAGTGGGGACAGCCCAAAATCACCTTGGAAATTGCCAAGATAACAACTAATGCTTTTCAACAGATGATAACTTTTGTTTGCACTTCATTTTATGTTTCCTCACACGTATATTTCAATATGCATTTGTCATTCAAATACATTGTATAAATTTCCTTTATGGATTATAACCTAACATTATGCCTTCTACTTTGTAAAAATAATGCAGATCATTTTGAGATGTGATCATATGAAAATTTATCTGCATTAAAACATGGAATAAAATCCTCTAAATATCAATAAAGAAATCCCAACAGAAGAATGAGAAAAAACTTAAGCAATGAAATCCAAATTGCTATTGAATATGTAAAAAATGATCAATGCCACTAGGAAAAAAAAAAAAAAAAAGAGAAAGAAGAAATGACGACATTGATGAGATATCATTTTGGTCATGTTCAAACTGGCAGATTCAAATAACTGGCAAGTTGTTTACAAGGGTACTGGGACACTCTCTTATATTGTAAGTCAGAATGTAAATTTTAAACCAGTTTGATAATATAAACACTTCCTGGGGAGAAATCTGGAAACAGTAATAAGAAAAATTGGAAAAGTGTCTCTTTTACTGCTTTTTAAAAAAGCAACTCATGTTTCATTTGGGCTCCTCACACTTTTTGGATGTAGGGACTTAAGCAAGGCCAGACAGGTCACTCATTATCTTGCATTCTAGGAAGAGGCATAGATTTATTTATGAACTTGCTTCCTCTATGAACTCTATGTGTATGTATGTGTATATATATACATACTAAACAATGACTCTAGATATAGAACATCTGCTTTGTCAACAGTTATGATTTTCTTTGAGTTAGTACTGTGCTGACTGCCTAAAACTAGTTGCTGCATCTGTATGCCTTATGAAAATATTTTTGAAAACCTGAGGCAAGGCACAAAGAAACAAAATAACTGGTATATACCCCAACTGCTGTATCAGCTACTAAGGTATTTCTTGGGACTTGGAACTTTTTTGTAGGTAAAACAAATTTAGCTAATATGTGCAAATGGTATTTATGAGGGTACTTCCAAAAGTTCATGGAAAAATTCGTATTACCTTTTAATTTTATTTTTCTACGAACTATTGGAAGTACCTTTGTATCTCTTTTAACACTCAACTCATGATTGTTTCATTACTTCTTAATCTTAGTGGAAATAATCCTGGAACTTAAATTAATAATTTTGTGATAAAAATGATTTGTACTAAAGGAGGGCTTTAAAATATATTCAGTGCTTGAGTTATTAAATTATCAATAAATGAATTACTCTGCAGTGCTAATGAGTGCCCAAAATAATGTCTATTAAAGAAACTTAACCACATAAAGCTCTCAAAATTAAATCTGTAAAAGATATTTTCTCCAAAAGACAGACAAAAATAATAATTTATAATCACTTTATTTCTTTTTCAAAATACATATGAAACAGAGTAAAATTATATTTCAAGTGCTTTTCCATTTTCTTTTACAAAAGTAATCATAAACTGTACACTTCATAACAGCTTTGAGGTTTCATTGTTACATAATTCATCTGAACCTGACAAATATGTTCACACATTCTAAAGAAAACATTGTAAAAATACTGCAATATGTAACATCTTTTAAAGGTGGTTGCAAAAACATTTATTCTAAGTAATACAATTATAAGCTGTCAAGTTTCACAAATGGCTGGTTACCATGTACAAAAGCCGGAAACACAAATTTCAAAAGATTTTAAAATTTCTGCTCTATAATACGGAGGTCAAAGATATTGATTTGAACAATGGCTAAGTATTAAATCACAGACTTCAGTTAAAAAGTCACCTTAAGACCAACAACTGAAGGGTTAAAAAAAAAGATCAAATATGATAGATCCAAATTATTTGATGTCATGTGTGATAAGAAGAATTTTAGTGGTTTTTGCCAGTTTAGAATAATTGGCAAACATTTTGAACTGTTCATTAGTGAAATCTTCACATTTACAATGTGAAGCAGTTCTCCCCTATTTTGACTTCTTTATCGTTCATTTTGAAATGAAGGTTTTACTGCATTGTGTTCTACAATTTCCATATTTTGCAAATGAATCCTATCACTTCTCTCAGTTGGAAGGATTAATAACAAGTTAATATGGATAATATCAACTTGGGGTTGGACTTTTTGTTTATGAAACAAAGTATAAATGCAAATATTTTATATATTAGAGTTGGTCTACTTGCTTCTTTTTTATACAATGACAGAATTTATGAAGCTATTCACACTGGAGATTACTGTGTATTTTAAAAGAAAAAACAAAAATTATAATGAAACCCACAAAATGATCTATATAGATGTATATAGAATAAACCATGCATTTTATAGAGAATGATTCTATGGCCAGTTTGTAGATAGCCTTAGTGATTATAGTTTTTCTTGTGTCCACAAACTTTATTCTACAGCCAAATCACAGCCAAACATAATTTGTTGTATTGATGTTCTGGTTGGGAGAACAAAAAACAATTGTGAAAGGAGTGACAAAAAGAAACACTCAATGCATTAACCTTCCAACATTAAGACTTACTTCTCTTAACAACTTTTTACTCATATCTATAAATGCACTGATATCCAATAAATTCTTTTTGAGGGAAGAAAAGCATGAAATTGAATAACTGAAACCTTTCATCCTGTACAGTACATAGGGTGCACAACAGATGCAACTCACAACAAAATTTCAGAAGAAAATGGCTTATTCTTACCTTCTGATAAGATCAGGCATAGTTTTGCTCTTTGGAGAGGGTTCTCATGGTCCAGGTAAATTTAGAAGAAATTATTGTCAGTTTGAGATTAAAATATTTCCATATAAATGTTTCTTTCAATAGCAAGTCATTTCTAGTCTCACAGTATAGGTAAAAATAGGATTATTCTCAATTCCTCTCAGCAAAAGTATATCAAAGTCATTTCAGGCATGAGGAAGCCTATTCTTTCTCTTAAACATCTTCTACTTATTTTTTCAATCATCGTTGCTAGTATTCAAAATGTTTGCATTCAATAAATCATTAAGTCTGCTCTTAATTTAGTGCTTTCTTTTTTAAGGCTCTGCAGCATGATGGTGTCATGCTACCAAATCAAACTCTGATTTCCTATTTGCATGATGAACAGGGTGGAAGTAAAAATAATTTTTTCCTTTGAGGAGAAAACACTTGAACCGCGTTTTAACTGCCACTGTTCAAATACACATCTTTTTGGTTTACCATTAATGGCAGATGACAAGAAATTATCAACACACCTTTTATTAAGTTACCATTCACTTTAATTAACAGAATATTAAGTAAGTATAGAAGTCTTTTAATCAAACAGAAAATTTTTACCTAAAAGGGTATCACTAGATAACATATTAGAAATAGTCCTAGATTTGTTTCCCATGTAAAATATAAACTCATTATTCTCTTTACAGCAGGTTCAGATGAATCATATCCTGAGCCTTGTCACTGAGTAACTATTAATTGCTGTGTCATGGGGTTTTTTTGAACAATGTTACATGATTTACTTTCCACTAAAACTTAAAATACAAAGGAGTTTTTTGATTTTGTGTCTCAATATTTTTATTTCCATATGCTTTAACATCTTTGCTTAACCTCATTTTCTATTCTAAGTATAAATTTTCTTGTCTTTTTTTAAAAACCTTCTTATTGGAATAAGACTGAAATGTACACTGTCCATGGTGCACATCTCAAAGGTAAGGTTGGGTAATTCAATATAGATACCTTCCTGGAAATGAGACAATAAAAAATTGACCTGATTTAAAAGAAAATTCTGTCTTGTAAAAACATGTGCATAGTTTTTACATCCAGTGGCCTGATCCTTGATCCTTATAAAGGCAAATACCTTTCATGAAAACTGGAGGTCTGGGCCTTTAGAATTAATCTGTTTATTTTTATTAAATGTTGAAGTTGCATTATTTATGGCATGCTTCCATAGTTTGCTTAACTATCTTTAATTATGTGGATTCTTACTTTATATTATTTACCTTCAGTTCTTTTGAATAATTTCTCATTGACAGCAATACATATTTAGCCTAAAGATTGTAATAAATGTTTAGATCGATTAGAGTACTTCAGAACAAGTGTAGTTGCTTCAAGAAAAGGTTGTGAGGAAATCAGATTTCCATATTGTCTTTAGATTTAGGAGAGGTTGAATGACTTTCTTAAATCCTTATTAACCCCAGTTTTGTTTTGTTTTCTTATCAGGTAATTAGATTACCTGGTTATAATCACAATTACGTTTGCAAAAAAAAAAAAAAAAAAGAAGAAGAATCAGAGTATTCCATTCCATGAAAACATAACATTCTTTGACAATATCAAATACTGTTTTTAAAGAGGTAAAGAAATTATCATGTGTTTGATGTTAAGATTTCATGTCCCTTTATTTGTAATAGTCTTTAGCTCTTTTGGTAACTCATCCTGAAATAAGTTACATTTTGTTGTATAGATAGCAAAAGTTGAGCCAGGAATGGAAGTTGGGCTTTTTCAATTTTGAAATAATTAATCATTAAATGAAAGCATTCAGAGATTGATAGCTCTTTACTGAATATGCAAAATTATAAAATAATAAACATTATAGGAGAATAAACACAGCTGGAAATGTCAATTAAATATCACAAATAGGTTGAAATATATTTGCTTTTGTCTAAAACCTGAGTCAGTATTGATCAGTTTGTGATCTCCCTGCAGTAACTAGAACACACATACACTCCCCAAAACTGTGTAAGGAAGAGGGTGCTTGGCTCTGCTTTCCTGTCTCTGTTTCCCTGACACTAGTCCTAATGACATGGTTACTGAACCATGAAAGTATTAATATGATGATTTTTACGTGTAAAATAAAGTACCAGAAACACAGCATCGGCCTGACAATGACAATTAAAATTGTCCAGAAAAATATTAGCAAGCCAGTGTGAAAAATCATCAACTGTTCAGATTTTTGTGAAAAGATTGTGTGCTCCACAAATATTAATGTTCTTTTCCTATTTAATTTTCTCATTTCCCTGATTGCTTGTTGGCGAATCAGGTAAAAATGACAACAACACCCCCCCCCCCAACAAAAAAGAACATCAGTGTTGTTATACTAATAAATCAACACTTCCTCATTTTTCCTAGACTTATATTTGGTAAGTCCCTGAATAAGTCCCTGAAATTAGGTATTCATTATATACCAAAACTACAACTTCATAATGTGCCAGTACTGTCATTAAAATGTGGTGTCCCCTGCAAATTAGTGAAAGATATTTCTAACATCACACCTTATTTTAAATACTGAAACTAAAAATATTTCATCTTCAATCACAAGCAGAAAGAAGATAAGTTACGTGTATATGGATGGGTGACTGTGTAGAGTGAGGGTTTGTTGTATTACAAGTGGCAGGATTACATTTTTATAATATAAACTACCATTCATAGAGATCATGTTTTATCAGCTGATGATAAACGTGTATCATGTTTTATCAGCTGATGATAAACATGTACATGTATTTCATGAAAGGTGAATTGTGGTCAATTTCCTCCCCTTTAATCTCTCTCACAGGATTAACAAATACTCTGGCATGATTTATTTTAATCCCTAGGTAACATTTAAAAAAATATTTTAAAAACTTATTTTAACCTATAATCCCAATATTAAAGTCTCCTGATTGGCTGATGGTTCACATTTTTTCATCACAAACATTGGCTTTTTCTCCTTAGAAAACAAAGAAAAGCATGAGCTTCTAAGGTTGAATGAGTCCTTAAAATATGTTTTTGGGTGAAAATAATTATTACATTCACTTAGGAAATGTAGTTGCTAATTTACTTTAAGCTGCAGCTATATCTACTAATAAAACAATTTGCCCAAAGATGTCATTCTATTAAGAGTATAACTTGTCTTTACATTTGAGAATTTTTATTTCCTAGTAAAACAGAGTTCCAAAATGGAAGTCTCATCTTCAGTCATTCTGCCTACAGCAAGCAGGTCTTTTAGGCTTGATAAGGTAGCCAAGCATTTTCAAACAGGTTTCTTTTATTATTTCCAATGAGAAAATAATAAAAGCTAAGAATATTTGTTTTCATTAGGATGGTACAAGCATTTTTGAAAAATTTTAGGCAGAACTGTGTTTGCCTTTAAATGTTAATGTGTAAAATATTTACATCTGAATTAACAGTAATGCCATCATTATGAAAGATATCAACAAACAAAATTTTGAGGCTTTTATGACTTTATTTTTTAATATTTAGAAATAAAAAAATTTTATGAAAATAAAAATCTTATAATTGCTGATAAAATTTTCTCATTCTGATGAACATGTTTTTATATTCTAAGTATAAATGTTCTTGCCTTTTTCTTTAACCTCCTATTTGGAATAAGCTTGATTTTTATATTCTAAGTATAAATGTTCTTGCCTTTTTCTTTAACCTCCTATTTGGAATAAGCTTGATATATACACTCTCCATAGTGCACATCTTAAAAGTAAGGTTGGGTAATTCAATATAGATACCTTCCAATAGGGCCTGGAAATGGGACAATAAAAAATTTACCTGATTTAAAAGAAAATTCTGTCTTGTAAAAACATTTGCATAGTTTTTACATCTAGCAGCCTCATCCTTGATCCTTATGAAGGCAAATGCCTTTCATGAACGACTGGAGGTCTGGGCCTTTAGAATTAATCTGTTTATTTTTATTAAATGTTGAAGTTGTATTGTTTATGGTATGTTTATATAGTTTGCTGAAAATAAGTCATCCTTCCTTTAAGAAAATACCCAGTTCCAATGATTAGCTTCTGACTGAGTTTAAGAGTCACCAGTCTAATGACAATGAGCACAGACAGCTTTGCTGTACCTTTGGTGTCTGTTAGCGTGGTCTATCAGAAATACAGAATCTACACGATAGCTTCATGTCACAAAAAATACATGTCACAGTATTTGAGAACCTTATAAACACTTAAAAAACAAACTTCTGATTCTATTCACTTAGGAATACTAATGCTACATTTGAGAGTAAGATTATTAGAATTTAAAAAATGTCAGTTAAACTAAGTGCAACAAATACTCAAACTAATGTAACAATAAGATGGTATAAAATTGTAGCCAAAATGGCTCAACCTCCATTTTCCAACTACTAAATATCACTTTTTAAATGTATATTCAAAATGATTCTTTAAATTTACAGCTTAATCTGTATATTTTAAAGAACAAGCTTGAGAGACAAAATTTTGAGTTTGGCAAAGCCAAACCTCATCAAGAAAAGAATTTGTTGATAATGAAATAAAATATTATTAGATACGTAACATTAATTTGATTGCACAAGGATTTAATACTATGTATGTTAAGTTCAAAAATTCGATTAAAGTTTATGTAGATCCATGTGCACAATTGGAAATGAACACAGTTGTAACAAATCAAAACCATACATATGAGACATGTGCTACTTTATACAATAGCAGCACAAACTATATTTAATTTTACATAAGTATGAATTATTTAAAAAAACACTTCTTTGTTTATGCAAAGAATTACACATATTAAAACACTTTGTGCTAATAGGCTTATGACACAAAGGATAAAATGCCTTATGTAACTAAGGACTATTTGTATTCAAGTAAAACATATTAAAATATTCAAAGTCAAAAAACAGACCAAAATGTAAATCAAAAGTTGCACATCAAGTTTGTTCATTACTATGGATATATTTTAAATGAGGAAATCAAACCTTCCACTTTTTTTTTCTGATCCAATGAGCACATGGTCATAGGTCCTTATTATAATGATCTTATTTCAGAGGCATTATGGTGTGGAAGGTGGTTTGGGAGAAGGACAGGATCCTTGACTATCAAAACTGGTTGCCCGGCCAGGTAACTGAAAGACAATAATTTCATACTATATGATCTAGTGCATAAAATACAAATATGGTGGGTAATTGTTTATCTCTTTTAATAGTGAATATATAAGTCTCTGGAGATATGTAGAACTCTGCCCTTCAGAACTTACCTTCTAAGGTCGTGTGAGGGGAGCACAAATGTCTCATAGGGACGTACACAGAGCATGGTACATAGATGGTACACAGAGCAGCACTGTACAAACAACTATTTGTGAGTGCAGACTACTTTCACATTTTATGACAGGTTTTTAGTTGTTTTTGCAAAATAATTAACGTTTTCCTACAGTGGGGGGCAATTGCTAGGTAAGAGCAATAAGAGGTTCTAAACACAAGAGACTACATTCCACTTGCTGTAAGGCAGGATGTGGTTTTTATGGGGGCAATTAATGAGAGGAGAGGGACTGAGTGTGGCAGGTAGGAGCCCCGAGTGACAAAGAATAATTTCTCATGATCCTTAAATATCTATGTGTGTTTAAAAAGCTTAATTACAGCAGAATAAACTTTTAACTATCTAGGTAGAAGTAAACAGATTTTCTAAATGATGCTTCAGTCTCTCTCCCACCCATTTACCCAGCTCTAGAGTAATTCTCCCCTTCTCATATTTATCCTTTTTCTGGCAAGAATGCATATATTTGCACACTCATTTTTCTTGTTAATACAAAATCCAGCCAGTTCTGAGGTCTTCAGTCCATATATTCTGTCTGACCGTGGCAGTAGGGATTAAAAAAAAGGGAGAAAATTGCTGGAGAATGTACATTTACATAATCTTTTAGTCTTGCTTGTTCTTTGATACACAGCAACCAGAAAAAATCTGGGTCCTTTTTTTCTGATTCCCATATTGTGGTGTATCTTCCTATACATCCTATCATGACTGAAAAGTGTTTACATATTCTCAGACAGAAACACCTGCCTATTTCATAGGTCCCTTCGTCAGATAAATGTATAACTTCTTATTGAACAGGTATAAATAACTAATATGCCTTTCATCATGCAGCACCTTTATCCTCATTACATAAAAGTTCTTGCTCACATTATCTCATGTCTCCCTGTGCCATCCCAGAGAAGCCTGTCGGGGCAAACAGTTCTATTTTCATTAAATACAGAGAAATGCAGCTGTAGACAGAATAAGTGGCCTGCCCAGGATTAGACAGCAAAAAAAAAAAAGAACAAGGATTAGAACTTATGTCTCCATTCGGTGTGGGTTCCTGCCCAGCAAAGCTTCACTCTCTCTCCTTTCTAGATTCTTAGAACTAATGCTCACTTTTCAAACTTATTAAAAAAAAAAAAAGATGAGAACCAGGAAAAAGATAGTAATTACACAATATACAGTACACTATGCTTTAGACAATACTGTTGAAACAAAACGTAACTGCCCAAAATTTGTTGAGCTACTCAGAGAATACTCTGTACTCTAGAGGAAACAATCTAGGGGAAAGCATTGTGTGACTCTGTGTGTGTGTGTGTAAATGCATTTGTGTGTTTGTCTGTCTTCTATGACTTGCATTAAATTCCGAAGTCAGGTGAAGACTTGGAACATTCATACATAAACAGATAGCTATAATGGCAGGTCACCTGGGCTATCTGGGCATGCGATGTTAGTAACTATTCATCCAGTTTTCCCCGCAATGTTCAGATTAACACAGCCATGGTCACATTTTTTGTAACTAGGCTGAGATTAGAAACTGCTGCCACTGGTATTTATTCAGTTACACTGCACAGCCTTTCTCATTCAAACCGGTGCCTGCTGCCAGAACAAGCAGCAGAAGCTTACCCACGGGGAGGTGGCAGATGTATCGTTCACTTACTATGTGGTTATTACAACTATTCTTTTCATTGAATTGCATAAAATCCATAATCTACTCTACCTCCTTTTGTGAACTTACATTACCGCTCAGTTAATCAGGTCATATAAATTACTTACTTTGTCTTTGGGAAAAAAAGCCCTTCAACCTAGAAACATGGAGTGCATCGAGCAGACTGACAACTAACTTTTTGGGTAAAAATTCTGATAGAAAACTGGTATTGATACTTCTGTCTGGTTAATACAGCTATTAATCATACTTATAATAATAGCTAATATTATGGCATACTCTGTGCTAAGCACTTACTATTCAGCATTTATTTAGTTTTACAGAGTGCACTACTATGAAAGAGTCATAGCAGAAACTTAGACAGGTTAAAGTAACTTGCCCAAGGTTCTGGTTATTAGTAGTCACACAGCAGAGCCATGCTTTGAACTCGGGTAAGCTGTTGCCTCAGTAATTTTAAAATCTGAGCAGTTTTACTCCTGAGTTGGGGGAGATATACCTATCCTCTTACACAGATAGGTTGAATTAGGTGACAGTACCTTTATTTAGGGATTCTGGTGAACTTTAGGTAAGGTGGCTGTTTTCACTAAAGGAAGCACCAAAATTTCGTTTCCAGTTAGTAATAAAATTACTAGATTGCTCCATCACTCACTGATGTAAGTTTTCAGGCTATGCAAAGAAAATAACAGACTTGCAGTTTTTAATGAGCTGCTTGTCCAAAGGCATACAAAGCCCAGAAAGTCTAGTGGTTTTTAAAATCCAACAAGGCCCACAGAAGTTTGAATGCTAGGTATTAGAGACTACGGGATAAAAGCAAGAGCAATTTTTTGAAAAAAGGTGAATACATAAAATATCAGATAAAGGTTAGCAGGTTAATAATATTTGAGTGAAAGATAACAAAGAAAGTAGATGTCAGGAAATCACGAGCTTACCTCCAACAAAGGGTGCCAGTGTGTTATTGGTTTTCGGTGATAGGCCAGCATTTCATTCCAATGGTCTCGCCCAAGACCCTCGGCGTCCAGTCCTGTTCTACACACTCCTATGACTTCATTGTGTCCTACCCTGTGATTCATAGAATATTATATTTTTGTTTCCGACATTCAAAGATAAATGAAGCTTCACACTTCTTAGTAGAATTTTAAACATCTGATTAAAACACTAATTTCTGTGATTTTGCAGATTATATTACTTCAGACCAAATGAAAAACCTTAAGTCAATCAAAATTTGCTAAACAATATCAACATTCAGAAATGTGTTTGTATAGAATCACACACTAACCATTTTAGTGCTCTGTAACTCGAGCACGTTTCACAATAATAAAAATACCGTGACTGAGAAAAGTCACTAGGTTCTCACCTATATGAGTTTCTTTCATAGAAGCAGTCTTATTAAATTTAAGTAAGGTAAATCAAATCTTGTTCTTTCTACCAGGCTTAATGTTTTATAATGATGTTGAGATTTCTCACAGAGACCACAGTACCCACTTTGTTGTATAAAAGACCACATTTAATTGACAATAAATGATGTCAGTATATGTTATTGCTTGAACTACAATGAAACAGCGCAGGGTTTTGTTCAGTCCCATGGCTTCTGATTTATTACTGCATAACAGTAAGCCTAATGGACAACATTCCTATTTTCTATTTAAGTCCTGCTTCCACAGCAACAAATCAAAATAATAATAGTTAACATTTTTGAGAGCTTATTATGTGCCAGACAGCATTCTAAATAATTTAAATGTACTGACCCCTTAATTCTCACACCATGACCTTGAATATCATTATTATCATCTCATTTTACAGATAAATAAACTAAATGACCAGAAGGTTAGGAACTGGCCTGACTTTGTACACTTAGTAGGAGGCAGAGGCAGGAGCTGAATCAGGGAAGTTGACTCAAGAGTGTGTGTGGTAAGTTGATTCTCAAGAATGAAATGTAATTTAAAGGAATTTCTCTAGGGTTATTTTGACAGACACCTCTGAAGAGACTTTTGAGATGATCTTAGGACATCTCATTACTTTATTCCTGTTACTGAAGTACATATGTATACTAAGCTTCATTTTCCTCAATATGATGTTTCCTAAACAAGCATACTTCTGGAAATAAAAATTTTAAAATCTTCCCATTTTATATTATATTGTTAGGTTCCATTGCGTGGGTGACAATGGTTACTATCATTTTCACGATACTATAAGATGGACATACTTTTTGTGTGTCTATGTATTCTGTACCACTTTTGTCATCATCAGAACAAAATAAATGTAGTGAGGCACTGTTTAAAGGCTGAAAATTTTATATGTTAAAGATACAGTATTTCTTTCCCCAAATGTATAAATATAAAAGGCGGAATAACAATTAGAAGTATACAGTAAGGGCTGAATAAGAGATGTGAACCTCTAGTGGGAGAAGAGTTCAGAAGAAGAGGTTGGTCACTAAGAAAGACTTACGGAGGTGCTGGTGTGTGCAGGGCTGTGATGCATGTGTGGGACACGATACACAGAGGAGGGGGCCATTTCAGACAAAGGGACGAGTGGGAGGGCAAAGGTAGGAGCTGCAGCATGAACCTTCAGAGCTCCACTGGGGAGTCTGCCATTAATTTTATGAAAGGAGAAGTGGCCCCCTGTGTGTGAGCTGAAGAACTATCCACCGAATAACATTTCAAGATGAATGTAAAAGCGTCAAGGCGGACTCCCCGTGGCCACTATTCACCTTCCATTCTTAGTATTCACTGTCCACAGTTCCACATAATGATAAAGTTTTACAAATGCAAAATGTGAATCCCAAAGAGATTAACTTGGCTTCTCACACATCCAAATTCCAGCCCTGTTGGTAAAACAAAGTCTGTTGATGGTAATCTCTGTTATTAACATAAAAATACTTCACAATAGTGCTTTCAATAATGTATTCTTGCTACTTTGGGGCCCATTCTTTCATCAGCCCCAGATAAATTTCAAGTTGAGAATGACTTCTTTTGGGGAAAAAAACCCTCAAAACTGTAACATAGAAAAAATGAATTTCTATTGAATCATTTTTCCCTCCTCCCACTTAAACTGAAACTGTTGTAGCAGCAAATTACCTGAAAAGTTGAATTTGGACTGAGAATGAGTAGACATGGCTGAATGGAGAAACACGTACCTATCGTAATCCATGACCGCAATGGAGAGGCTGACCTGGTCCACATTCTCTGGAGGGATGTCAAAAATGATGGCCTCGTTGTACACAGGGTTTAGAGTGTTTTTCTTTGTTGTTGTTTTCCTCTTTTTTAATCTTCGACCCTCACACATCAGAGACACTTTGACATAAGGATCTAGGAGTGTAAAGATAATTTTATTAAGATGAAAGTAATCGTACAAAGCATAAACAAAACTGTAGTTCATTTACTAAATAAGAAAAGTGGTATATTAAGCCCTTTGGTATTACCAGTTAAAAATTCAAATGACTTATGAAGGTACTTCAGAATGTATATAAAATATAATTTAAAAATTATATGAAACTTTCCATGAATTTTTTTTGAAGTACCCTCATCTTTGAGGACAATAGATTCTCTAAGACTTCTTACTTAAATGTACGCAATTTATCTTGAATAAACCAGAAAAAAATTAACTTAAGCTCATTTTTTTTGATACAAGAGATGAAAACCACTAGTTTTCATCTAGTCCACAAGCTAGTCCAGAACTTTAATGTATCTTTTAACCACAGCTATTTGAGGACACATTTTGCTAGGAGTGATTTATAAGGAATATAATCCTAATGAATAAGAATAATTGTATTAAGGTTAGTTTCCTTCAGAATGATTTATAATAGGAAGACTAAAACTTGTGAAAGACTTAGCGACACTTTATCTAGACAATTATATATAATCACAATGTGTAGAAATTAGAAAGCAAAAATGAAATTATACTTGGAATTTTCCTCAATTGCTGGAAAGGTACTAAAACTAGAAGTATTTTTGTCAGTGTTGGTGCTTGATAAGGAGCTTGGACTGAAGAAATGACCACTACAAATAGTTTATTAAATGCACAACAGCATATGATTTAAAAAAGGCAATATTTGGTTTAAAGATGGCTACAAGGAAGGCCCCTGATACGATGTTGTATGTATGATGCAAACTGGAGTGATAAAAATTTAGTTGGGCTATATTTTTATGGGTCAAAGAGAGCAAATAATTATTTGTTAACAAGTTCTGCTCCAGCTGATTTGATCCCCACCCTCTCTTACTGCTACCATCTTAAGTAGAAAAACTGCTACACTATTATAGAAGATTATGCAATATTACACAAAAGTTTCTAAGAAGCTTAACTTTTGTACCTTTTTTTTTTAAAGGAGGCAGGACTTTGGGAGGGGATGTTGGCATTGGAGTGAACACGCTGGATAGTTAAAACAATCAGTGTCTGCTTTATTTTCATTATTTTTTTCCATTCTGGCTATCATCCAACTATAGAACCACCATGTCATTTTCTCTATTTCCATAGTAGTAAATTTAATTTACTTAGAATAAGCCTAAATGATGGTAATATACATTTATTGGAACAGATGAATGCTTTTAATCGCTAGAAAAATGTATCTATATATTTCGAAATCATTTTCGTCAAGGATCAAAAGATATTTTGTGGCTGGAAAAAGGGTATGTAGAGGAAAACAAGTTAACAGAGCAATGTTAATATGTTTCCCATTTATTTTTAAATTCTTTAATAAGAAATGTGTGCTAAATAAGAAGCTCACTTCTGTGATAAACTTTTGGGTATGACCCTGCAGGCCTAGGCCTTCTCATGAACAATGGGAATGAGGCATGGTTTATCCTTTGCTACCCTCAGCATGGCTCTGACTACATTTCTCTGCTTGTGACAAGGATAATTTATTGGCTCCTTATTTGATTCACAAGGCTGTTGTGAGGATTAATGAGGTGGTGCTCTCAAAGCATGCGCTCCTCCGATGAAAAGCTTAATATAAATAAACGTCATCTTGTACTTAAATACAACTTTGATGCTGTTTGCGTGTCTCAAAATTTGATCTCTTTTGATATATGTTAAAAAGAGTAGAATATTCAATAATTTACAGAGTACACTGTTTACCTTAAGTTCTTCAACATTTATTGACCCAAGACTTTCTCACTAAAATAAATGTGAAGTTTACTTGCTGTTCTACCTTTATATTCACACTATCTATTGCAAATTGTAAAAAATAAGTAGGTAATTCATGACATAGTACAAAAATGAAGATGTTAGAGAAAGATATACAAGAAGAAGTCTCCCTCCGTTCTGTCCCCATCCCTCTCTACCCTTTAGATTTTGTGTGTCATCCCAATATTTCTTTATGCAAATACTGGCATTATGAATTTATGTTCTAAAATTCCCTATTCTTACACAGAAGCAAGCATAATGTCTACATTTATTTTTGTGCCTCCTTTTTTATTCACTCGTATATGCTGGAGTGCTTTCCACACCAGAATTTAGAGTTCCCTTATTTTTTTTGTAATAAAAAATTAGCAAATTTAGCTTTTTTTTTGTTCTGAAGAACGACAGTTATAGATACCCTCATGTCATCCTTTACTATATCTCCACTACTACTTCTTATTTCTGTTTAATTCGACAAATACTTACTGATCTTCCTACTCTTCCCTTATAGCTCCCAAAGAGCTATGCCAGTGTTTATGTATTTACTAATAAATAATCCCCAGAACTGCAGTGATTTAAATGAAGAGATAAAGAAGCATGATGTGGCTTTACCTCTTTATAAACATTAGTTCGAGAGAAATTTCCTTCAAGAATTTCTTTAACAAAGTTCAAGAAGCGGTAATTTACCTTATTTCTTTCAGTCCCTACTGCTGCCCAAATTTTAAGTTAGAAAGGTGGCAAGAATGCAAATAAAAATCATGGCCCTGAAACATGGTTGTTTTTTTGCAGATCTGGTGAGGGAAATAAATTCAATATAAATATGTCCTCACATGGCCCTCACTCACAGCTTAAAGTCCAAGAATCTTCCTTTATAAACAACTGACTAGCTGAAAGTGGGGGAGTGGATGGCAAATACGTACTTTTGAGATAGAACTAAATCAGTAGAAAAAGAAATAAAAACAAGAACTCAAGTTCACAGCTAATCTATTTGATAACAACTTTTTTAACTTTCATAATAATAATGTAAATAAAAGAGATGATTTGGAACATTTTAATTTATAATATTTTTTTCTCCTTTTATAGTACTCCACTACAGACAAATAATTCAATAGCCATATATAATTTTAGATACATGGAATATTTTATTTGGGAGTGTGCCCTTGACCCACTGGCCAATCTTGTATGTACCTGATGAGCCAGTAATATCCATCGCCTTCAGATTTCTGCACTTGATGACTGTCAATGTCATGCGCCCAGCAGTCGGCAGATAACAAAGGGAAAACATGATTTCACCCAGGTCTACACTTTCCTAAAAAGCAATCAGTAATGTTAGCAGTTTCAAACACTGAGTAGTGAAAACAAAATATAATGGAAGATGTTGGGTAAAAATCACTTTAATAGAATATTGGAATGTCATTTGAAATTGTTTTATTGAGGACACAGATAACATTGCAAGAAAGCTCTTCTAAATGGAGTAATAAATAAAAGTGTATGCCAACTGGTTATTTGACATCTCCACTGGTATTTATACAAGAATCTCAAACTAAATACAGTTAAAACCAGACTGCTGATTCCATCCATTCTCCATCATTTTCTGAAACTGATTCGTCTTTCAGTCTTTCCACAATCAACCAATTGCATCATAATTCACGCAGAAACCAAAAACCTAGCAATCACTTTTATTTTTCTCTTTCCCTCACCCCTATATCAACCCATGGGCAAGCCTTATCTACAAAAATATCATCAACCAGTGACTTTCTTTTTTGCTCTATACTACCATTCAAGCTACGATCACTTCTTGTCAGGATTACTTCATTAGCCTCTGAAATTGATCTCTCTTGGAAGTTAATCTTCACAGAGCAGTCAAAGTGATCATTTATGAAATGCAAACCAAATGATATCACACTTCTGCTTAAAACTATCTAAGGGTTCACAACTGTACAGGAGTAAAACTCAAATTCCTTACTTTGGCATGTAAGTCTGGTGTGCTTGGGAAATTCCTGGTTTATACCTGTTGTTCTGGTGTAATTATTAAGAACATCTCCTTCCACCCTTAAGCATGTCTTTGCTTTCCATTAACAAGGTCATGAACATAAAATCTGTGTCATCTGGATTCTACATTTAGCTCTAACTTCATCTCTTGCCTCTCTCTCCCAGCTCTGATGCAGACACAAAAGCCCCCAGCCCTTTTTTTTGTTACTCAGAAAAATGAAGTTGTTCCTGCCTTGGGGTCTTTGTTTTTTTTTTTTTTTTTTCCTTTGAGACTTGTACTTTTATCTCTTATATCTTTCTATGGCTAACTTCTCACCAGGCAGGACTCAGCTCAAACAGCATCTTTTCAGTGATGCCTTCCCCTGTCTTTCATTCTAAGGTAGCACCCCCCTCCTAACCTGTACCCACCCAATTCCAGGATCTTCACAGTTTTCATAGCACTTATCACTGTCTGAAATCATCTTTTAAATTCATTTTTTTTTTGTTTGTTTCCCTGACTCGCATACATAATGAGAACAGGGTTCTTGGCTGTCTTATTTTCTACATCCTGCTGAAGTGCCTGGTGCATAGTTGGTTCTCAATACATATTTTTTGAAGAAATGAATACATTATTTAATTAATCTGGGTGAAAACTGATCTGTTTTGTTCATTTATAAAGCAAAACTGTCCATAGTACCCTGGAAGATTTGTATGCTGTCTTTGGCTACATAGATGGAGGATGAATGGAAATGAATGTGGTCAATGAACAATTTAGTATGCCTCTCAAAGAGCTGTACAAAATTCAGTCAGATCATTCATGGTGAGACAATGTGTGCTAGGTTTAATTTTGGGGAAGATAAATTGTTGACTATGCACCCAAGTCCACAGCACCTGGTTCTTAAAAATTCTTCATAATAAACAATTAACATTTATTGGACTTATACTTACAGCTCAGGTTCTGATTTACATAATTCTCATTTTTTTACTCATGGTCTAGAACTAGTAGAGCCCAGTAATTAAGAGCATAAACTTTAAAGTTAGTTAAACTTGAGTTTGACCCTCAGTTTTCTAGCTCCTAGCTATGAGATCCTAGGAAATTTAATTACATTTTGAATCTCCAAAATTTCATTTTCAAATTGAGGATAATACCTGCTACACAGAAGCTGTAAGTGTTAGATGAGATAATGTAGTTAAAAAATAAGACATTTAACACGGTGTCTGCATATGATAAAGGGTGTTGCTTTGTTCAGTGCTGTACTGCTAGCACATGAGCAATGCCTTACACATGTCAGATGCTCAGTAAGTACTAGATAAGTGAAAAACTTAATAAATGAAAGCAGTTATTACTTTTCAAAAAAATTGATAAAAAAATAAGTATTTTAAAACAAACACACACAAACACACACACACACACACACACAGACACACACACACATCCTCTGGGCTGGTGGATTGCTGCAGACCAAAAACAGTGAGCAGGATCCCATAGAAGTGGGCTGAAGAAAAGAGGAAGACAATCTCCTACTAAGGAAGAGGTTTATTCTTTTCATCACCTAACAATTATTGAGCATTATTTGTTAGACACAGTGGTTGGTGCTATAGACACCAAGATGGACATGGCATGATTCTGCCCTTGAAGATTTCAATTGAGAAGGTAGAGAGTAGGCTATAAAAAGATAAGAAAATACGTTTAAATCCCATTTTTATCTGATGATTCTTTTCTTCTTTCTCTTTGTTTCTTTTTCCAAGGGTCTCTTTAGGCTCAGTCTCTGGGACGAGGTTTTCAACCAGTCCCCTATCCCTCACTGGGTATTTCTCTTTTCAGTTACTGTTAATAAGTGCAGGCAAATTTTGTTGCCAGCTGGTCAAATTAAGGGACTATTTATGAATGTAGAGAACGATACCAAGTTCCACCAAGAAACCTGGCAGTGTTGATGGAAGCCAGGAAAGAAATAAGAGACATGATCTTAGGAATGAAATATGCAGAATTCAACAGGAAAGGTACCACATGGAAACAGGAAAGAAACCCCACAGAAAGAGTCATCTAAAGGGATTAACAAATAACACATATTTTCACATTCTAACTGATATGGTTTTACCTTTACACATTAAATAATCTGTGAAGGTAATTTTTTTACTTCTACAGCTATATTACTTGCTTATTGGTTGGAACAAAGAAAGTTCATCATGTTTTATCCCATCCTTCAAGGATCCCTTCTATGGTTTCAGTTGCTATATAATTTTGACCATCTGTTATTTGCAGGTATTGATAAGCATATAAAAGTTAAACTCAGGAGTTGACCAAAGTATCAATCTAAATAAATGGAAAGCAAATAGCCCCATTAAAGGGCATCTTCCAGCAGCTCTGTATCACAAGCTAGTTGGCTTTATGCCTACTGCAATAGTAAGAACTCTGCTTAAATATTCAAACTCCATGTAGTGAGGAGTTTTAAGGCAAGTGGAATAATCTGTGTGATAAAAACTAATGCATGGTATGCATGCATAATAACTGCACAAAAATTTAATTCTTCATTAGACTAAAATTATCTTTCAGGACGTATGAATGTGAAAGAACAAACTGCCTACAACTGAAAAGGGCAGAATACTCTCTAAGATAAATACAAATATTCTTAAAACTTTAAAATCTGGATGTTATCTAAGAGATAATTGTAAGAAAATAAACTTAGTGAAGGTAAATGGCTGGATGACCTTAAAAAAGGTCCTGTGCCAGACATAATGCAGAACTCTAGATTTTGGCTACAGTGCTCTGAGTACCCACCACTGGGGCTATCCCCATACTGACATTCCAACTCCAGTGAGCAGGTAGAGTTTGAATTGCCACTTCTCAGTCTGCCCCAATGTGGCTCCTAAGGCCATACTCAGCCTCAATTATCTGAACACTTTGGTGCCCAGCAAAGAACCAGGAAACAAATTGAAAGGTCTATGAACATACAGCATAAATATAAGCAAATTATACACAAAAGGGTTTTTTTTTTTAATATAAGGAGACTACATCTTGAGTTTCAAGATGGCGGCGGCTGCGGCGGCTGGCGCGGAGTAGCTGAGGTGGAAAAGGTGGCCACTGGGCCTCAGGCAGCCGGGAAACTTGTGGACCTTCCTCTGGCCATCTCTTAAGGGAGGACTGCTGCTGCTGGCCGGTCGTGGGGGCTCAACGCCACTTTGCCCCCGGCAGGAGAGGCTGCCTCATTTACAGGCAACAGCTTTGAAGTGTGGAGCAGGAAAAGAACTGATTCTTAGCTGCAAAAGTGAGTCTTGAAACAGGGAACACGGCGCCAGGGCTGCTGTGGATGCAGCCAGGATCCCGGAGGCTGGGGCCGCACTGAAGGCGGCCAGCTGCCCTATTCAGGATTCGAGGTTTCAGGCCGGCATTAAAGAAGATTCCTGGGAGCGCCCGAGCGGCGCCGCGACTGAACAGCCCGAGGCGGCAGCGCCGAGAACACGGAAGGCAACAAACCAGAGACAGAGCGAGCGCCCGACCTGGCACAGCACTGTGA
The DNA here is from genome assembly GCF_027409185.1 of Cynocephalus volans. Taxonomy (NCBI): domain Eukaryota; kingdom Metazoa; phylum Chordata; class Mammalia; order Dermoptera; family Cynocephalidae; genus Cynocephalus; species Cynocephalus volans. The sequence goes on along the minus strand of NC_084471.1, from coordinate 80,536,950 downwards.
GTGATCCCTGGCACAGCTCTGTACGGGGGGTGCATGCCCACCACGCGGCTCCCGCCTGCACCACCAGGCCACTCACTGCCCCGGTGCTGCCTCCATTTTCCCAGGTGCGGGCAGCTCCGCCCTGCTCGGCCATCACTGAGCCCATTTGCTTGGCCTGGCGCGGGGATTTCCGGACCCTGCGGGCCGGCCTCCTCTCCCACTCCCTCCCCGGTTCTCTGGCAGGGCTGGGGGTGTGGGGCGTCCCGACCAGTTTTGGGAGGGCTAGGAAGTACGGGCGGGCCGACTGTCACTCCACCACACCCTGGACTTCGGCCCGGTAAACTTCCTGTTACTGGGAGGCAGATACCATCTCTGCGACCACCAGTTTGGAAAAAAGCCTAACGAATTTCTGGTTGGGAATAGTGTGGTAGGAGAGTTCCCAGGTCCGCTTGAACCTGCCGGAGAGCAGGCTGCAGGCGGGCACTAGACTCGGTTTATACCGGGGGGATACAAAGGTGAACAAGACCCGAGAAAGATCTACACAGTGTTACAAAGGCACCCAGAGAGACCTGTCGTCTGTGCCTAGCAGAAACCTGGTAGACTTCCTGGGCGAGGCGGTGCTGAGCAGGGTCTTGAAGGCCCAGCTGATAGACGAGGGGTGCAGAAGACACGCCCCAACCCAGCACAGTGTGCACAGAGGGGGGAGACGTGCGGCCAGGGAGGCGGAGACTCGACAGAAACCACACACCCGGTGGGGTCGCCACTGCACGATCTAACAGCCTGGGCCAGAGCACACGGAACGGGGAGAAGTCCTGTACAGAAAGTGAAAGCTCAACAGAGATCACACACCCTGTGGTACGTGATCCACCAGCCCAGCAGAGTACAAGCTGACCAGAAAGGTGGATCCCCGGAGAAGCCCAAGACCCGAGGCAACCACACACACAAGACACTAGAGGCCAACTGAGCAGTCACGGCGGGAGCCATACCAAATTGGCAACAACAGCAACATCCTAGTTAGTCATTAGTCTTAAACCGGTGGACTGTGAAACCCCCTGCCACAATGAATAAACACCAAAAAAAAGACACCAGAAATACAAAAAATCAAGAAAGTACACCACCAAAAGTTAATAAATCTCATACTCTAGATCCTATAGAACAAGAAGCCCTTGAAATAACTGACAAGGAATTTCGAGTGATAATTCTAAAGAAACTGAATGAGATACAAGAAAACTCAGCTAGACATCATGATGAAATGAGGAAAAGTATACAGGATCTGAAAGAGGAAATATACAAGGAAATCAATGTCCTGAAAAAAAATGTAGCAGAACTTGCTGAACTGAAGAAGTTATTCAGCGAAATAAAAAACACAACGGAGAGTTTAACCAGCAGGCTTGTCGAAATTGAAGAGAGAACCTCTGAACTTGAAGATGGGCTGTTTGAAATAACACAAGCAGACAAAAAGAAAGAAAAAAGAATCAAGGACATGGAAGAAAATCTGAGAGAGATATCAGACAACCTCAAGCGTTCAAATATCCGAGTCATGGGTATTCCAGAAGGGGAGGAAAATGGAGATTCCATTGAAAACATATTCAACAAAATAGTGGCAGAAAACTTCCCAGGTATAGGAAAAATCACAGATCTTCAGATCCAGGAAGCTCAACGATCTCCAAACGTATTCAACCCAAAAAGGCCTTCTCCAAGACATGTCATAGTCAAATTGGCAAAACTCAGAGACAAAGAGAGAATCTTAAAAGCTGCAAGAGAGAAGCGTCAAATCACCTATAAGGGAGCCCCAATCAGGTTAACATCAGACTTTTCATCACAAACCCTAAAAGCTAGAAAGGAATGGGATGATATTTTCAAAATACTAAAAGACAAAGATTGCCAACCAAGAATACTCTACCCTGCAAGGCTATCCTTCCGAAATGAGGGGCAAATAGTATATTTCTCAGACAAACAAAAACTGCGGGAGTTCACTACCACAAGACCACCCTTACAAGAAATCCTCAAGGGAGTACTGGGTTTGGTTCCTGAAAAATAACTACCACTGCCATAAAAACCTAAGAAAAATCTAAACCCGCTAGTACAATAAAAATGGCATTCATGAAGAGAAAACAAGCTAACAAAAACACTATCTACAACCTAAGGAACCAACAAACAAAGAAACCAAACAGTAAATCAGAAAGCAAGGAACAAAAGACACCTAAGACAACCAAACAACCAATAAAATGCTAGGAATAAATCAACACCTTTCAATAACAACTCTTAATGTTAAAGGCTTAAATTCCCCAATTAAAAGACACAGACTGGCTGACTGGATCAAAAAGCAGGACCCAACTATATGCTGCCTACAAGAGACCCACCTCACCCATAAAGATTCACACAGACTAAGAGTGAAAGGATGGAAAAAGATTTACCATGCAAACAGAAAAGAAAAACGAGCTGGAGTGGCTATTCTTATATCTGACAAAACAGACTTTAAACTAAAAACCATAAAAAGAGACAATGAGGGACACTACTTAATGATAAAAGGACTGATCCATCAAGAAGACATAACAATCATAAATATGTACGCACCCAATGTTGCAGCAGCCAGATTTATAAAACAAACTCTATTAGACCTAAAGAAGGAAATAGACACTAATACCATAATAGCAGGGGACCTGAACACTCCACTGTCAATATTAGACAGATCATCTAGGCAAAGAATCAGTAGAGAAACACAAGATCTAAACAAGACTCTAGACCAATTGGAATTGGCAGATATCTACAGAACATTCCACCCAACAACCTCAGAATATTCATTCTTCTCATCAGCACATGGATCATTCTCCAAGATAGATCACATATTAGGTCACAAATCAAGTCTCAATAAATTCAAAAAAATTGGAATTATCCCATGTATCTTCTCAGACCACAATGGATTAAAACTAGAAATTAATAACAAACAAAACTCTGGAAACTATACAAACACATGGAAATTAAACAGCATTCTACTTAATGACATATGGGTCCAAGAAGAAATCAAGCAGGAAATCAAAAAGTTTATTGAAACTAATGAAAACAATGATACATCATACCAAAACCTGTGGGATACTGCAAAAGCAGTATTGAGGGGAAAATTTATTGCATTAAATGCTCACTTCAGAAGAATGGAAAGATGGCAAGTGAACAACCTAACACTTCACCTTAAAGAACTAGAAAAACAAGAACAATCTAATCCTAAAGTTAGCAGACGGAAAGAAATCATTAAGATCAGAGCAGAACTGAATGAAATTGAAAACCAGAAAACAATTCAAAAGATCAACGAATCAAAAAGTTGGTTTTTTGAAAAGATAAATAAAATTGACAAACCATTAGCATGGCTAACAAAAAAAAGAAGAGAGAAGACTCAAATAACAAAAATTAGAAATGAAAAAGGCGATATTACAACTGATTCATCTGAAATACAAGGAATCATTCGAGACTACTATAAACAACTATACGCCAACAAATTTGAAAATCTGGAGGAAATGGATAAATTTCTGGACACACACAAGCTCCCAAAACTGAACCGTGAAGACGTAGAAAATTTGAACAGACCAATAACAATAAAGGAGATTGAAGCTGTTATCAGAAGGCTCCCAACAAAGAAAAGCCCAGGACCAGATGGATTCACAGCAGAATTTTACCAAACATTCAAAGAGGAATTGACACCGATTCTTTACAAACTATTCCAAAAGATTGAAACGGACGCAAATCTCCCAAACTCATTCTATGAAGCAAACATCATCCTGATACCAAAACCAGGTAAAGATATAACCAAAAAAGAAAACTACAGGCCGATATCCTTGATGAATATAGATGCAAAAATCCTCACTAAAATACTAGCAAACAGAATACAGCAACACATACGAAAAATTATTCATCACGATCAAGTGGGATTCATCCCAGGGATGCAAGGTTGGTTCAACATACGCAAATCAATAAATGTGATACACCATATTAATAAACTCAAACACAAGGACCATATGATCATCTCTATAGATGCTGAAAAAGCATTTGATAAAGTTCAGCACTCATTCATGACAAAGACCCTCTATAAGTTAGGTATAGAGGGAAAGTATCTCAACATAATTAAAGCCATATATGCCAAACCCACTGCCAATATCATCCTGAATGGGGAAAAGCTGAAAGCTTTTCCTTTAAGAACAGGAACTAGACAAGGATGCCCACTCTCACCACTCCTATTCAACATAGTGTTGGAAGTACTAGCCAGAGCAATCAGAGAAGAGAAGGAAATAAAGGGCATCCAGATTGGAAAAGATGAAGTCAAACTGTCCCTGTTTGCAGATGACATGATCCTATATATCGAACAGCCTAAAACCTCTACAAAAAAACTCTTGGAATTGATAAATGATTTCAGCACAGTAGCAGGATACAAAATCAACACACATAAATCAGTAGCATTTCTTTTCTCCAATAGTGAACATGAAGAAGGAGAAATCAAGAAAGCCTGCCCATTTACAATAGCCACCAAAAAAATAAAATACTTAGGAATTGAGTTAACCAAGGAGGTGAAAAATCTCTATAATGAGAACTACAAACCACTGCTGAGAGAAATTAGAGAGGATACAAGAAGATGGAAAGATATTCCATGCTCTTGGATTGGAAGAATCAACATAGTGAAAATGTCCATACTACCCAAAGTGATATACAAATTCAATGCAATCCCCATCAAAATTCCAAAGACATTTTTCTCAGAAATGGAAAAAACTATTCAGACATTTATATGGAACAATAAAAGACCACGAATAGCCAAAGCAATGCTCAGCAAAAAAAATAAAGCTGGAGGCATAACACTACCTGACTTTAAGCTATACTACAAAGCTATAATAACCAAAACAGTATGGTACTGGCATAAAAACAGACACACTGACCAATGGAATAGAATAGAGAATCCAGAAATCAACCCACACACTTACTGCCATCTGATCTTTGACAAAGGCACCAAGCCTATTCACTGGGGAAGGGGCTGCCTCTTCAGCAAGTGGTGCTGGGATAACTGGATATCGATATGCAGGAGAATGAAACTAGATCCATACCTCTCACCGTATACTAAAATCAACTCAAAATGGATTAAGGATTTAAATATACACCCTGAGACAATAAAACTTCTTAAAGAAAACATAGGGGAAACACTTCAGGAAATAGGACTGGGCACAGACTTCATGAATACGACCCCAAAAGCACGGGCAACCAAAGGAAAAATAAACAAATGGGATTATATCAAACTAAAAAGCTTCTGCACAGCAAAAGAAACAATTAAAAGAGTTAAAAGACAACCAACAGAGTGGGAGAAAATATTTGCAAAATATACATCTGACAAAGGATTAATATCCAGAATATATAAGGAACTCAAACAACTTTACAAGAAGAAAACAAGCAACCCAATTAAAAAATGGGCAAAAGAGCTAAGTAGGCATTTCTCTAAGGAAGATATCCAAATGGCCAACAGACATATGAAAAAATGCTCAACATCACTCAGCATCCGGGAAATGCAAATCAAAACCACATTGAGATACCATCTAACCCCAGTTAGGATGGCTAAAATCCAAAAGACTATGAACGATAAATGCTGGCGAGGCTGCGGAGAAAAAGGAACTCTCATACATTGTTGGTGGGACTGCAAAATGGTGCAGCCTCTATGGAAAATGGTATGGAGGTTCCTTAAACAATTGCAGATAGATCTACCATACGATCCAGCCATCCCACTGTTGGGAATATACCCAGAGGAATGGAAATCATCAAGTCGAAGGTATACCTGTTCCCCAATGTTCATCGCAGCACTCTTTACAATAGCCAAGAGTTGGAACCAGCCCAAATGCCCATCATCAGATGAGTGGATACGGAAAATGTGGTACATCTACACAATGGAATACTACTCGGCTATAAAAACGAATGAAATACTGCCATTTGCAACAACATGGATGGACCTCGAGAGAATTATATTAAGTGAAACAAGTCAGGCACAGAAAGAGAAATACCACATGTTCTCACTTATTGGTGGGAGCTAAAAATTAATATATAAATTCACACACACACATACACACATACACACACAAACCGGGGGGGGGGGGAAGAAGATATAACAACCACAATTATTTGAAGTTGATACAACAAACAAACAGAAAGGACATTGTTGGGGGGGAGGGGGGGAGGGAGAAAGGAGTGAGGTTTTGGTGATGGGGAGCATTAATCAGCTACAATGTATATCGACAAAATAAAATTTATAAATTAAAAAAAATAAAAAATAAAAAAAAAAAAAAAAAGGAGACTACATCTTATTCAACATCCATTACTATTATTTTAGATAAAATTCTAGCAAGAATATTTACTTGGTATATCAATCTACAGCAGGTCAAAACTCACAAGTGAAATGTGGAGACGGGGAAATTAATAGCTGTAGGTCTAGTGAAGGCAGCGATAAATGATAGCTACAAAGATACAATACAGATTAAAAAAAGAAGCAAATATTCTAAAAGTGTAGTAATCTGGAATCATTTCGTTTTAAAGGGAAGTAACCATAATAATGCCTCAGTCACTTAAACTCTTCACATTTTATTACAGACTTGAACAGTAATTAATATTCAAAATGATGACCTTGAGTCATCAAGATAAGGAAACATATCCTATATGTTCTGTTTAAGAGGTATAGAAGTACAATCTATTTTTCAGGATTATTATTCAACATGCTTAAAATGTTTAAGTGAGTCATTTCAGCTTAAAATGAGAAAGGCTGTGAGTTTCTAAAAATTTTATTTATGTGTAATCTCATTTCCTATAATTTTATATAAACATAATTTTCTCATATTGACCTTTAAAAAACTCTTTTATCTTTGGGTATATAACCATTTGAAAGCCTGCTATAAAGTCTGGGATAGAATGTTCCGTCAAATTTATTTCAGGTAAGATTTTTACTCTGTTTTCACACAAGCTAATTTGTTTGGTTGAACATTCACAACAACAATTTTCTGAGACTTGAAAAAGGGGTTTATGGAGAAAGGCTGACGCGGAGCCTGGGTCGGGGGTTGTGCATTTGACTTCTTCATCCAGAATCTACCAACAGAGAGCTGGGTAGATAAAGATCATTTTCTGATGACCGGTTATAGTCATCCTCACAAATATAGTTGCAGTTATAAAGTTTTCCTCATGTACTCTCTCTTCAAAATAAAAATAAAAGCCACTGGAGAGATAAATTGATACGAAAGTATTTGTACTGCACATTCTATTTCAGGACTAACTGAACAGCTTGATTTCACTAAATAGGAATTGAGTGTAGGAGACTGAGAGGAAGGAGATTGGAAGCTTGATTACTAAAGGTTGTAATAACCAAAGGGAGCATTTTTGGAGGGAAATGATCATTATATTAGGGTTTAAAAAATTAATAAAATGAGATTTCACAGGGAAAAAGAAGAATTATGTTGTGTTTGAGTATTGTGATAAATACTCAGAAGTAAGAATGGGCAGTATGTGTTGAGAAACAGAGTTTGGTGACATGTTAGAGGAAGTTTAGCCAAGATGTAGATGTCTTAGTACTTCTATGGGCAATAGGGACCCAAAGGGGTTGGTGACATGAAAGAGTGGGAGTATGGCAGAGTGAAAAGGACATAGGTTCCTGAGTCAGAAAAACTGGAGTTAAAATCTTAAGTCTTGCATGTACTAGTTCCCAAGCATGTGGCAAAAATACTTGGCCTCCCTGAACTTGAGTTTAATTGCAAGTAAATGGAAATAATAATATCCGTCTTACAAGGCAGGTATCAAGCATAAGTGCCTGGTAAAAACAGATACTCTAAAAATAATGATATCAATTAAGTAATATTTGAAAAACATTTCTTTATTGGCAGTAGGCTAGATTAGGATGAAAAAAAGACAGAAGAGATCGATGCCACTGAAGTAAAACAGGTGTGGGAAGGTGCTGGCTGAGAAAAGGTTTCAATTCAGGGTTATATTGGGAAGTAAGAATCATTAAGATTTAAGGAAAAAAAGCTATAAACAAACAATTGGTTGCTATGGTGACAGCAAGCCTCACATCCATCCAGCACCCTAAATGCAGCCTGCTTTCCACATTTTCTTGGTGTTAAGAAAACAGATGGTTTCCTTCACCCCGTTCAAAGAAGGATATATGACAGATTGAATGAGCTTCTTCATCAAGTGACTAGTCCTTCATCTACCTGCTCACAAAATGAAGCTACAGTGAAATGCAGATCCAGAGTGGCTCTGTTGGGGTGGCGTTGGTGGTACAGTGGTGGGCACAGCTGCCTTCTACAGGGGTCTACTGGATTCAAACTACTGCAAAATTTTTATTTCTCCCCGACCCACATTTCTCACTCACCTGAGAAAATTGTGGAATTTCACCTTGAGCAATCCAGTTTTCCTCACTGGACCTCAGTTTCCTTGGTAAATCAGGAGGGTGTTAAAAGAGATAAACTAATTTATTTTCCAGCTGTAAAATTTTGTAATTTTAAGCACTGGTAAAAAATGAGGGCTAAATAGCACATACAAGGGTACTTCAAAAAGTTCTTAAAGGAATGAAATGAAAAGATAATATGAATCTTTCCATGAACTGTTTGAAGACTCCTCACATAGTTCGGGCATGTTCAAGAAAGTCTCAATAGGCCCTCTCAGGCATTGTTTGCTACAGTGCTTGGCAAAGCCTTACTGCAAAGACCGCAGAGGAACAATTGGTGCTAATAGCTCAATTTCAAGGTCAAAAACAAGTGTTATAAAAACCAGCTGTCACTTAAATTTCCAGACAATGTGGCAGATGAAGAAAGATCCAATTCTCAAGGCAGGGAGTATCAGGATTGATCTAGCTGGGGATTCATGAGGAAAGACCATACAGGTTAACCAATGTGCAATGGCATTTATATTGTCCTCTGTCTGTGCTAAATATCTCAAGGGGATTCTCTGATACGTGTTAGACACATAGGGCTTACAGTATAAAGTCCAAACTCCTCGACATATTGCATGTGGCCCCTCTGGTCCCTAATGTTTTTCCTACCTTCATCTTACAAATTTCTTGTTATGCTCCCACAACCTCAAAACTGTACACTCCAGCTATTTCATATGCTTTGTCAGTCTTTAAACATTCATTCATTAGCATGCTCATGTTTATTGGGAGCATCTAAAATGCCAGGCATTCTTCTAATTAGGAGAACATTATAGACCAAGACAAAAATTTTCTCCTCACAGGGCTTATATGTGATTTTGAACAAGTTACTTAACCTTGCAGAATATCACACAATTAATTAAGGGACAAGCTGGAATGTGAACACAGGCCTACATCATTTTAAAGCATATCTTTTTTTTTTTTCTTTTTGATCCAATGTTGTAAGTGCTTTTCAGAGGGATTCTTGGGTTTTAATTATAGGAACAGTGATGAAAGGTACTCGATTCTTCCCATGAGAATGTAGGAAGACTTCAGAAGTGAATGACAATTAATCTGAACCTTAAAGAATAAGTAAAGGCAGAAATGAAAACAGAGGAAATGGCACATAAAGAGGCTGTGAGGTGAAGCTTGACGTGTCCATTAATGACTAGAAGGTCAAATAGAAAGCACTGGCTCTGGTAATGACAGAGTACAATTTGAATGGCAATACAGTGACCTTATTCTAAATGGCCCCTCCTCAGGAATACTTAATCAAATCGCCTCTGATTTTCTCTGCAGTCAGGACGAGATCCATTTTTTTGGATAATAATTGCAACCCTGGAGGGTTGCAACCCCTCCAGGGTTGCAATTAGATTTAAAAGGGATAATATATAAAGATAATATATGTCATGGGTCCAGTTTGCAGCTCAACGCATAGTAGATGCTCAGAAAAAATACTATTTTTTTCTTGTTCATAACAATTTTTCTGGGCTCAATGATTGGCATAAGGTTGAAGCTCAATAAAAAGCTTATTGAATAAATAGATGAAAAAAATTATAAAAGCATCAGACCAGTCATGACTTCAGTTGCAACAGGGGCATCTACTATTTGAAGGAGTGAAGACTGCTCAGTAACCAGAGAACAAATGAACAAAGACACTTTTTAGGGTGTGTGGCCTTTGTGAGTGAAATCTCCTAGGATTGTGCAAGGGCTTGTCCATGTAGGAGGGTACTTAAAAAAGTTCATGGAAAGGTTCATAGTATCTTCCAATTCTATTTCCTACAAGCTTTGTGAAGTACCCTCGTATGATGGCCCTGAGAATACAATAAATTAATATTCATAACTGTCTTGAGTTATTAAAGATACATGTAAGGTTTTAGAGCTACAGTTAGAGCAATTTTATCCTCTAAATATCTTATCTTTATTAGATAAGACTAATAAACTTAACTATTAGTTTTATTGAGCCTTAATTCTCTATAGATTTCTCAGGTCTAGTGTGATCTGGTATTATGTCTGTGATAATTCTATAGGGCATTGAAATTTCAGAATCAAATGTATCCCTAAGATCTATAAATTGCTTTTTTTTTATTTGCACATCTGGCGCTCTCCCCCAACCAGCCAGCACAAGCAGTCTAGTGACTCTTGATGGCAAATGAAGAGGAGGAGAAAGCTGTTGGATAGAGCACAATTAGGAAATGTAATTAACATTGTAACCCTTCTCCTGTTTCTAGCTCACTTCCCCCTTTTCTTTCAAAGAGTCACAATTTTCACAGAGCACTTCCTCCCAGTTCTGTTTCCTTCTCCTAGTGATTCTGATTAAACCAGATTTCATCCTGTTCAATAGGGGTGAGGGAGGGAATGGGAAAAGAAGACCTCTGTCACAAAAGCTAGTTAGATTCCTGGGTTTTCACATCACATTTTCATTATTTCATTCGTTATCCATCATCTCCACTTAAACACAGGGAAAATGCTCACCAAGTGCCCCTTAGCAGGACCTCCTTGTAATTCTGCCCCCAAGGAAGTAATTCATTTGGTATTGGCACATAATCTTAAGCATTATGCTTGGCCATAACACAAAGTTCAGGTGAAACTTGGCTGAAGTCAGGGCAGAAACATGGCAGTGTTAGAGACGGGATAATCACAAACCCCTTTGGGCCTTAAATGATTAATAGTAACAGCCCATAGTTACTATTGCCAGGGATGCTGTCTAGGAGTGCCCATGTTTCTGCTCCATAGGGGATCCATTTTCAGTTCCCAATCCAAACAGGAAATAATTTTGCCTGTCAAAATGGTTGAGCTCTTATCCTAACATAGCCATCAACTTAAGTTACCAGGAGCCATAAAGTGCTCAGTTTACAGAGACAGAGCTGAGGCCTTAAAACAACCTTTCCTTAACTTAAGAAATTGAGTCTCATAACAACTGGTGTAATAAGGGTGTTGAAGCAAAGAAATGAGAGCCTAATGTAGATACTGGGACAAGAGCAAATTCGGACATAAAAAGAGGATACAAACTTGATTAGAACTTTTCCCTTCATCACACTGGTTGAGAAATACCATAAGCTTCTCAGTGAAAGGAACTGCAGACTTAGAAACTTGTGCAATAAACTGTACAGAGCTCTGTGTAAAGTGTTTGATGCTTTTAAATACCTTTCCAAAGTCTTAATTAAAGGAATCCCTCTAAATACTGCTGTATGTAGACACCTACTGTATGAAATTGGCTTCATTATTTTGGAGTTTAAGTTGATTTACATGGTTCTAATTCTTCCCCTCAAAGTTTATTCTCACATAGGAGCCAGAGATCATATTAATTCTAAGCGAGACCATTCTCACTTCTGAACAAAAACCATTATATGGTCTTATATGCCACTTAAAATAAAACCCAAAGCTCTTTCCATGGCTTAAAGGCTCTAGATGATCTGACCCTCAGCTATCTCTCTGATTTTATCTGCTGTCACTATCATCTGAGAGTCCTTATCTGAGCATGCTATGTGGGGTCTCCCCACCACAGTGCCACTTACTACCCCTTATCCTGTCTCGTGTTTCATATAACACTTGCCTTCATCAGACATATTATATATTTCCTTCATTACTACCTGTCTTCCTTTTCTAGGAAGCAGGCCTTTAGAGAACAGGGGCATTTTATGTTTTAAGATACCTAGAAGAGTGTTTGGTAAACAGGAAAACTAAATAAAAGTTTGTTGAGCTGATGGTGTAAGATCCTTATATATACTAGTTTAACTAGATTATAAATTAGGACACTTGTAGTCTGCTTGGTATGATAACAGCCTTTTAGGCATAATTTTCTGTTTTCAGTTATCTAAGCTCTTCTGCAGACAGGTATTCGATAAGGGCCAGCATCCCTTTACCTACTATGGATGGGGGGGAGATTACGCATAGAGTATTTAAAAATCTAAAATCACTGCAAAACCATGAAAAAAATATTCAGTCAGTAAGGTCTCCTGTTTAGTGAATTAACTTTGTAGGACTTAATGCCATACATGACATGGCATGTCATAGGCTTATAATATTGTCATATTTTATTTCATTTCAAGATTTAGGAGAAGAGTTAAGACATAAGTATCTCTCATTCACTTTTAAAAATATGAGGGAGATACATTAAAATATTAGGGTATGAACTTTAAGTCATGAAAGGAAGTAGGATATTAGTACTGAGTAGATAACAAGAAGCTGTTTTCTTTCTGTGCAAGATTATAGCATGTCGGGAATAACTGATAGTCAGAAACTTTAAATTTTATAAGATTTCACATTTATTATCTCATTTTATTTTAGAAATATTCCTGTGGGGTGGATAGTACTATAAATCTCTTTGTGTGGATGAGGAAACAAGATCAAAAATTGTCAGCAACTTATTCAAAGTGATACAGCCAGAAGGCAGCCACACTAGGATTCTAATAAAAATCCACTTATTTCCTGTACTTTTCTGCTTCATGCTGGCTTTCCCCAATAGAAATGGTACCTTAAATTTTAATAGCCAGAAAAACAGACTTAAAATTTTTTTTCATGGTCTTAGATTTCCAAGCAGGCAGATAAAGTACTGTATTTCTTTGAAAAAAAAAAAAATGTTTAGAACAACTGCATATTCTTTTCATTATATAAGAACATGTTAAAATAACTAAAAATTAAACTGATTAAATGCAAGAGAGAAATAGAACTACTTTAACTAAACAGTATCTTTAGAACTTCACTACATTCCTAAAACTTGCAACAGATCCAGGTATGTTGTTAGAACACCATGGTGCTGAAAAGTTTCTCTTTATCTCCTACAACATTCAAGCATTAAAATACACGAAGACATAAATGATGCAATTAAATTATACTCAAACATAAATGTTTTACTAATTGCACCTAAGGGAGAAAAATTGCCTAGAAATTTCCTGAAATAACAATGACTCCAACTGCTCTTTTAAATAAGGCAAAGAGAAATATTGCTTAGTTCTTCATGCATTTCAATCCAAGTTTTACAAGATAGATTTGACAGATGATTATAAGTTTTAAATGCCTTATACATATATTTTTATCACAAGTGTTACATCACAAATTTCTTTAATCCAAACTATATTTGTATTTAGATATTTCAATTCTGTAAGGCAGAAGTTGAACTTCCAGAAAGAAAATTCAATTTAGTATACCCCAAGTATGGTAAAACTCTAACATAATTCAGTGGAAACAAATGAACTGAGTTAATTAAAGATTTAAAATCTAGTTCTGGCTCTTGCACTTAATCACTTGTGTGAATTTAAATGATTTTCTTAATGTCCCTGGACTTTCACTTTCTAAACTATAAAATGAAATAATTAAACTTGAATTCTCTACCAAATCTGAAATAACGATTATTTGATCTAAACATGAGACTTCTCAAAATCCTAATCAGAACATACCCATGAAACTTAAAGGTAATATAGAAAGACCTTTGACCTAATACAAGTCTTATGCACTTTCCCCTGAGAACAAGATCTCAGTTCATTACTTAAGACTTACTGATTTTATTTATATACAGTCTTACCAACTTTCATATTTTATTATTTGACCTAAAAGCTGTAAGGAATGCAGGGAACATTTATACTTATAATAGAGATGAAGTAGTGAAATATAATAGTAATGGACTGCAATAAAAATCTGCTTTTTAAGTTTATCATAGTAATGAATGGTCACAAAAATCATCCCTATTAAAAAAAGGTTAGTTTACATTCAGTATATCCTACTTAAAAAGCAGGACATGTACAGAATTTTATAAGTATTTCTACTTTAGATTTCTTAAGTAAGAAACTGGGAACATATAAACATATAAAATTAACTAAGAGTTATCTTTCCAGACTATTCTAAATAAATGATGTATGTCCCTGTCTGAAATCTTTAAGAGGCAAAAATTCTGACTTTTTCAATTGCAACAAAATATGAAATTTTCACATTGAAGGAGTTCCTTTAAAGTTGTCTGTGCAATAAAGTAAAAGTAGAGGGTTTAGCAATGCTCATTGCTCTTCCACACTTTCTGGGGTTGAAGGCCTTGTTTTATCATCAAGACTTTACAGGGATAATTTGGTTTCTACTGAAGTAATGGACATGCAGATCCTCTCAGATACGCAGCATGGTTGATGAAGGTTACAGGAAATTAACCTGTTTGCAATTAGGAATCATTTTCTTTCTTTAGGGTGTTGGTCAGGGATCCAGCAGGAAGCAGAAGGAACACACAAATTAGAGTAATTCCAGTGGGCTTAATAAAGGGACTATTCACAGGGATGTAAAAGAGAGTAGGAAAACACAAGAGATAGTGCCATACCCTGGAGCTGGGAACATAGAGGCCATAAGACTACTAAGACTGTAAAATCAAGGAAGGGGACACTTACCTGGATTGTAAGAAAATTCAGGAAATTGGAAGGAATTAATAAGGAAATTGGAAGGGAAGTGGTAAGAAGAAAGGACACTTTGAGAGAAACTGTACCCTCATGTGAAGGACACAGCCAGCCTGAGTCTTTTTCATAGGAGAAAGACCTGAACAGACAATGCATAGGATACATATTCCAATGTCACTCTCCTCCTGTCCTGACGTCTCTGGTCTGAGGGCAGAGACTCTTGCCTCAGAGGGCAGAGTCTGTGAACCACACAGGCCAGCCTTTTGAGGCACAAGACAGGGTGGAAAACAGTGGACAGTGAATCTAAAGAACAGATCAGAGATATTCAGCATCTTCAGTTCCTGAGGTTTCATAAGACGCACTTTGGTAAGTGCATGTAGCAGTCTGGTGAGAGGACGAAGAGGAGGAAGTGCCCAGTGGAAAGGCAAGAGAGCCAAGTCAAGCTTCTCCCAAGGAAGAGATGTCTACGCTGAATCTAAGGTTTCACCAGGCAGAAATAGGGAGGCAGGACATTTTAGGCAGGAGGCCTCAGCCAATGACAAGACTAGAAGGCCTGTGAAACCTACTGCTTTAAGTGAGGTGAAACTAATACAGATAAATCATATTCAGAGTGGTGGAAAAGAATAAGGAAAGTTAGAAATACTCCAGTTCACATAGAATAGGTATAATGGGAAATTGGAAGGGCATAGAAAGGATAGGCAGTGGAACAATTAGAATGCTCAGGACGGGGATACCCCGAGTGGGAGTAAAGAGAAACTGAGTCAGGTGCCAAAATTCTAAATGAATGTGAGAAAAATAATTGGGAGACCATGTCCAGGTCTCCAGATGAAGGACAGGTTAGATGGCATTATGATTCTATGCATCATTAGAAAAAATTGCGTCTACCCACTGAATCCATACTGTAACCAAAGAGATTTAAATATCTCTGACTCAAAACTTTCTGAGTTGAATAGAAAAATATGCCAGCTGAAATTATCCCTTATCAGAATAATAGGATATACTATTTTTAGCATCAAGGTCTTTATTCCTATTTAATATGTAAGCTTCATCAACAACAACCAAAACCTACCACAAAATGTATCCTGATGATACTACTTGTTGGTGGCTAGCATATATCGAGAATTTGCAAATGCCTGACTCTGTTCTAATCACTTATGTTATTTAGTTCTCACAACAAACTACAGGTCACCTTCTTGTAATCATCATTTTACAGATAATATGATTCAGACTTAGAGAGATTTAGGAACTTGCTCAAAGCCATACACAGGAAGTAACACAGTGCAAACGCAAAGCCATGTTGGTTTGTTCCAGAGCCTTAAGTGCTGTACTGATTAGGCTAGATGGCAATTATAATCTTTACAAGCAGAACCGTGTAGAAATGTAAGTGGGAAATTATGTAGATGCAATGAATTTAGGCAAAAAAAAAAAAAAAAAGAAAAGAAAAAGAACAACCAGATCATTTTGGTTTTTAAATGATTCCAAATATTTTGACTATAATATGGTTGGTAGCCATTCCTTATGTAGTTATTAGCCATTCCTTATGTAGTTATCTTAGCTACCCATTTTTAAATGACACCCTGTCAATGAATCACAATATCCTACTGTGCTTATCCAACAATTCTATGTTTATCTAAAAAGTATGACATTAATGTTAAATTAAGTTTAAAACTGATGGTAAATTGAAACAAATTCAAGTTTCAGATTTGCATTAATTGTGATTTTTTGTTTTGTGAAACAGAACTCTGTAATCAATATTACGGGAAGCTAATGTTTAAACTGCTAATAAAAGGCTAATATAATCGTTGTTGTAGGCTATTTTACAGCCAATTTACCAGCATTCTTTCCCATGAAATGCAAAGACAGTCAAAATAGACTGATCAGACAATGAAACCTTGTTCTTTAAATGTACATAGATGAGATCTAACTTAAAAAAATAATACATTAAACTATGATGATTTATCGAATATTAAATATTCATGAGACATGGTTCCTTTTGACAGAATGCCTGAATTGGGGCAGGTGTTAAGGCCAAGAAGAATCATACTCTGGACACTCACACCGTCTTGTGATCATGATAGACTCTACTATTTTAAACTTATATTCAATTTTATATTGCAAGTTAAATGCTTCCTATCAATTCTTACAAAATGACTGAAAGACCTTATATATGAGTTCATGGAATTTACTTGCATCATTTGAATTAATCAATAATCAGTTACTGGCGGCCTACTGGCAAACACGTAATCTGTGACACTCAGGCCAGGTTTAATGCAGAGATGAAACAGAAAACTAGGAATGCTCAGAGAGGAGCAAATGTGTGTTCATCATACCAATCTGCAGGCCTATGGCTACAATGCTGCCCGCTACACTTGGGGAGAGGTAGTGAGACAGGTAGCCCCTGAGCAGAAAGGTCTGCTGCCTACTGCCCAGCCTTCCACTTATAATGAGACTGGAATTTTATCACTCTTTAAAATGTTATTGGGTAACACATTACTCCATAGTTAACAAACTTTAGAAGAGAATTCATTGATAACAAAATGCAAAAAAACATATAGTGTTATTCTGATCCTGTGAAAGATCCAGGACAATTTGGGGTTAGAATTAAAAATGTCACTAGAAATAAGAAAACGAATTAAAAAAAATTTTTTAACAATTAAAAAAAATTAGTAATACATAATAAAATACACTACTTCAAGCCAAAGCTCGGCAGGTACATTTAGTACTCTGAATGATTGGTACAATGAACACCACAGTTCCTTTGTATTTGTCATGTCAAGGCCTACTCTTTTAACAATACTTGACAGATGCTTAGTTAGAAGATAATAGACTCAAATGTTTTACAGCTATAAATGGGGTCGATATGGTATGCACACTCACCTTCCTTTCTTGTGAAAATTTTTAAGGGTCTAGAACATAGTTGGTGCTGCAAAGATGTTCATTGAATAGAGAAGTAAATAAACAAATATGTAAAATGAAGTTGGTTCTGTTCAAAGAAAAGGTAATCTTTTCCTCATCTACCTATACTTTCAATGATTTCTTGAGTATGCATACAAAAACTACATTCAAATATTCAAAGTACATTAGTTTTTATAGTGATTAACTTTTTGAAAAGCATGTTATATACACGTTTTGTAAAACATGTTATATACACGTTTTAAACATAAAATATATATAAAGCGATACGTTGCAAATCATTCCTTTTCTATATTCATTCATCTAGTTTCTACCACTTTTGCCAATATGTAATTACTATTATTAAATTTTTGTCTTTACATAGACTTTTTTGATATATATAACTGAATATGCCTATATATTTCTTCTTTCCATTTCAGAAATAGCATAGGATACATACTGTTCTTCAATGTGATTTTTTCCTACCTTGAGATATTTCTAAGTTAGTACAAGATGTGATCGGCTTGTTATATTTGTGATATACATTAGGATGATCCCTAAAGTGAAAATTAATTTTTTCACAGAATAAAGACATGCTTTTATTGCTTTCTTTCCCATTCAATCTCAAATTTAAAAAAGAAAAATTGCTAATTCCTGATAAAATATTAATCCTTCTTATATAGACCTTTATTAGTAATGATATTATGAATGCAAAATATGTGACTCTTATTTCAACCTGACAGAATTTTTGTGAAGAAATTTAAAATGTTCTTGGTTTATTTTACATAAGAATGTATGCCATACACTGGATATTTAAAAATACTTTTTGTCTACAGAAAGTAGCTAATGTTAACAAAATATAAGCCTATACTTATTGATTTGTAATCAATAGGGTACATCATTGCATTGTTTTCCCTCTGGTAGTGGTGGATTTGTACTTACATTCTACCCTTGACCTTATATGATAATTTGTTAAGTTGTTTATTCAACAAGTATTTATTGACTAACCATGAAGCACTCATAATTGCTGTAAGGGATACAAGAGATGTATGACATGATTTCTGCCTTCCAGAAGCTCAGAGGCAGGTGGCGGACATAAGACAAATATTTTAAGAGGTTTAAATAACTGCAACAGACAATGCTTCATTAGCAAATATTAGCCCCTTTCCATTCCCCTGGCCACCGGCCCCAATCAGGCTTAATTTCATCTCATCTAGACTGCCGTGTTAGATTCTTCCCTAGCCCCCTACATTCATAATCCCCCACTCCTATCCACTGTACACACTGAGTTGCCATGTGAGATGACAGCCCCAGTAATTGCACTCTCCTGATAAAAACAAAGTAAATATAGCGCCCCCCCCCCCCCCCCCCCGGCATTAAAGGTCCTCCTGATTGTAGGACAGGAGGACCTCCTGATTAAATATAACATTCGAGTTTGGGTTCCCTTTAGACTTTTCTTCATCTCATATTTATATTCGACATTTTTTCCCTGAAAAAATTCTACAGTTTTAATTTATTTCCTTTTCCTCATGCTGTTTTCTCTTCCAGAAGCATTCAGCTTCTCTTCTCAGAATTCTATAATCATCCAAAGGTGATCTTAAATACTATTTTGATATGGAATATAATCTGTACCACAAAGTGTGTACGTGTGTGCATGTGTGTGTGTAAGCAAGACCGCTTGTAGACAAGTCTAGATGCAGAGGCTATAGGAAAAGTTTATATGGTAATCTACACTCTGGCATATACTTTAATTCTTCGTTTACTTGTCTCCCCTGTTAGACTGAAATCCTTGACTAAAACTAGAATTACTAGTCTTTTTTTCCACTTTGGAACTAAATATAAACTTTGTACATAGAAAGTTCTCAGTAAATATTTATGCAATCAAATTAAAGTTATTTGAATCAAATGCTGTAGAAAAAAAATCAATTTCATGAAATAAACTATCCTAGGAAGGTTTTCTTGAATAAGGCCTTAGACATGCCTTTGGATATATGGAAAAAAAAATACGATGGAGACACTATGGTGAAAATTTGTTGAAATGAGACACTTAAGTCAATTAAAAACAAAATCACAAAAAGCAGCAAATCTGATTTTTATAGAGTTCTATATTCAATTGAAAGATATAATTGGGGTGAAGAAGGAAAGAGAGCCATGGTATTTCCATCAATATGATAGTAAAGCAGGACTCAATGACACTAACAAGAATCATTAAATAAAAATATACCAAATTTTCAGCTTTTCAAACTGATAAAATGTTTTTGGTCTGCTAAATTTTGGACTAAATTAAGTTGGAAATTTTCAGTTATATGAAGTCACTCTTTAAAAACTCATAATTGATTATTTCAAATAAGAATCTTCTAAGAATTCTTATAATTATAATAAATTATAGAAGTCACAATTATAAGAATTATAAAATTATATAAGATTACAAGAGTATTTATATTTGTCATCAGTGTCTCCTAATATAATGATAGCTAGTCTTTTAACTTAAATATTTGTTTTATCTTTTATATAATCTCTTTTATATCTATGTCTGCACAGTTGGATCACCTTGGCAGTTTTCTATAGGGCTTGGATGAATAAGACCATATACTAAATTTCCTCTTATTTCCTTTTTTCTTCCTTCTTTTTAGAAAATTCTGTAATTCCTGTATTAAATTACTTAAGATTAAAGATGTGTGAATAGGAAAAGAAAGTTTCTGAAGCAAATTTTAACCCACATGTTTTCCTTTTTATCAATAATAAAATATACAATTGCTTAATTATTTTTCAGAAGCTGAATATTTAATTAAATATTTACACTAACTGTAAAGATGATACTAGTGTATACTATAAACTTTTGCCAAATCCTCTAGAAATTTAGGTTTCATTACCATGTTCCCAGAAAAAAATAATCCATAAGCAGCATCTTGAACAGTGTATGGCTCAATGTTCCATTTAAAGGGAAATATCATTTTTCTAGAATAACTTAATAATAAATTTTATTTTCTGCCTACTTTGTTTCATGTTAAGAATACTGAAAAGAAAATGTATACAGGAGTGGAAGGCATATATAGGCACCCCCAAAGATGGTCACATCCTACTTCCCGGAATCTATGAATATGTTACTTACATGGCAAAAGGGACTTTGCAGATGTGATTAAGATTAGGGACCTTCAGATGGGGGACTTTTTTAGGTTACCCACGTGGGCCCAAACTAAGGTAAAGAATGCTTGTGGCCTTTAGAAGCTGGAAAAGGAAAGGAAATAGATTTCCGTAAGAGCCTCCAGAAAGAAACACCTTGATTTTATTTAGTTCAGCAAGACCCATCTTGGACTTCTAATAGAATCGTATGATGTTTGTGTTAAAACACTAAATTTGTGGTAATTTTTACAGCAAAAATAGAAAATACACCAGGCATATGGGAGAGTTGAAAATAAAATTAAAGAATTTATTAAATGTTTACTAAAAACTAAAGTTTCTATAAGAAATTCCCACTTTTTTCTAAGGACCAGTTTGGAATACAAAAATCTACAAATATATACATATAAAAAAATCCACTGCCAATCTCTTAGAAAATTGTACTAATTTTTAGACTTCATTTGCAGATTACTTACCTCTGAACCTGAATATATGAACAGAACATGCTTCAAAACAGTTTTTTATACAAATGAATTTATTGTATCCCCATTACGTAGAGCATCCCAAACACATAGCAGGCACTTGGTAAATATTTGCTGAGTGAATAAAGAAGTAATAATGTAAGACGTAATAATGTAATAATGTAAGTAATAATGTGAGAATGAATAAAGAAGTAGTAATGTAAGAGGAATTGAGAGAAATAACCTAGCAATGAATTACTACATGCATCTGTAGAATTCTAAAAGGTGTCATATTTTTAAAAACAGTAAAAATCATTGCCAACCATATTTTCCCTGTAGTAATATAAGTAATAAAGTGAAAACCAACATCAAATCAAAAGAGCTCCAATGTGTCTTTGAAATATGATCCAGTTTCAACCTTTCTTCTTTGTTCCCTAGTAGATATCACAATAGAGACCATGAAATAAAAACTCAACAACGGAAAATATTGTGATGATGAAATACAACATGAAACTGGTGGTATAAATTTTTGAGTTAACTTATCCACATAATTTATAATAACAATATAATCACACCAAATACTGATTGAAATTAGAATATTGATAAGAAAAAATTACGAAAGAAGTTACTTTGAATAAAAAAAATTTCTTTTTCATTTAATAATCCCTTGTCTCTATTTAAATGTTCAACATTTAAAGTTTGTAAATTTTGATAAAACTTAAACAAAAGGTGGTAAATACATAAAGACAACCAGATGGTGAAGAATTAAATGCTCCCATTTAAAAACTAATGAATCTATATAATTTAACAATCTAACCTAAGAGACCAGTTCTCTAATTTCACTTCTATAATTCTATCCTGGACAAACAGTCTTGAATGAAAAACAGATTTATAAAAAAACCACAATATTTTTTTTTTTCTTTTTTGTGACTGGTAAGGGGATCGCAATCCTTGGCTTGGCGTCGTTGGCACCGTGCTCAGCCAGTGAGCGCACCAGCCATCCCTACATAGGATCCGAACCCGCAGCGGGAGTGCCGCTGCGCTCCCAGCGCCGCACTCTCCCGAGTGAGCCACGGGGTCGACCTCACAATAATTTTTAGTATAACAATACTTATGCTTAACTTATGCCTAACGTAAATGTCTAACAATAAGAAGATGATTAGGTAAATGGTTCATACATTTAAACATCATGCAGTAAAACTAAAGCATAGCATGAAAGAAAATCAGGGTGAAAAATTTTAAACAGTATTATCTTAATTATTTTAAAACTTGAATCACAAAAAATTGGAAAGCAACATGCTAAAATATATACAATTGGTAGTACTGTGGATTCTTTTAATTTTATGCTATGTGTTTTTACTCTGTTGTCCAAATTTCCAATACTGAAGTTGATATTATTTTATAATCAGATAAAGCATTTTTTAATGAAAAAGTTCTAATGTAAATAATTTTTTTCTTGATCATTCAGCATTTCATATATTATGACTGTATGTACTCCATGAAAGCTTCTGAAGTAATGGGTTGCTTTAGTTCAATCCATGGACTTTTCCAAATAGCATCAAAGTACATTTTAGGTTTGGTTTGAGGAACAATATCATCTTAAATAATGAAAGTTAATATTAACTATGAGGAAATTGGGTGCTGGGGATAGGTCAGATAATTTACCAGACAAAAGGCCTACTATTTTTGGTAATTTCCCAGAGCTGGTTTCTATAATAATGTTATCTATATAGTGTTAGGTGCTCGAGCTATTATTATTATATAATCACTTCCTATCTTTGCAGGTTCTTGGGACATAAATTCCATAACTCTGTAAACTTTATTCCAATAATTTGGGTAATAATTAGTATTGTACATCACTGTAGGTCAAATAAAAACAATGTATTGGTGAAATTACTACTTACTGTGGTAGCACAATGAATATCTTTCCATATTGTGGCTTCCCTGGAGAGATCAGTGACTTCAAACAAATTATCAAGAATCACTTCCCCAATCATGTCATGTCTAGAAAATCTGTCAAAATCATACAGACTGAAATGTAGTTTTCGGTTGCTTAGTTGATCATATGCTACAGGAAATAGAAAAGTTTCATCAAATAGAGGATTTAAAGTTTTTCTGTGCACACGGGTCTGAAATTTCTTTTTCCTATCTGGAAGGAGATACATCTTCACGTAAGGGTCTGAAGTTCCTGTGAAGTCTTTAGCAGGGAGATCTAAGGCCTTGATAATTTTAACAACTAGAAGTTCATTTTCATAATCATACTGGAGGGTAAAGTTAAGTTTCCCACATGTTTTGACATCTTCTTTCCTGTTGCCCTCAGAGTCAACTGATTTTTGTTTGTAGAGCTCTGGTTTTATCCTCCCAATGCTGGTTGTTGTTTCTCCTCTTTGTAAAACAGGTTCTGCTCCCATGCTAAAATCAACACTGGAAACCTGCATTTGCCTTGGTAGATGTCTCCTGAAGGAATTGTGGCTGTACACACACACATACACACAAAATCATTTAGGTAGATCATTTTGATAACAATGTTATACAGTGGCATATAAATTCTCCCCCACCCCCAGAATAATGAAAAGATAACTATATCTATAACTGTATCAATATGGACAGATGGACACACACACACACAAGCCTAGGACTACTTCTGAACAAACAGAATTGCAATATTGAAAGAAAAAGTGTCCTAAAATTCTAGAAACCCATGAAACACACAAATGTACATTTTTATGAGCTTTCAGAATTTTGTACTCTCAATCTTAAGCACATAATTAAAGATACAGAAAAACAAGACTACCAACAAAGTTCAGTATTCCGCAGAAAATTGAGTGTTATCAATTATCTGAGTATGTAAGCATTATATAGACAAAAATCATTCAGATGGCTGATTTCTTTCCATCTGAATATTTAGGTCTCATGAATTTCATGTTTTAGTAACTACAGCATTAAAACAAAAAACATATGATAAGCCCACATATTCTTATAATGTGTTAATTATATCTAATAATTAAGATAACTAGATGAATATTTACTTTAAAAGGAATATATAGTGTGACAGCCAAAATGAGTACATTTTCCTTTTTCAACATAGAGTGGGCAACAAGCTCTAAAGACAAAAAAAAAAAAAAAAAGTAAAATTTTAGAATTTAGGGGCAACATAACAGAGTTTTTAAAATTCAAACTGAATTTCCTGTAGCCACTGTTACTATTCATCTAGCCAACATTTCTAGAATATTAAATATATAGGCTTACCAATGTCTTCTGAATATGACTTGCATTAAGATCTGCTTCTCTTCTGCTTCCGCAATGACTCCTAGCAGGAGCTATGGCAACCTAACTGTCTCCTCAAGGCTTAGTCCCAGGTCTTTGTTCTTATCCCCAGTCTGTCCATCAGACTAATCATCAGTTCTTGGACTATAATTATTGTCATGAATATGATGGTTCTTCAGGTTATGTCCCAGCTACATAAACTTCATGTCCCAAATCTACAAATCTCCAAGGAAGATTTCTACACAGATGTCCTAATTTCACCTCAAACTCAGGCAAACTCATCATTTCTGCCTTTTCCTCTCAAACCTGTTTTCTCTCTCTCTCACAATCTCTGACAATAACGCGAGCATTTTTATCAGTCACTCATGCTTGGAAACATACAGTATGCTTTGAATCACCTTCCTCTTTTCCATGGGATTTAACTCAATTTTTAAAATCCAGTTGAGGTTTCCTTGGAAACATCTTGTATAACTGTCCATTCCATTCCATTTCCATTGCTGCTCAGCTCAGCCCTTCATCACTGTATACTTTGCTTTTTGTAGTAGCCTTCACCTGGCCTTTCCTCTTCCAGCTCCTCCCTCCTTCAGCACACTGTCAGGGAACCCACTCCAAAATCTTTTACTCACTTCTGCTTTCTTCTGTCTCAGGTCTATACCTTTTATAGCACTAAATAATACTGAGGACTTTGCTCAATTAATATTTATCCATTGATGTACACATAAAAATTGTTTTCTTAAAGTGGAATAAAAAAATTAGTGAACACCCAGAAGTGAGGTACCTAGGCACAAGGCCACTTGAGAAGTAGTCAGAGGAGACGAGAATGTTGAACCTAGAAAGGAGAAGAAGCATGCTAGCTTTCTTCTAATGGCTGAAGGACTGTCATGATGAAATAAGTATTTATGGAATTTATAAGTACCCAGACTTCAGCTTAATAGAAGGGAAAATTAAAAAATATCTAGAGCTATCCAACATGGTATAATAATAAACTTCCCCAAACTGGAAGTGTAAGGCAAAGGTTAGATCTTGAAGGAAAAGACTTCTGCCTTAGTGAAATGCTAGACCGTTAAGTGTTTTCTACCCTAAGTTTCCGTGATTCTTTGTCATTCTATTGTTCTTTGATAATTTTAAGGATCTAAAATTCACAATACATATAATGTGTATTAAGAAAGTGAAATTTGTTAAAATCAGAATTATAAGAAACCTGAGGGTTTTGTCAAGTTCATTCTCTTATATTTAATTAGTTTATTTTCTATAACTGGACTAAAATATGGAACAATTACTCAAACAACACAATAAAAAATGCTTAGAGCTTTACTGAAATTAATTCAACCACTCTATATAGTCCCCTTTTACATGGAAAAGAAAGACAAGCCAAAATGGGCTGTAAGAGTGTCAGCAACCTAATGCTGTATTATTCACAGATTTCTCAAAAACATTTTTTAAAGGATCTATATAGTTCAGTACATACATTGCAAATTAAGATAAGGACTGAGACTGGTAAAGTGGTGAAACAGTGCCACAGGTGTAAACACAGCAGCTTTTTGGAAAGATCTCTTCCTCAACATTCTGCTTAGCCTCACAATGGGCACGAAAGGCTTTTAGTGTGCTGTCATGGAGAATTATACGGAAGAAAAGAGAATGCATTAGGAAAAAAATGATATTCCAGTATCAGATTAGTGTTAAAGAATATCAAGAATTAGAAAGGAAAAAAAAATCTAATGGCAATGTGGGATGAAATGGAAGAATAATAAGAGACAAGAAAAAAATAAGGAAATATACACTATAACATTTTCACCATAAAAAATTAAAGTGTGCCCTTGCTTGTCTGGTTTTGCCAGTGAAAGCTCACATAATGAGTGCTTACGATGTGGCAGGTTCAGGCGTAAAGTCTTTATTGACTCATTCAATCCTCATGTAAACCTATGAGGTACCGACTATTACGTTCCCTAGTTTACAAATGAGGGCACTGAGGGAACAGCGGTAAGTACCTTATTCAAAGTTACACAACCAGGCAGGTGTTAAAATTAAAATTTGACTGATGGAGTCTGGGTCTAGTGGCCACACCCTTGACCATCATGTTATACTGTCATATTCATGGTTATCCCAATTGATTAAATTATTTCAAAACTTAATCGTTCTACTAAGTAACCATATAAAATATTAGAAATTTATTTATATATGCTTCTATATAACTTTTTCCACTTAAACATTATAGATAACAGAATTATGTAATCCACTAAGAGTCAAAGTTTACTTGGTTAAAATAGCTTGAGATATGTTTTTAGAGAAGTTTTTAACTTTTTTGACTAGTTACCAAGAATTGAAAGAAAGCAAGAATGTTTAATTTGTAAGTAAAATTATGATTAGATATTAGGTACAAATTTCTTATTGAGTTTATAGTTATGGTACATTTTATAAGAAATTACATATAGTTTGAAAATAGTAGCAAAGTAAAATTTGTAAGGCAATTTATGCTATATCACATGTTAAAAAATGACTGATTAGTTAAAATTTCACTATAATAGAAAAACTATTTCTATACGGAGAAACATACTAGGACTATTTTATCTCAGGTCAGGGAATTAGCTCCTAATTAAAACTAAGCTGAATTTAAGACACAATATTTTAGGTTCTAAGCGTGTATATATGTAAAAGTCTTTATTAACTTAAATCTTGAAGTGATCTGCTTCCTCAGATCTATCCCATTTTAACGCATGAGGCATGCCATGAAACATATTTTTACCCTAAATCCACCCCAGATATAAAAGACCAGGAAATTAAATTAGGGTCAGGGGAAGGTCAGAGAGAATTTATAAATATAAAAAGAATTCAAAAAGGAATAAAGGTAGTAAATGGGTTGTGAAGTATTAAAGGGGTCTAGTAAAAACCAGTTTATATATTCAATGTTCCTAAAATATTTAGGATATTTTATTGAATAAATAATCAAATACTCCTACTAAAATCACTTTTACTTATGCAACAATCTTTTGATGTTTGTGAGCAAAAACTCCCAAGAAGTTAATTTCTTATTTTTTATAGATTTATTCCATAATTTCACACTCACTTTGCTTTTCGATATAATAAAACTTTAATCTTTTATCCTCCACCCCAAATCAGTAACTTCTTCTTTATGCCTCTGAATATAATTTGTGGAGCTGTAAAGCCCCTTCTAACAGGAATAAAAGAGTAGTAACGTTTTTGTTCTAGTAAGCCAGTGTCCTAATTATAGGGTAAACGGTGCATATTCTAAGTCACAGTTTAGCGAGTCAGTTAAGAAAAGCTTTAATTATTGCAATGTTAAACTATTGCCATGACAACATAGATCTTTTTTTTCTTCTTGTCCTTTTTTCCCCCTCTTTTAGAATGACAGTGATTAGTGCACATATAATCTCACACAAATATCCAACCAAAGTTCAAGCCATTTGACAGCTAATCATCCCGTTCTTATCCTTCAAATCTAAGAGGGCATCACCCAAGTACTCTTCCAGAGAGGGAGAAACTTTCCCCATCTTACCTGGACCACTGAATGTAACTAGATACAGTCAATATTACTTGATCCCACAGGAATATAATGTATTACTATGGTGATTTTCAAATATTTACTACCAAGAGATCCTTTCCTTCAAACAAAATTTGAGGCCAGAAGTTGAATATGTAAGAACAGAGGTTTCCTGGTAGACATGTGGTCAGAATCTTGAAAACTCTGGAAACCAAGCCAATTTTTTCCCTCCTTACAGAAAAAAAAAATGTTTCAAGCCTTGTACATTGAGATGAAGTGGAAAAAATGCTGAACTGGAAACAGACTGAAGTTTGGTCCCGGTGCCCTATGTAGTGAGAGCAACTTTGGGCAAGTCACTTAAATTGTTTGAGTTTTACTTTCCTCACCTATAAAGCAGCCTTTCACAGTTTTCATGAACATCAAATGAGATATTACAGATGACTGTGAAAGGTATAATTTTTCGTACTGATATTAGTTATTATCATTAGAATTCAGGATGCAAGGAGCCAAAGTGCAAATGCCATTATTAACTCTCTATTTTTAACAAGTTCAAATCTAGTCTTCTTGTTTGGGGATGCAGGCATGGCACAAAGGCATTCCCATGTAAGCATGTCCTGGATCACTACTCTGGACTAAAGAGACCCTCCAACTAACTCCTCAGCACCCAACTAACTCACTTCTCAGCGTCCTAAAGTGGAAAACCTATGAGAGAGCTTCTAAAATTTCATAGAAAGATTCATATTATCTTTTAATTCTATTTTTCCATGAACTTTTTGAAGTACTTCCCATATATCCTTATAATTTTATTCCCATGTCTTTACATTCTATTAAGACACCACAGATACTGCTCGAGAAATCAGAGAGGAAAAGTAAAAATATCTTTAGCAGCATTTCATTCAACATGTTTAAAAGGAATTCCTCCTTTTTTGTTTTAACACTGAAATTTGCATCAGAAACGATCACCATATATTAAAAGTTACAGCCCTATTTCATAGTTAAGGAGGTTTGAATAGTAAGACTAAATCAAGTTTCTGATAAACGAAGTATTCATTATTTGTTGTCTATTTTCTTCCATTCAATTTGAAACAAAGACAAGAGTGATTCATTCATTACACAAATATCTGAGCATATGCCATGCAAGGCAGTACATGTCTGAAAGCAGAATAAGTTGTTTAAAATGCCACAATGAATTTTTAAAAAATAATTAATTGACCTCTGTATCCTTAATTTTGCTTCTGAATGTTCTTCTGTGTCTTCCCCATTTACACCTCACATGGTGGCTAATATGTTTGCTGCAGCCCTTATTCCACTAGGCCTGGGGGTAGGGTAGTTGTACATTTCTCTTGTCCCCTATTACCACTTTCACATCATTTTCCCTTAAACCACAGCTCCCGGCTCTGAAGCTCAAGTCAATCATATCCCCATTACCACTTATTGTTAGTTATCTAATGACATCCAAAGCACCCCCTTTAAGTCTTCATTATATTAGTCTCCTGATTCACTAACACTCTCTTTGACAATGTTTCTGTTCTAATTCCCAGTAATGTATATGTTTCTTCTAACCACCTGGCCTCTCCGATGATGTTGTCTATGTACCTCAGTCACTATCACGTGCATAGCGAGATTTTGACAACATCATTAACTGCAAACTCTCTACAACCCCAATTTCATGTCTGCCTCTGTCTGATCAATACCTACTACCTTTCCAGGTTCTTTTAAGATAGAAGAAATAACAGTATGCTTTTATACTAAGGATACTGATCAAATATAGAGGGAGAATTAATAATGCAGGAATCAGAGAGGCACATTCTTAAAGATGACATGAGGGAAAAAGGGATCTAGTGTACAAGTGGAGAGATTGGCTTTAGATAGAAGCACTGGAGGTTAGTCCAATATCCATCAAGAAGGCAAACATGTGCACAGACGCTAGTAAGAGGGTTGATGATGTGGTGGAAATCTATGGAACTATAGAAGGTTTTTTGTTTTTTGCTTCAATTTTTTTAGTGAAATGGAAAGCAGGGTCATTAATTGAAACTGAGAATGAGGAAGAAGGTGATAAAAGATTGAAGAAAGGTGAGAAGCGTAAAATAGCCTTCTTGAGAATCAGGAAGATTAAGGGGGAAAATCGATTGCTAAGCAGCATTAAGTATCTACATGAGGAATGTGGTCACAAATTTAAAGTGGATCAGTGAAAGTTGTTTTATCTTTTTTCCAGTCATTTTCACTTGCACATGTGTAGGTGTAGAGATGAGGGAGAACTGAATTCAATCAGGGCTGTGGTTTTGCCCTGCAAATAAGAAAGTAGACAGCAACAAGGGAATTGGAGTATATGCATGAGAGCACCTTTAAGGAATGACAATGGAATTGAAACTGAGTAAAGAGGAAAAAATAATATCAAGGAATTAGGGACTATGAAATGATGACAGAATCAATGGACTGGAGGTGCTGGTGAGTTGGAAGGTTGTCTCAGTTGGAGTATGAGAGGGTCTTAAAGAACCTTCTTTCTAATCACCCTCATTCTCTCCTGTATGGCTTTGTTTCTCTAACACATTTTCAGCAAAACTCCTAGAAAGAGTTGAGTCCAGTATATTCACTGTCAAATTTATCTCCTCCCATTCTACTCAAATCTACTCTGATTAGCTTTTCACATGCCCTACTCCATCACAACTCTCTTGAAAATGTTAACAATGTCTCCCTCACATTG
This sequence comes from Cynocephalus volans, assembly GCF_027409185.1. Classification (NCBI taxonomy): domain Eukaryota; kingdom Metazoa; phylum Chordata; class Mammalia; order Dermoptera; family Cynocephalidae; genus Cynocephalus; species Cynocephalus volans. The sequence continues at coordinate 80,506,247 of NC_084471.1, read as the reverse complement.
CTAAATTCATGGGTCAATTCACAGTCCTCATCCCTCATCTGGCCTTATCAGATAATCCCTCCCAGGTAATCCCTCCCAGTTGTTTACATGTTCTCTTCACTTAGCTTTCAGGTTGTACCCAACTGGCTTTTCGCCTACTTTACTAGTTTCTACTTCTCAATCTACTGTGTTGTTCCTGATGTCTTAATACAGGGTACCTCAGGGATTTGTCTCTGGTCTTCTCTTCCCTATCTGCAGTCACCTCTTTGATGCTATCATCTCCTGGCTTTGGACACCATCTATGAAGGTACTTCGGAATATTTGTGGAAAAACAGAATTAAAAGATAATATGAATCTTTCCATTAACTTTTTGAAGTACCCTCATATATGCTGAGGACCTCAAATTCATATATGTATCACAGATTCTCTCCTGAATTCTAGAGGCATTATCCACTTGCCTACTTAACTTCTCCACTTAGATTTCTAACAGAATCCTTAAACTCATCAGGTCCAGTTCTCTTTTTCTTGCCTCTCAAACTCACTCCATTCACAATCTCTCTATCTCAAATGAATTTTTCCAGATGCTCAGGTCAAGACCTCAAAGTTATCTTTCATTCCTCCCTTTTTATTCACATGCCACAGCTATTCTGTAAGGATATTCTGTTTGTTTTACCTTCAAAATATATCCTGAATCCAATCAGTTCTCACCACCAGCAACTACCATCTCCCTGGTCTGAGCCACCATTGACCCTGGCCTGGATGATGGCCTCCAGCGTGGTCTGTCTGCTTCTATCCTTGTGCCTGCCTCAATGTCTATTCTTGAAACAACAGACAGAGTGATTCTGTGAAAGACGAATAAGTCACACCACTCCTTTGATTTAAAACCTTCTAGTGGCTTCCCGTATTTCTTAGAGTAAAAGTCAAAAATGGTTTAGCTCCTGCTATTTCCAGCTTTTCTCCAAGAATTCTCCATCATGCTCTTTGCTACTGCCAGTCTGGCCTCCTGGTTTGGGTGAAAACATAATGCAGGTTCTAGTCAGGGCCTTTGCAGCAGCTGCCTCCTCTTCACAAAAAGCTCTTCCAGACACATATATGGTCTACCCTCGATCACATCAAGTCTTCATTGAAGCGTTACTTTCTCAGCAAGATCTATCCTGACTACCATGTTTAAAATGGCAACACAGTCTCCCATTCAGGTCTGCTGATCCCTTTATTTTGTGCTGTTATTTTCTACAGAACTTAGTACCTTCTAATTCATCCTATATTTTACTTATTACCTTCTAATACATCATATACTTTACAAGAATGTATGAAGGAATTTTTGACACTTTTGTTCCCTAACGTGTATCAGATGTTAAGAAAAATGTCTGGCACATAACAAATGTTCAATAAATATTGTTGAATACATAAATTAATTAAATATTTTTCCCTGAAAAATTTATCCATATGACTAAATAGCCATCTAATAATAATAAAAACTGGAGAAACAACTCGTTGTCTTCTCAAATATGATGGTTAAAATCCATTTAAGTAAATTACCTTTATTCTGTTCAAAGAATTTATAGGCTATTTGTTCTGTAATAGCAATTAATGAAATAAATGTTCACTTATTCTGAAAATACTTGCTTTGACCTCTCTCCATGTGAAAAAAAAGTATAAATATAATGACTGATGATAAGCTTTTGATCTGGCATATATTTAAAGGAATGTATATGAAGTAATTGGAAACAATTTCCTAGTAGTTTTTGATTTACGCATAAAGTTCTGAGAACATAACATTTTATATTATAAGAAAGGAAGTAAATATAGAATAATGATAAATATTAAAAAAATTCTGAATAACAACTGGTCAAAATAATAAATCTAAGAACTTATGTTTTAGTATTACCAGATCCCAAGAAGGTCTGTGTATTCTAGCTCTAAACTATGTATTCTAGCTCTAAATTTCTCTGCTCAGCATGCCATTTCAGGCCTTCCCTTACTTTGGAATATGTTTTAAACTAACATGAGCACATCTCCTTGTGAGCTCAGCTAGGTTTTGGAGAAAAATAGTCACAGTCCTCCAAATGAGTTCACCCACCACTCTTGGTGATTCCTCTGTGCCTCCACATCTCTTTGAGCATATTGCAAATAGTGTATTGAAATGACCTGTTTTCAGATCTGTCTTCAACTCCCCAGCCCTGTTAGTAGACTGTGATCTTTATAATAGCAAAGACTAAGTTTTATTCATCTCTTTATGCATTTCATCATAAACATATGCTGGGACTAAGGAAATGTCTGTTGGAGTTTGTTTGAAAATAATTTACCCTCAGATTCCTGTGACTAATAAAATCAAACTTCCCAAGCATTATTTGTATTATAAAGAAGGGCCTAATCAATGTATAATTAGTGCTTATTTACAAGAGATCATATTTATCACTGCCAGAAAACAAACTCTTCAAGGTTGAATCTACTTTGTAAGGTTTTGTCTCTGGCCTTGGTTCAAAGAGCCATCCCATTTCAGAAAAGAAGCAAGTGTTTACAACAAAAACATATCTCTCATAAAGAGGTTTATTTAATCCACCTCAAGTTCTTGCATGTATGTATGTATGTATGCTATGAACTTGTATTTCTTAGTTCTTCCCATTGTTTTGGGCAAACACTGCTTCTTGCTATCCTATCTAGCTAGAAATCTTTCAAACTCTCTCTTTGTGTAACATCTTCATTTCTACTTCCTACATTGTCTTATAATGGACAATTTCAATTTTTGCTATCTTTTGAGTTAAACTTAACTTTTAAAATATCTCTTACTACAAACCTTGCAATCCTGGTTTATATATTTTTACATAGGTCTTCATTTTTTCTTATAACAAATGTACACTGAGTATTCTGACATTGTATGTGAGAATTTTAAGAATTACTTTTCTAATCAATCATAGCTAATTGTAAATATTACAAATTCATCAGCACATGAGTCAGTGATTTTTTTCCCAGGTACATTTGCCCGCTTTTGTTCATGTTCAAATGGATCTGCCATTATATTTCCTAATTATTTTCGGTAGGTATTTTGAATCATTTCTAACAGTGGCAAACTTACATAATTCGTCATGCTCAACAAATAATTTTGCCACTTACTATTCACCTCATATTTACACCATTAATGAATGCACAGAAAATTGGCTCTCATACTCATACCTACAAGTGTGTTATTATTAACCACCTTCTATTATGAACACAGTTTTATCTCACCACTTGATATCTTTAAAAGAGCAAAATGAAGTGGAGGGATGATCAATCAACCAAAAGCATTCACTTGATGCTTATTATGCACCTACACAGTGCTGGAAATTAGGAGGGCTTAAAAGTAGGTTCCATCCCTTGTTCTCTAAGAACTTAGCATCAAGTTTGGCAAACAGCTAGATGAAGCTCAATATTAGGACACTAAATAATTAATTGCTAAATTGTAGCTACAGCTTTAAATAATGAAGGATAATAGCTTATAATTGGGCAGAGAAAGTAGAGTCTCAGAGGCATTTTCCTTAAATGTCTTATAATGGGTAGAAATGAAGTCACCATTCTAGACAATGAGAAGCAGCATGAGCAAAAGTACAGAGGGAGAGAGATGTAAGGTCTTCAGGAGGATGACGGAAAGACCAAACACCCTTCTTGCGGGCAACCATGAGAGATCCATTTGAATAGACAAGATGAGGTCATTGGACTCATTTGCGGATGTTTTTTTTCAACAAATACACCCTGAGTTCCTAAAAAGCTTTGTCTAGACATCGCAAAGCCATATAAAGGTGAATATGGCAGATTTTCTGCCTAAGAAAGCAGTACAGAGCTACAAGTGTGGAGGCATATGGAACCACAATGCTATAATGGTATCTTGGTGTAATTAGATATTAATAGTCTTGAATGTCAGGCTTTTAAAATGTTTGGACTAGACATGAAATGATTGAAGTGTCACTTCATGTTTTTTATAAGGGATCTTAGATTCTTTCTTTACAGCTTTGTTAGATTTCTGTTTTGTGTTGTTGTTTGCTATTTTCTGATTTTTATTATACTTTACTGGTTTCAAAATAGACGTCTTCCCCTACAGTCTGTCCTATAAACTGCTGCCAAATTAATTATCTTAAAACATAACACTTATCTACGGGACTCTTCTGTTGCAAATATTTTTGACAGGATAGACTCTGAACATCTTGGTTATGATTTCAAGAACTCCCTATACTTTAATTCCGACTGACTTTACCTTCCATTATTTTTTCGTTCAACTGTATTTTCTGATCAAGTTAGTTTGCCTGCTGATTTCTCAGCAACACTTTCTTCTGTGACTCTTCACATAAAATGCTTCCACCTGGGATGCACATCTTCTTCTGATAACCATTATGTGAATTCCTAGTTTCCTTTAGCCTCAGCCTAAAGACCCTTCTCCATCCCTCAGCTAGAAATAATTTCTCTATGCACTGAATTTCACACTCTCCACCACACAGTTTGCGCTTATAATTCCTCATATTGAAGTTGGTATTACATGTCAGCTGGGTCATTTGGTTGCCTGGCAGGCTGATGGGGCCACATGCGCAGGTATTTGAAAAAGGAGACGAGAATTTGGGAAATGTGGTAGTTTCCAGCAATGCTGCTAACTCTGGACCTATCAGGATGTTATTTAAGTATCGAGACAAAACTCACTTGAAACGGTGTGACGTTGTTTGTCATCTACTCTCTGAGCCAAATAAAAGGGAGTCCCAACAGTGGATTGGAGCAAGGACATACTAATAAGGTGAGGAAAGCAAATATTAAAGTCAAACTCATTGTGTGTGTGTGTGTGTGTGTGTGTGTGTGTGCACACGCACGAACATGCACTCACATACCTGTGTATGTAGGTTTGATTTTGCTACATCTCGGTGAGAAGTTGGCATTTGAGCAGAATAATCTAATTTATAGTAGTGTGCCCTTGATCTCTGTGTCCAAGTGGACTGTATAATGAATTCAGCAATTTCCTCTTCCTCTCCATATAAAGGTAATTTCTAGTATGATGAAGTGATTAATATAGATGAGGGTTTTTGAGAACTAGAAATAATCAAGTTTTCTGCAAGGAATTCATCCCAGGCCAAACAGATTAAAATCATGACTCAAGTCATTCACAATAACCACATACCATTCCAGATTTCTAGTTGAGCAGAATGAGCAGGAAGATGCCCCTATTCTCCAACATCCAAATTACTCGTCCTCAGCAGACTTGTAACCACCATCTTTATTTGCAGAAAAATTACCTCCTTGGTTTTATGCTCAAAATGTGTTCCATCAATCTGGATAAATTTGAATTCTTACTCTTGCCAGCTGTATGACTTCAGGCAAATTTTTAAATCTCTCTGGGCTTCAGTTAACTCACAAGTAATGGGATAATTAATAATACTTACTTCATGAAAGTTGGTGCAGGATTAGTAGGTAGGGTGCCTTGGCATAGTAACTAAGTTGAAAGTTCTCAAAAATAACTCTTTTCTTCTTCCTTCCCCAGCCACCCACATAAATAAGGAAATTCAAAGAGACAGATGAAATGATATCAAAGTTCTAGCAAAATTATGAATTTATATTGTACTTTTTCTTTTAGAAAATACCAGATATGTACAATCTAATTTTTATGTTTGTTTTTAAGATTGAGAAGTGTTTTTCCAATTTATATCACATAATTACTGAGAAATCCGGGGCTAGATTGATGTATCTTCATTACTAGTTTATATTATTTCCAGAAAACAATTCTTCAACTAATGCCAATCATCACACATGTGTTTTCAGTATTTTTTCTCTCATTATTCTCTAGCTAGGGATAGTCAGATGAGCAGTTTCTTTATATTCAACAGATATTTTGGAGATAGTATTTTCTTTTTCTGAGTTTTCCAAAAAACATAGATTACTTCAGTTGGTCTTCATTGAGTATCCTTATGTAGGGTGTACTTATCAATTAAAAGAGTTGAATAATTCTGAATACTAAGCAGGTATATATACATAGCTGTTTTAATGTTTTAAAAATGTTTTGCAAATTAATTGAACATTTTTACCCTGAAATTTCTGAGTGTCTCAAGCAATTGTCGATATTAAACACCATATTTGGCCACAGTTTTCAGGGATGTTAGTAGTGATAATCAAGTAAACACATGAGATAATTTTAAAGCACTTTTCCTTATAGATAGACTCGAGACAGTGTTTTGGAAAAAAGCAAGTTCCCCCAAAGGCATTTTTTTCTATTTCCAAAACATGTTAAAAAAAGTAATATATTGGGTAATTATTTATATAGTTAAATAGCCACAATAAATAAAATGTTAAAATTATCATTTATTCAGTTACATAACATAAAAATCACAAATAAGAAAAAAATTTAAATGACAGTAAGTACCTCTGCTCAGGAAAACTTGTCACAATAATAACTAAATATGAGGCAAGCCTTGATTATATAATTTAAGTAGCACAGAAAAGTGTAACATGGACAAGATACCTCCATCCATCCTCCTTATCCCCAAATTCTTTATCTCAAAGGTAACAATTATTCTTACTTATTCCTCAGGGAAATATTTCTGAAAGAAGTGCATTTATTTGTAGATACAATCCTTTTGTATTTACACAAAAGATGTTGAATAGTCTTTCAATCCTAGTAGCAAACATGACCTATTTTTTCAATTTGATAGATTTCTGAGCCCACAAAAGTATGTCACGTCAGAAAATATTAATGCACTTTGGGTTCAGAGAGATAGGAAGGTAAGAGTAAGAAGTAAATTAGTCAGCAGGAAACAGCAGTTACCCTGTCCTAGGGTAAAACTAGTTGCAACTTCTGGGAACCAGAGAAACTACTATCATGTTTGTTTTAAGAACTGATGACTCTAGTTAGCAGAAAAATAACTCTTTTCAAGAATCTCCCTTCTTTTACAGTTAATACTATTTGAATACGCTGTGGCAAATTGTTTTCATTCAAACAAACTTTTGCTGATTTCCCAGCCTAAGTTAAAACGTATTTCATTAAGGAGGTCATCTTCCTCCCTTGTATGGACACTCTTTGGTATGCTCATGACATTTAGGCTCTTGTGGAAGTTATCATACTCTGCCCAGTGTAAGAGTTTGGTCTATATAAGCTCAAATGAACAGTGACATTTTCCAGCAGTTTCATGTTTATAGTGTAGGTGCTAAATAATTGTAGTAGACTAAATATTAGTCTCTGTTAGTTGTAACTGTAAACTTCTAGATGATTCCTAATTGTTTTGTGCCTCATGATACACATTTCAAATGGCTGTTTTCTCTATATTTATTGATTGAATTAAACTAAGTTGAAAGTATCAACTATGTCTTTCCCATTTCTCCTGTTTCTCTTTTCTCTTCTCTCTTCCTTCCTAAGTTTTTCTCTCTTATGAAATCATACTACACACACACACACACATACACACACACAGAGTTTTACATATTTGATCTTTTCTTACCGGGATGAAGATGTAGGCTCAGTGGTTTGTCTTTGCACACGTGCGTGTTTAATCAAATGCTCTTTTAAAGCAGTTTGGACTTCTGCTGGGATATCAGGGGAAGTGTGGCTGATTTTTATTGCAGGTTCAATAACTTTTAGTGCTGGTTTTTCATTTTCTTTAACCTCTTTTTTCTCTTCAGTCTCAAAAACTTCAGTAGGAGCACTTGATATGCTCTGTGGAAGGGTACTGACGTTGGAGGTCATAGGTTTGCTTTTCCAGCATGGCCAGCACAATTTCCAGAAGACAAAAAGCGAGACAACCAACAAGGCCAGGCCACAAAAACTTACAACCACTGCTAACAGGCTCACCGAAATATCTGGAAAAAATTACAATGTAAAGAAACATAAATTATAATATAAATGAATATTATACATACAAGGGCATAAATGTTGAAATAATTTTACTTTATAATTATTATTAATAGTTTCTTGATTTAGAATTTCAAAAATCCACTTTAAGTTATCTTCGTAGGGAGGAAAGATGTCTGGAAATTCTCAAAGGAGATATTTGTAAAGTTCCATCCCAGGAAAAATTTCCAACTGCATACAGGAAAAGCATGAAGTATGCATACAATTTCAAAGTACACTACATGGGGTTGAAATTTTGCAAATGAAACTTGATAACTTGCAACTTGCCATGAAGCCATAAAACCGAAGAAACTCCGAAACTGCACACAACAGGAAATGTTTATTTGCTTCTTCTTTGATCTAAAGATGCAAACTTCTCATTCTCTAAGCAGGAAATAATGTTAGTTATTTGTGTGAACTGCTTTCTATTCTATAAATGAGAACAACACATTACTAACAGAGAATAAGTAAACTATTAGCTACATTTTCAAACTCTGTAGGTCCTTTCTGATGACTCTTTATGCTTCTAATTTCTTAAGTCCTAAAGTATGTACTGAATCATGCTATGGTCTGAATATTTGTGTCCCCCACAAATTCATATGTTGAAATTCTAACCTCCCAGGATGATGGAATTAGGAAGTGGGGCCTCTGAAGAGGTGATTAGGTCATGAGGGTGGAGTCTTCATAAATGGGATTAATGCCCTGATAAAATAGGCCCAAGGAGCTCTTTTGAGCTTTAACCAGGTGAGGACACAGAGAGAAGGCATCATCTATGAACCAGAAAGTGGGTCCTCACCAGACATTGAATCTGCCAGTGACTTTATCTTGAACTTCCCAGTCTTCAGAGTATAAGAAATAATTTCTGATGTTTATAAGCTACCTAGTTTATGATATTTTGTTGCAGCAACCTGAATGGACTAACACAAATTGTTATTTAGGTATCTTTAAAATATTTTTATTTAGGTTACAATAGGTTTGTAATATAACTTGAAGTCAAGGTATGGTTATGCCTCTGCTTTCATGGTACTGGTATAAAAACAGACACTCAGACCAATGGGACAGAATACAGAACCCAGAAATGAACCCACATACTTACAGCCCACCAATCTTTGAAAAAGGCAGCAAGAATATACATTGCAGAAAAGACAACTTCTTCAATAAATGGTGCTAGGAAAACTGGACATCCAAATGCAGAAGAATGAAACTAGACCTGTTCCCCTCGTCATATATGAAAATCAACTTAAAATGTATTAAAGACTTAAGTATAAGACCCCAAACCATAAAATTACTCAAAGAAAATGTAAGGGAAACATTTCAGGAGGTAGGACTGGGCAAAGACTTTATGAAAAAGACCCCTAAAGCACAAACAACAAAAGAAAAAACAAATGGGATTATATCAAACTAAAAAGCTTCTGCACTGCAAAGGAAACAATCAACAGAGCAGAAAGACAATCTACATAATGGGAGAAAATATTTGCAAACTATACATCTAGCATGGGATTAATATCCAGAATATATAATAACTCAAACAACTTCACAGTAAAAAAACCAAATAATCCAATTAAAAAATGGGCAAAGGAGCAGAATAGACATTTTTCAAAGGAAAACTACCAATGACCAACAGGTACAGGAAAAAATGGCCAATATCACTAAGCATCAGGGAAATGCAAATCCAAACCACACTGAGAGACTGGACATTGTTTAAAAGACTGAGAATAACAAATGCTGGCAAGGATGTGAAGAAAGAGGAAACCATCTACACTGTTGGTGGGACTGTAAAATATTATAGTCATTATGGAAAACAGTATGGAGATTCCTCAAACAACTACAGATGGAACTGCCATATGATCCAGCAATCCCACTGCTGGGTATATACCCAAAGGAATGGAAATCACCATTTTGAAGGGATACCTGCATTCCCATTTTCATCACAGCTCTGTTCACAATAGACAAGTTATGGAACCAACCTAAATGTCCATCTACAGATGACTGGGTAAGGAGAATGTGGTATGGAATGCTACTCAGCATAAAAAAGAATGAAATTCTGCCATTTGCAGCAACATGGATGAGTCTGGAGAAAATTATGTTAAGTGAAATAAGCCAGACACAGAAAGAAAAATACCATGTCATCACTCATAAATGGGTGCTAAGAAATAAGGAAAGAAAGAAAGAAAGAAAGAAAGAAAGAAAGAAAGAAAGAAAGAAAGAAAGAAAGAAAGAAAGAAAGAAAGAAAGAAAAAAAGAAGAAAAGAGTGAAAAGACTACAATAATACATCGAACTTTCAGAAGGAAAGAACAAATTTACATTTACTAGAGGTGGGGGGGAGGTTGGGAAGATACTGGGTAAAGGACACAAAGAATAATTACAATTTGTTATAATGAATATGCAAGTAATATTGATTTAATCATTACATGTTGCACACAGGTGATGGCAGTCAATGCTATACCCCCAAAATATGTATAATCAATCATGCTTCAATAAAAAAATTAAAAATATTCTTATTTAAAAATAATTACAATATTAATATATGCTCATTATATAAAATGATTCAAAGGAATATGGTTAAAAAGTTAATAAGACTGAGTAAAAAATAAGTGGGGGGAGAAGCAGCATATATCTCATGCAGAAGAATTCTGAACAATTTATGTAGATCGTCCACTCTCAGGGTGGTGGAGCATAACTTTGGAAATATCTGGAAAAAATAAGAAAAAACTAACAAAAACTAACTATGCGCAGGCCACACTTAACATAATTTCTTTCTTTCTTTTTTTTTTTGACCGGTAAGGGGATCGCAACCCTTGGCTCGGTGTTGTCTGCACCACGCTCAGCCAGTGAGCGCACTGGCCATCCCTATAGAGGATCTGAACCCGTGGCCTCGGCGCTACCAGTGCCACACTCTCCTGAGTGAGCCACGGGGCCGGCCCTTAACATAATTTCTTATGCAGGCTGCGCATAGTGCATGGTGACTTCCTTCCAGAGAGTACTGTGGGGAAGGTAGTAACTTCATAGTGGAAAAACCTGATGAACACTAACCTTATTCAGCTGATCAAGGTTAACATTGACAGTGATGAACCATGCTCATAGCATGTACCCTTGATAAGATGTGATGAAAATGGCACTTCACCTCTGTGGTCTTCCTCCTCCAAACCCATGACCTAAGTCTAATCATGAGAAAAGTACCAGACAAATTCTGAGAAGAGCATTCTACAAAATACCTGATCAGTATTCCTCAACACTGTCAAGGTCACAAGGAAAGTTGGAGAAACTGTCACAGCCAAGAAGCATATAAGGAGACATATGACAACTAAATACAATGTGGTAACTTGAATGGGATCCTGGAACAGAAAAAGGACATTAGGCAAAAACTAGGGAAATGTGAATGAAGTGTAGACTTTAATCATGTATCAATACTGGTTTATTAATTGTAACAAATGTATCACACTAGTGTAAGATGTTAAGAATAGGAGAAATTGGGGATGGGGTATATGGAATTTTGTACTATTTTACTGATTTTTCTATATATCTAAAACTGCTCTAAAAAGTAAAGTCTATTTAAAAAAAATTAATAATATCTCCCTACCCACTTCCATTTTCCTTCTAAGATAACCAGTGTTAGCAATCTGATATTACAGCATTCTTAAAGTTTTGAAGACCGAATGGATTTCCTGTAAAGGACAATTTTTCTGGATTTGAATAACATTATAATTTTCTTTTACAACTTTGTTTACCTTCAACATCAAGTACAAATTCAATTTATTTTGTTCGTTTTAATAAAAATGTTAGAAATATGTTATGGGCTGAATTGTGTCCTCTCCACCTCTCTAAATTCACTTCTTAAAGTCCTAACCCCCAGTTCTTCAGAATGTGATTGTCTTTGGAGACAGGGCCTTTAAATTGTTAGTTAAGGTAAAAGGAGGTCATAGGGGTTGGCCCTAATCCTATGAAACTGGTGTCCTTATAAGAAGAGGAGATAAGGACACATACACAGAGGGAAAACCATGTGCAGACACAGGGAGAAGGTGGCCATCTACAAGCCAAGGAGAGAGGCCTCAGAAAAATTCATGTGAGGAAGTAAGTTTCTAATGTTTAAGCCATCCAGTCTGTGATACTTCGTTATGACAGCCCTAGCAAACTAATACAGAATAACTCAAATTTCTTTTAACCACCACTCTAAATCCAGGAGGTCCCACCCCTCCCCAGAAGTAACCACTGATACCAGCTTAGTGTGTATCTGTCTAGCCTCAGCACTAATAAACAATAAAACCATAAACATATACAACTGTATAATACACTTTTTTCCTACATAAATGGCTTACTGCATATTTCTTCCTTCAATTCACTTTATTTTTTATTCAACAATATTTGAGGTCCAACTTCATGTCACATAGCATTTCATAACACTTCATCATGATGGATATTCAGATTATGCCCAATGTTTGCTACTTCAACACAGCTGCAATGAACATCCTTGTACCTTTCTCTTTGTGCATATATTTGTGACTTTCTCTAAAGTAAATATCGAAAAATAGAATTGCTGGGTCATAGGTTGTGCACATGTTTAGTTTCTTCAGATATTTCCAAAATGACTCTCAGAGTTGCTGTAATAAAAACATCATATGAGTTTACCAGTTCCTACAATCTCAGAGAAATATTGTTGTACTTTAATTTTCACTGATCTTATGGGGAAATGATACCTTGTTTTTTAATTTATATTTTTGTGATTGGTAAGATCAAACAGTTTCATTTAACCCCCCCGATTTGTAGTTAATGGAAATTCATTTGGAAATTGAAATAATTGCAAGTTTTTATTGCTACTTAATTATAAGAATAAAAATTAATTTTGACATGCTGTGATACATGCATATTAATATTTTCCTTCATTTTCCAGTTGCTTACTAAAGCAACTATTGAATGTTTTCCATTTATATTCCATTGGTGAAGAGTGTGAGATCATATTTTATATTTTGTAATTTACTTTTACTTTTTTATTATTTGTTATTGTTTTATTATTTTTCTTGAGAAAAAGAGAAAAAATTATAAAATTAATGTGCTTCCTAGTTATTAGCTATGGTTTAAAAATGGGTGGATAAATACAATTATGGCTTCCTAATCTTGGTTTATTTTCAGCTCCACTTACAATATATTTTTCTGTGTACTTTAACTGAATTAACTTCTTCAGTAGGGTATCTCCTATATACTTGGAGTCAAAAGCCAAAATGTAAGGAAACTACAGGACAATGTGGCATGGGGGGAGGATGGAAGTAGTTACCAGTTTCTAACTGAAAACACCTCCCTTTTTACTCATGGAGGTCAGGCGTGAGAGAACCTCTTACACTCTATCCACAACAGTTTTATAAAAATCCCTTTATGCCACTGTTCCTAAGGAGGGACTCTGGCCTTCATAAGTTCTCATCTTAGGAAATCTCTGAACCTACTTCCATTTTCCCCATTGCTTTATTGATAGCACAAACTGTCACTTTCAATAGTGTTCTGATTTGCATAAAATATTATGTGGTCCCCCAAATGACAGAACCGGATATCAATTTTAGAAAGAAAATTTTCTCTACTTCTCTATATTGTAAATTTTATAGGATCAATTCCCCATGGAGAATACTCATAGTTGTCCAGCCAAGCCTGTGACTGTTTGGGCAAGTCTAATTAATTCAGGTGACTTATGAGGGTACTTCATCAAGCTCATGGAAAGATTTATTTTAATTCATTTTTTCCACAAACTTGTTGAAGTACCCTCATACAAGTATTAGCCAGTCCACTTTCTGATAGACCTAAGCTTACTCCCTAATATTTTAGTTGCTTCATGCCTGACCACTGTGTCCATCTTTCAGTTGTTCTGGGCACAAGTGGGTAAGAAAATGGAGTGTTATTTATTAACCTCCTGAAACATTAAAATTTACTGAGAAAGTTTAGTTTCCATTATAGACAAATTCACTTTTTTCAGTATCAAATATCTTCAGAAGATGAGTTTCTCCCCTTAATAATCTGTGGAATCACCATTCAATCAATAGCCAACCCATACATATGCCTCTTTCCCCCTAAACACTCTTGCGTGTGTCAAGATTCCAAGACAATTCTAATCTTGTAGCTCTTTCCATCCAGAGACAAAAAGTAAGGGGAAAGGAAATCCCCTTAACAGCAAAAAGTGAAAGAAGTTGGAAACAAGTTAATTGTACTTTATATTTACATTGTTTGCTATTCCAATTATGACTGATCATTAACAGTACTAAAACTGATATCAAATGTTTAATGCTTAGGTCTTTATGACAATTTTTTTTCCAACAAGCTTTGTTTAAAATGAATAAAAAGAATCTATTAAAAGATTAAGTGAGGATCTGGGAGAATGTATAACAACACCAAAAAAGTTGAAATAACATTTTTATGGTCTGTCCTCCAGGATAACTCAGTCCTTCCAGGCCTCAGGGTCTGTGATGGGTGGGGCACCCTTCCAGGCTTCTCTGCAGGGCTTACCTCTCATTTTCTCCCGCTATTAGCATCTGACTGCCTCACCTGCTAAGATAATGTCTTTAGCAACCAGTTTATCTGTTTCACCCTTGCATTGTTCTCCAGCTCTCCAGCTCTGTTTCTTCACAGCATGGCCTGGCTGCAAATTTTCCAAATCTGTATGCTGTGCTTCCCTTTTAAATTCTGGCTTTACGTTATGCCTTTGCTGCTTAGAAATTTCTTCAGCCAAAAGCTCTGGTTTGCAGCTCTTAAGTTCCAACTTCCACAAAGTCCAAGGGCATGGACACAATGCAGCCAGGTTCCTTGCTATGGTGTAGCAAGGGTTATCTTTTGTCCATTTCTCAGTAAGTCCCTCATTTCTATCTGAGACCTAATCATCTGCATGGTCTTTACTGTCCACATTTCTATCAGCATTCTGCTCACCACCACATAAGTCTTTAAGACATTCCAAACTTTCCCTTGTCTTTTTCTCTTCTTCTAAGTCCTCCAAACTCCTCCAACCTTTGCCCATTATCGAGTTCCAAAGCTGCATCCACATTTTCAGGTATCTGTTTAGCAACACCCCACTCCTCAGTCGCAATTTTCTGTTTTAGTCCATTTTGTGTTGCTATAACAGAAACACCTGAGACTGGATAATTTATAAAGGAAAGAGGTTTATTTGGCTTACAATTCTGGGACAGCTGCATCTGGCATGGGCCTCGGGCTGCTTCTACTCATGGTGGAAAGTGGCAGGCAGCCGGTAGGTACAAGCAGATCACATGGCGAGAGGAAGCAAGAGAGAGAGAGCAAGAGAGAGAGAGAAGGTGCCAGGGTCTTTTAAACAACCAACTCTCGCAGGAACTAATAGAGTGAGAACTCACTCTGTCATCTATGTGAAAGAGTATAGTGATTCTGAGCCAGGGTTGCTGAAATGGGAAAAAGAGAAGATTCTGGAGAAAATGGAAAATAAAAGTTCTAGTGAAGGAATGTGATGATTCAAAAAGGGCAAGATGTGACTCATTGGGAGACAAACAGAATGATGAACAAGAGAAGACCATGACTTCAGTTTTGGCCGTACTAAGTATGAAGTACTTGTGATTCACAAGTAGAAATTTTGGGTAGGCTGCTGGTCAGGCATACTGCAACTCGGACAGAACTGAAGGACTTCCTTAAATAGTGGAATCTAAATCCATAGAAGAGAAGATAAAAGTTTCTCAACAGAATCCTGAGCACACCAATATTTAAAGAAAGAGAACTTTAAGGAACATGAAGCTTGCATAGAAGACTGGGAAAGAGTAGAAGGAAAGGTATGGAAAAAAAGTCAGGGCAATGGGTTTTTATAGAAGGTAGGAGAAGAATATTTTAAGTGGTCAACAGTGTAGAACATTAAAATAAGTTCAATTAAAACAAGGGTTCACAAGTGACCATTAACTTTAACAAGTAGGTCTTTAGTGAATCTGATGAGACCAGTGAAGTGGAGGCTGTGTTAACCAGATTAACATGGTTTAAGAAACATATGGCAGTAAGGAAGTGGACTCTGTGAGAGGAGATAATTCCTTCAAGAAATTGTACTTAGGAAAGGAGGAGAGAGTGGCAATAAGTACAGTAGCACATGGAGTTGATGAATGATGAAGGTGCTTTTATTTAGAAGATGCAATGCTTCAGCATGCTTAAAACTGATGAGAAGGAATCAGTACACAAGAAGACATAGTTACCCAGAATAATTAGTAGTGAAATCCTACAAAAGGCGACAATGGATGGGGTTTAAAGCAAAGGTGAAAGAATTGAATTACTTCTTCCTTTGTAAGAAAAAGAGGATGGTTTTGGATGCCAGTGAATTTATAGGTCTTCGGGTAGGAAGTCAAGCAAATTCTTCTTTACAACTAGTGTTTTTCTCTCCAAAGAAGAGGTAGGTTCAACTATCAATTATTTTGGGATATTTGGAGATTGTTCAGGAAATTTAAAAAGAGTAGGAAAAGTTTAAAGTAAGAACTGTAGAGAACAGTAGAAAATTGAATAGGAAAACATAGGAAGCCTGGTCAGAATTTAGAGTTTGTTCAAAACTGGAGACTAATAGAGTGATGCCAGTCTGTCTGGTTTTAAAATCTATTCCTACATACTCAGTTGCTTTGGGATAGAGAGACAGACAGATTTATCCATGAATGAATTTTTTGTTTATTTGCTTAATTTTCTGGGGGAATGTGATGAATCCCAAAGGAGGAAGTGATAGCAACAAAGAAATTATGTAAGTATGAGCCATACTTACTGTCAGGGGATTCACACAGAAGCAGAAAGTCTGGTGAAGATGAATGCAGAGGAGCTTTCAGTTGGGGATTGGAATATTTGAATTTATAATTCTAAGACAGCATTGTTCACCACAATGACAAGTGTTTAACATGATCATCAAAAGAAAAGATGTAAAGTGGGGAAGAGGAGAAGATCACTTGGAGGAAAGAGGCCAACAAACAGGAGACCAGGGTGATAAATATGAAGGGTCTGCATTTTCCACACAGACTTTTAGGTTACCTATTACAATGGGCAAACTTGATGACTAGGATCTCTCTAGCTCACATTTTATCACATTTTCACATATTCTCCAGATAATTAAAAAGAATCCATTATCTGACATTCATCCTATTATATCTCGGTAAGCTTAAGAGTTAATGAAATTTACAGAAATTAGATTAGATTTAAAATTACTCAAACTCTGGTTTAATCACATACATATGCATAAATATTGCTGTACCACTATCTATCCACTTATCTATTTATCTGTCTTTCTGACTATATTTCTAACTCATTTTAGCTATAAAGATTTCACTTTTTTTCAAGTCTTCATATCTCAAAATAAAGTAAAAAGTAGTTCTGAAAAACTGAGAAAAGATCACTCTCATCAGAAAACACAGAAATCCCCAAAATGCTAATTCCTCAGAAACTTTTAGTAAAGCAGAACTTTGCTAAAGTCTATATAATCAGAACTATACATCTAGATAATCCTATTCACTGTGGCTTGTGAATACCGGTAGTTGTAATTACCTACTACCTATGCAGCTGGCTACTATCATGCAGAAAAAGCACAGACCAATCAGTGATCATGCTCTCAATTGCAGTTACCACTGCCTTAGTTGATAGTCTTCTTCTATGTGTCTTTCTGTATCATTTCTTTTTTTTTAAATTTTAAAATTCTAGTTCATCTTTAATTTTTCAAAATGTATAAAAATGTGATTTCTCATAATTGGTCAGAAATTATAATTTAGTTCATGGATATTCCAAGCCTTTTGTTTCTTTGGTTGCTACTTGTTGTTGCCTGACCACAGGCCACTTTCTGTTTATGGCACCATTCTGTAGAGACAGAGGGGGAATAAAACTCGAATCAGCAACCCTATTCAAAGAAAGCTGAGGCAACTGCCTCTAAGATAAAAATCTGGGATTATCTTTGAAGTTAACTTATTTATACAGGATGATATTCATGTGATATTACTAGTTCTGATATTCATATAATATTCATATTCGTATGATACTATTATTCATATATTCAT
Source organism: Cynocephalus volans (assembly GCF_027409185.1). NCBI lineage: Eukaryota > Metazoa > Chordata > Mammalia > Dermoptera > Cynocephalidae > Cynocephalus > Cynocephalus volans. The sequence goes on along the minus strand of NC_084471.1, from coordinate 80,488,438 downwards.
ATATTACTATTATAACGGTTAGGGAATAGTTCTCATTTCTTTAACAAGGGGCCAAATTAACAGTAACTTTAACAAGATAGTTTATATCTCTGTCATGTAGAGAGAGACTGTCCCAGCACGAGAAGGTCAGGGCAGATATTTCAACTCCAAGATTTCTGGAATCCTCCAAGATTTATGGAATCTATATTTTTGCTCTGCTATTCGAAGGTTTTTGTTTCTCCTTAAAGTACAAGATAGCAAGCTACCATGTTCACATTCCAGGCAGCTGGAGGGAGGAAGGATAATAAAGGAAAAGGGAAGGTGAGAGTATGTGCTTTTATTTTAAGTGTACAATCTTGAAGTGGTGCACATCACTGCTGCTAACATTCAGTGGTCAGAACTTAATTAGGTGGCCACAACAAACTGCAAGGGAGACTGAGAATTGTTGTCCCCCCCTTTTTTTTAAATGCTGCCATATACCCAACTGAAAATAAGGGATCCTATTACTGTGAAGTAGAAAGGAGAAATGAATATAAGAAAGCAACTAGCAGCCTCACTTTCCAATACATAATACAATCAATCAACATACTTATCTTTGCAACAATGCCTCATAATTTCTCTTTAACTTTACCACACTTTGCCTTTCTCTTGAATTTCAGTAAATGATAAAGCACTTTATATTAATATCATATTTAATTGATTAAAAATGCACATTTTAAAACATCATATTTCTGAAATCAGAATGTATATTAATATCAGATTTTAGAGATTCACAGCTCATATAAAGAGGAAATACAGATCTTAGTTTGTCACAAGAAAAAAAAGGTTAAAGCAAAAAAACAAAAAATAAAACACAAAAAACAAAACAAACCCACCAATATTCCCAAAATACTGATATCCTCAAATTTAGAAAAATAGATGTCTGATCTGATGAGATCTGCTTGGCCTTTGAAGATAGTTGTCCATTTCCTTTGGGAACAAATGATACCAAGTGCAAAATGTATTGATGGTCATGTGACATGAGACTAGAAATAGTAGAAGTTGGCCATTCTTCAGTGCAGTGACAATGTGGAGGAAGAAAAAAAACCTTCTCATACATCATTCTTCAAAAGGGCCTATAGTTCTGAATTCACTATGGTTCAATTATTCTTTTTCAGACCTACAAGTCTCAAGGGATAATTTCCACTGACATATGTTTCTAAGTTGTAATTCTTTATAACAATCATTAGGATGTGAGAAATTCAAAGTTATGGTGATACAAAAATGATAACTCAATTAATTGGGTAGTTATTTGCTTGTGTCTATAAAGTAAAACCTATGAAATCCCCTTACTCCTTTTAAGCCCTTATAATAGACTCAAAAAGCCTTGATCTTGAAAGAAAATCATGATGCAATTTTTAAACTTTTACTTAGTTATTTCTATTCTATTAGTTATGAAATTCTTTGCCATACACCTACTCACTGTCCCCACCTCAAAGAAATCGAGGAACACATGTATAAATTCAAAGAATTTGTCTAAGTTTTTATTTTAGAACTTTTAGTCCCAAATTAAAATTGTGTAAAAATGCAAAATCAAAACACTGATAAATTAAATGCTTATTAAAATATTTAAATTAAGGGTGCATGTATACAATTGTAATGTGAGTGTGAATGTGAACTTAAGTGGCTTTGATTGGCTGTGATTTATGCCTTTCAAGCAACATAGGTTCCTTGAACTGATAAGCATTTGAGCACTGATTAATGACTGACCAGAAATTAACCTAAATGCAGTTCAAAAACTATTATGTATATTCAGTCACAGCATATCTGAAAAATAACATTTGAGACAAATATACTGTCCTGTGTTTTCCTTAAGCATTTTATTATTACACCATATTGTGCATTAGGATGAATTGGGTGGGTGACATATGACATATGCCTCCCCTATTTTGGGAAAGAAGGAGAATCAGTGGTAAAATGACTCCCAAATCATCTGATTTTCAAAAAATTGCACATGATGAACTTTCTAGTATTCTAGTAATGCGGACACATATAATGGCTCTAATAAACTATTCCAAAAGAGTAAATTAACTAGTGTTGGCAGCTGCAGACTAAGTCTTCACAAATTTTACTAAAATATGAGGCTGATCAACTTGGTTGGGGGATCCTTAATGGCAATAACACTGCTGCTCCTTCTGTTAATGGCTGTTATGGCAAAGGGGATAGTGATGCTTGAGTTTTATTGGCATTTAAAACCCATTACGATAATATATTATTTATATATGTGATTTGTAACTCCCTTAATGTAGGATGACTTTAACTGGGATTACCTGAATTTCTCTTCCTCTATCTCTGTGTGAAGGACTCAAAAATACACACAATTCTGAACCTCGTGATTGTCACTGCAGTGTTAGAATAAATGAAACCATCTTAGCCATGCTGATTAATCAACTTTCAAAGTAAATAACCATTGTACCATTCAAAGTCACGATGTTCTCCTACCAAAAATTCACTTCTCATTAAACAAACAATGGGTAGAAGGGCCACTGAAAGTGCTTTTAGTTAGGGATCTATGGTAAAGGGTACTAGTGCACATGTTAGAAGAAAATCTATTTCAAAGAATAATGTGAAGCTGAGTGGCTAATTAATAAACTTAAAGATTTAGTAAATAATCTTTGAATCCACTTCAAAAATGTTAGTAATATTGGGAATCTATGAGCGTACTTTAAAAAGTTAATGGAAAGATTTATATTATCTTTCAATTCTATTTTTCCACAAACTTTCTGAGGTACCCTCATATTTGCAGATTAAAGTATTCTACTGCTGTTGCATAGACTTGCAAACGGAAAACGTAAAGCAATCTTGTTCATCTTTAAATCTCACAGACAGCCTAATAGAATACCTTCCATAGTGATCGCCATTCAATATATATGTTCATATATTAAGTTGAATACCTCACTTGAATAGTATATATTTTCCCTTAAGGGGAGAAGTTCATGCAATTGTTTTAGACTAATTTTTCCCCACTTTTTGTTCTCAAGGGAGAGTCCAAAAGGAATTAGGACTACAATGACTTCTTATGGTGCTTAGGAAAAACTCAGAACCCTTTCCATCATTCATATACTGGGCTTTACCTTAAACTGACATAGTTGTGCATTTCAGAATGATTTAGAAGCTAGTATTTGGTTTCCTAACTTCACACGTTTTCCTCATTACCAGCCAATTCAAGACCCAGGAAACCAGTATTTGGTGTGTGATCACAAAGGGGCATGTGTGTCACTAGAGACATTTCAGAGGAGCTTATCTAATGTCATCACAGAGGACTCTAAGTCACACTATCCTGGTCTTCCCCTCATGCTTTTAACAACAGTACACATTGCACGGTGTTCACCCAGTCCCTTCACTGATAATTCAGTTTCAGACACTCCTAGGAAATTAATACCTACTGAATAAATGGAAAAGACTCTCAGTTGTGTTTATGCATTCACAAAACGTCTAAGTTCCAACGTGCTGAAAGGAGAAATTATGTGTCATTCCGCTCCAGGGTCCAAGCAGCAGCATCTCCCCAGGTTCTGCCAAGTGCAGACAGAAGCCTCTCTCGGCTCCTGTTGCCATGATCCGAGAATTCGAAAACCCTGCAGATATTCCATGTAAATCATGGTAGGTAAACGCTAAACCAAATCCATCTTCCTTTGTCTTGGACTCTGGGGCGGTGGTGGAGGTGGAGGATTCACTAAGTGTGCCCTCCTTTGCTCTTTCCCAGCACGCAGGGTTGTCTGCCCTGAGCTTGGCGGACTCGTTGCCCTGGCTACCCTCACCCCATGAAGTCTCGCCAGGAGACCAAACATGACAGGGAAGGCAGAGAGAAGAAAACAAAACAAAACCCTACAGAAAGAATGGCAACCTTCCAGCCGGTTGCCGAAAACCCCGAAACCAGTGTTTGTCTCCCAGTGCAACAAGTGACCCTCACCAGGGACTCTTGAAAGCACGCTGCCTGCAACTCCGGAGTCCATCTCGCCCGTGGGGGCAGGGCAGCAGGCTGGACAAACCAACGATTGAACGTGTGGTTAAAGTCTTTTCCCCAAGCGTGACCAAAACGGTGGCTCTGATTTGATACCCCCACTCCCAAGCCTTGAGGAAAATGTCACCTGAGACTTCTTTCCATGTCCAGATTTCTGACGAGCGAGCGTTGTCCTTCTCCTTCCCACCCCATTTCCTTCCAAGTTTGCCGTAGAGCAGGGAGGATGCCTGTGAGTTGGGGGGTGTATGAAAGCGTGTGTGTAGAAAGGATTATAGCCTTTTTTCCCCTCTTTTCCACCTCCTCGATATGTTCCCTGAGTCTTAGGGGTCACCACAAAAGTGATATCAATAATCCCTGCTGGTTTGCCAAGGTTGTCATGAAGCCCTAGAAAATCACACCTATTAAAGGACTGCGGAAACTGTCAAGAGCTCCACAGGTTGCAACCGCGGGTACCCGTACGGGGATCCTTTCCGCGCTCGGAGGTTCGTGGCGTCCAAGAGTGGAGTCTCTAGCCCGGCTCCTTCGCCAAGCCCGGGACCCGCGGGACACGCGAGGGCAGCCCGAGTCCCCCGGCGAGCCGCCCCCGCCAGCAGCGGCGCCGCTGCCCGCGCTCGCCTGTGCACTCCGGGAGGGAGACGCGAGGCGTGGGAGAGCGCGGAGACGGCGCGCGGGAGCCCGACGCCAGGAACGGCGCGGGCAGGCAGGACGCAGCCCGGACCGTGGGAGAAGCCGGGCAGCGGGAGAGGGGGAAAAACAGACCCCCAACCCCCAGGCTCGAAGTCGCCAGGAGCTGAGCCCAGGGCTGGAGCGAGGTAGGAAGGCGCGGCGCGGGAGGCGCGGGAGGCGCAGGAGCCGGGAGCGGGGATCTGAGCGCGCGGGGCCCCAGCAGAGCGCGAGGACGCGAGCGGAGCCCTCCCCGGTTACCTGTGCTGCCTCCGCCCTGGCTGCCCCTGTCCGGGGGGAAGATGCCCGAGCACTTCTCCCACTCCACCTGGCCAGCGAAGCACAGCTCGGTGACGATGTGCAGCGCCTTCTGGCACAGGCTGCTCACTCCGTCCTCCTTGTGGAAACTCATTGTTGGGCTTTTCTTCTCGTTTCCTTTTCTTTTTCCCTCCCAGTGAGCCGTCCTTTCCCCTTCTCGTTACCTCTAGGCTGACCCCTCTGGCGCCCTAAGCCATCGTCCGCCCGCGGGGACTTGGGCCGGAGAGCGCGCTGCTAAGAGCCGGCAACTCTTAGGAGCCCCAAGTTGGCCCCATGGCGGGAGCGGAGGGCGCAGGGGAAGGCGGAGAGGCACGGGCGGCAGCCGAGCCAGGCGGCGGCGGCGGCGAGCTTTGCGCCAACTCTCCCGCCGCGCGAGCGAGCCGAGGCGAGCCGGAGCGAGAGACCCGGCATGGAGTGCGGAGGGGAGGGGGGGACGTAAAGAAGCAGAAGCCCTCGCCTCGCAAGAACGCCCCCCTCCTCTCCCGGCGCCTTTGTGTTTCTGGCGGGTGTCTGGCGGCGGCGCGTCCAATCGCAGCCCGGCGCGGCCCGGCTGACAGGCGGCGGAGCGCGCACCCCCGCGCCCCGCTCAGCTGGGGAAGGGACGGGCGCCGCAGGGTGGCGGCCCGCGCCCCTGCTGAGGCCGGGGTGCTCACCGTTGCGGGGAGCGGGCAGAGAAGCCCTCTCCGCGCTCCCTGTACTTTTCCCAGCCTCCGGCCCCCCACCCGCCTGTGTCTCTCCAACTTTTCTACAAATGTATTCTACGCTGTGCTCTGTCAGGTTCTGCTTTTCTGGAAAAGTCATTCCAACTAAAGAAGAACGGAAAACGTTAAATTTTAAAAACGAATAAATGAATAATCAAACCTATCGTCTACAGGAAGAAGAAAGACGTTCCTGTAAAGCATTTTAAAAATGATTTCTAACAGTGATGATTCAGGGACAGAGACTGTGTTACCTGAAAGGACATTCTTACTACGTAGTAGTGAAATTCACCATTAGTTACATTCCCTGTTTACCCAATTCAGTTGTTCTTCGTGCATAAATACTATGAATAAGCAAATCTAAATTTATTGCCTTGGGTTTTTTTTTAACCCTCTTAGATCACAAAACGAAATATGTTATTTATGTTAATATTCAGTTAGGAATCTTGACGATCAATCTGTAATTGGCAATTGAGAATGCAGATCTTAACTCCCTTTATTTCTTTTAAGAGCGACTTAAATAAAGACAAAGCATGGGTGTTACAGGGGAGAAGGGTTCATAAGTTAAAATTTGTCACATACCCTTGCTTAACCTTGAAGAAGTTGTTTTGTCTGTAAAATGAGGGGCTTGGCCTCGCATCTCTTGAGCTCACCTGTTCTTATAATTCTCTAATGCATATAGATGTAAATCACTAATGGAGATAAAGCTACAGAACAAAATTAACATGTGCCACAAGGTTACAACAGATATGTTTACGGAGACTTTAAATAGTTTTCAGTTGTTTCAAGTTTGATTCCATATCATAACCTGAGGATGGATTTAACTGTCATTAGGTGGGGGGTCCTTTGTTTTTGAAGTGGAACAAGGTGAACTACTTAGCATGTCTATACTATAGAATAAGTAGCCTTATTTTAAACTGCTAGTTCGTAGTACATTATTTCCTTTGTACAGACATTATGGTAAAGCTTACTATAAATATTAGGCACAGCATCCCAGTAGATAAGCATTCATTAGTTGAATCATTGTGACCTGATTCATAGGACAATTGGTTTAAGTAGGACTATTTTTACCATGAATTAAGACAAACTAAAATCTGTAGGCTTCATTTGATTTTTTTTTTTTTAATGCACATGGATTTGGGTGGTTTTAGATGAAATTGTTTAAAGAAATAATTTCATAGTCAATCAAAAAATATTGAACATCTACTGTATGCTCAAAGCTAAGTGGTACTTTAATAAGGCCCTTTCCAATTGTCCTTGCCCTCCTTTCCTCTACAGTCTAGACAGACAAATCCATATAAAACAGCCTGCAGTGCAGTGCTGTGCTTTCATATTTACGGTATGAAGGAACTGCTGTGTGGGAGGACCAAATGAGTAATTTATCTTTATACTACTTACAGGCTCTAATTGCTTAAATGGAGTAAGTTAGAGGGTCTCTCTAATGACCCTCTCATGTTTGATTTCAGTGTTAAATATTAAGTAAACAAATTCTGAAAATAACTTTTCTGTTATCTGTTTATGCCATTCCTGTACCACTGCTATTCTTCCTGCTGTGTTTTCACAACAGTTAATTTCACTTTGATATTCATTTTTCTTAATTTATTTGTCTGAAAAATTTTTTGTCTTTTATCTAGGATGAGTGCCATAAGGTTCTGATTTTTTTCTTTGTTCTTTAGACCATATCACAGCTCTTTAAAGCAGTTTTACTTGTCACTTATTAACAGCTCAGGTAAGAGTTTTAGGAAAAGTAGAAACTACATTCAAAGACTTTTTTTTTTTTTTCCCTTCAGTGATGAAGGATAAGATGACAAAAATTTCAATTCTCAGTCTTTAAAATTTTTTGGTAACTCTTTCAGCTACCAAGAGCCTAAAGAGTAAACTGAGTAACACAGATTTGCATTTACTTCCCCACCCACATTCTGTAGGACTCACTACAAGAGAAAAAGGAGGGGAGAGTGAGACTGATCCTTACTGAGCACCATTTGTTGTGCCAAATACTGTACTAGGCATTGATAGTCAAAAAATGCTGGCTGTGATGGTCTCTGTCAAAGTTTCCTTCTGAATGCCTACTGAGTGAAGTAGAGGAGGAATTGGTTTGGAGGTAGGAGCCTAAGAGAAATCCATGTGATTTAAGGGCACCTCTTGAGTGGCAATTTTGAACATTCAACACTGTGATTTCTCTACTTGCTCAATTCTCTCCAGATTCCTTCTTTCCCTTCCTGTGCCCTTTTTAAATCCTGGAGGAGGGAGAATTATCTTCTTGGGTAGAGAAAATGAGGAAATCTCAGAGCAGCCAAGCTGAGTCTGAATGAAGATCAGAGACAAATAATAAATTTTAACTTAGAGCTTTACTTCTTTTCTTTTCTGAGTTCTGCAGGCAGCTCAGGTCCATAACAGCCCGGTTTAAACTTCCTGTACATGCACGCCTGCTCCTGTAGTCTTTAATTCAGAAAATGGCGTTGCTACTCACTCCCGACTAGTGATGGTGATGACCTGTAGATTGATGTCCCTACTGAGACTTTTCATTCTAACTCTAGATTTTGTTAATACAACCTGATTCTTCACTCTGGAAGGTTTGGTGTCTCCTCTTTTTCCATTGTGTTTACTTTGTTCATCCTGATGGATACTCAGTGAGCATTTCAACCTAACACTCAGTTTTCAGTGCTTCAATTTTGAGATATTCTGTTGATTTATTCCTTCAGTTATTCTCTGCCTTCTATTTTTCTGTGTAGTCCCTTCCTGGTACTCCTTTTTGTTGGATTTTTGATCACCAGGATTGAATGTCCAATTTTTATTTCTCTTCTATTTTTCATTTCTACCACCCCCCGACTCCTTGTACTCTAATTATTGGGAGAGTTCCTTGACTTTCTCTTCTGAGACTTCTCTTAAACTATTACAATTTCCGAGGTTCCATTTCTAAGATCTCTGCGTACTTTTTGGTTTACTGATTGTTTTTTGTTCTTTATTTCATGCATACAAAGTCTTTTCTTATTTCTCTGACCATATTAATTATATTTTTTAACCCGCCCCCTGCCCAGGGCTGGCTGATTAGCTCAGTTGGTTAGAGCATGGTGCTGGTAACACTTAGGTTCAGAGTTTGATCTCTGTAGTAGCCAGCTGCCAAAACAAAATAAAACAGACCTCTCCCCCACCTCCTTTCTGTCTTGTGTCCTTTTCCTCTGAATAACTCACTTTTTTTTGTTTGTTGAATTGTTGTTCTTTATGTTGGAGGATTTTCTCAGGTGTCGCTGATCTTTGGCTCTCCATTTAAGTGCACTGTAATATTAATTTGAAGCTCCAAAATGCATCAGTAAGGCCATCACTGAATGTGATTCAAAACTGAGCTGTATTCAATGGAATACTACTCAGCTATAAAAACGAATGAAATACTGCCATTTGCAACAACATGGATGGACCTCGAGAGAATTATATTAAGTGAAACAAGTCAGGCACAGAAAGAGAAATACCACATGTTCTCACTTATTGGTGGGAGCTAAAAATTAATATATAAATTCACACACACACATACACACATACACACACAAACGGGGGTGGGTAAGAAGATATAACAACCACAATTATTTGAAGTTGATACAACAAACAAACAGAAAGGACATGGTTGGGGGGGAGGGGGGAGGGAGAAGGGAGGGAGGTTTTGGTGATGGGGAGCATTAATCAGCTACAATGTATATCGACAAAATAAAATTAAAAAAAAAAAAAAAAAAAAAAAAAAAAAAAAAAAAGAAAAAGGACATTAGATAAAAACTAAGAAAATCTGAATAAAGTGTGGATTTGAGTTTTCAAAAAGTCTGAATAAACAAATTCTCCAGAGAAAAAAAAAAAAAAAAAAAAAAAAAAAAAAAAACTGAGCTGTATTTTTAATTGAAACATCCCAAATGTCAGTATCAATAGCTTTATTCTCTCGAGCGCTTCAGTTCTTTTCAGAGAGGGACCATCTAACCTCTCACGAGGGATGTGGAATAATAAATATGTCTGCCTGCTTTTACTTAACTCTCCTTTTTCAGTCTGGAGCCTCATTGTGCCCCATATTTGGTTAGGTGTCTAGTTTCTGTAGTTTTGTAGTTTTTCTAGTTTAATATCTCCAGGGAAAAACTCTTTTATTCCTAAGTTTGGGGAAGGGTAATCACTGACCAGGGGAGATATGTGGGTGGAGACTTGAGCCTCAGGACAACTTAAGGGTTACACTAACTCCCCAACCCTTGCCTTTTTAGTCTCTCACCTTACCCCAATCTTTCGTGGATTCAGTAGGAGGTCCCTCCATTTCTGTTTTTTTTTTTTTTTTGAGATTCTCTGGGGTTTTTCACCAGCTCCTCATTGCTATCTGCCTCTAGAGTTTTAAGCTCCCTCTGCTCAGCAAATCAGTTACTGTTCTTTCACTGGCTTCCATCTTGTAAACCTATGAACATCTTTTGTCTTTTCCTGTGTCCTTCCCTGTTCTTTTTGTTTTTGGGGGTTTCTAGCTTCTTATTGCTTCATTCTCATTTCATTGTCATTTCAGGAATGGCAGGTACACAAGCACACATGTCTTTAACTTTGTCATGTTAACTTTTTAAAAAGGCATTTCTCATTGTGTCACTGTTTAAAACTTGTCAGTGGTTCTCCACTGCACTTTAGACTTACCAAATACCTTCAGTGTGGCCTGTAAAGCCCTGTGTGACCCTGCCTCTGTCTATTCGCTTTTTCCTTTTCTGAATTATTTGACTTTGTGTTTTCTTTTCATCCTCTATTTCTTCTTTGCAGCACAAATCACAGTTAAAGCCAAATAATTTGTTGTAAAATCAGAAAGGAAGAGAAGCTATTTTTCTTTGTCACTACTTTTTTTTCAAGTAACTTGCATTGTGCCAGCAGTAGTAGTCACTCAGCAAATATTTGCTGAAGCAGTAAATTAGTGTATACCATTTTTTAACTCTATCTCTTTCCCACTAGTTATTATCAGCAGTAAAAACCTTTAGTTACTTGTTTCAGAAATACCAGGGTATATAATAGAAACCGATGAACTGTTCTATTCCCAGGGAAGAAAGACTACAAGGAAGAGCAAGTGGTAGTAATGGAATATGTCCTTTAAGAAGGTAAAAGATGGTCATTTGTTTCTCAGTAACAGACGTGAACTTTTGAGTATCTGTTTTGTGTCCAGGTCTGTATTATATGTATTACATATACGATTTAATAATAATAATCATCATAATTACTATTATTTATTGTATAAGCTATATAAAACTAAGTACTCTGTAAGCTAATTGTTATAGTAATTTATATATTAACTCATTTAGAACCATGATGGGCAAAGTTCTAAGCTTTTATATACATTAACTCATTTAATTCTCACAACAAACTTGTGAGATAGGCACTATTATTTTCATTTTACAGGTGAGAAAACTGATCCATAGATCAGGCTAAATAACCTTTCTTAGGCCATGTAGCCATTGGTCTTACAGTCTAGATTTAGACTAAGACCTTAAGGTCTCAGAGTTTAGTTTCTTAACTATTGCAATATGCGGCTGCTTCTCATGAGACACCTATAAAATAGGCAGAATGAGATTAAAGGACTGTTCAGCCAGGCAGCTGAATGGATAAAAGCATTTAATGATAAAATTATGGCCTTTATATACTTCTCCATTCATATTAGCAACCAGTTCTTGCCCCCAGTAGTCATGCCATTTAAGAATCTAGCATGTATCTTGTTAAACTTTTCTCCTCTCCCATATAATTAAATAAACATATGGATTGACATATGTACAAATAGGTGTTTTTTTAATTATCTATTTTCCAAAATGTATAGTTATTACCCAACCATAATTAATGAAAATGCTTCCAGTTCAACTGATGTAGCTTTAACTGTTTTTTCCAAGCTTTTTTGAAGGGCAATGACAAATAAAAATTGTATATATTCAAGGTGTACAATATAATAATTTGATATATGTATACATTGTGAAATAATTACCGCAATCTAATTAACACAGCCATCACCATACATGGGTACCATTTTGTGTGTGGTGGGGGAGGGGACATTTCAGATATAACTCTCTTAGCAAATTTCAAATAAACAATCCAGTATTATTAACTAACGTTACCATGCTGTACATTACAAGGGCCCTTCAAAAAGTTCGTGGAAAGATTTGTATTATCTTTGAATTATATTTTTCCATAAAGTTTTTGAAGTACTGATGTAGATCCCCAGCATGGCGACTAATAACTTATAATGACTAGAAATTTTTCGTTGTGATGATATACTATAATCTATTCAACTATTTTGCTACTGATGGGGATTTGTTTTATTAACTATTCATCACTGTTAGCCATGTTGCAGTAAAGTTTCTTGTAATCTTTAGTTGTATACTGATAATTTCATGTATATCATCTAGATTCCCAAGAATGAGAATTTCACTACATAAAATCTCGTTTAAATTCACATTTCTACCAGGCAATATATAAGATTATCCTTTTCTCTTCATCCCCTGCTTAAAAAAGTAGGTGTTAGTACTTTAAAATTCTTTCTGTTATTTGGAGTGCATTATTTTCAAAGACTACACTAAAAAAATCACATATGATGTGATCATATTTATACATTAGGCAAATTATTATCTATGTAATGTGTATGTGTATAAATGAAGTTAAAATTAAAGTTTAAATCATATTTATTTTTAATCAAAAAACAAGGCTTACGGGGATAATCATTACTTGTTTCCTAAATTAGTGATGTCAAACCCTAGCATGTATCAGAATCACCTGGAGGACTTGTCAAAAAACAGATTGGTAGGCCCCACTCCCAGAGGTTCTGATTCAGTAGGTCTGAGGTGGGGACTGAGATTTGCATTTCTAACAAATTCCCGGGTGTTGCTGATACTGCTGGTTCAGGGACCATACTTTGAAAACTGTTGTTCTGTTTGGACTCTTTAAGACCAAGAAGTATTTCTAAGAATTAATTTAAGAAGTATGTTTCCCAACATGCATATCTGGTCAATTCAAAAGAATCAGTCTAAAATAAAAGATTGAGGGCATTGATTAAAATTAGGTAGAAAACCATAGTTCTGGTTTAAGTTCCATCATTTGCTAGTGTGATGGATAACTCACTCAAACTTTTTGAACCTAGTTTTCCTCTTTTAATGTTAGAGTAATATTGTGTTTTACTTTCATTAAAGAAGCAATGAATGTGAAAGTGCTTAAAAACCTGTCAAACACTATGCAAATATAAATCACTGTCACCATTCTTTGGATTAGGATGATTTGATATATAAAATCAAAATCAGTTACAACTCAGTCATACTAATCTATGTTAAGGCTTTTCTCAAGTTGGCATCTCATTTATAAGTAAAACAACTGAAACTCCACAAAAGCCTTAAAAAGTAACAGTACACCTTTCTCAAGAGGCAACAAGTGATGGATTACGTCACACCACTAACTTCCTAAAATTTGTTTAGAGAACATATTCCTCCAATTTTCATTCTTTGAGAAACTTCCAGTCATTTAAAATCATATTAGAATATTCTATTATCCCTATACCAGTAGCTTCCCTCTGAAATTATCTTGCTGGTTTGTTTATGTGTTTATAATCTGTCTTTTCCATACTAGATTACAAATTCCATGACAGCCAGATCTCTCTGACTTTTCACCACCGTATGCCAGAACTGAGAATAATTATGAGCACAGAGTAGGCATGAAACAATGATTTAGCTTTTTAGTGACTAAATGAAGCCTTTGAATAACTTCTAAGTAGGTTCTATCTGGGACTGACAAATTTGAATTAGGAGCTATGAATGTGCTGTGTCAATTTCTAAATACTAGAAAAATGTAAACATTGCTGGTTATTTTGGGAAGTTCAATAGAGAGAGTATATTGATTAGAGTTGCCTTGTAAATCACTATGATTATAATTAATTCAATAAACAAATATTCATATAATTTATACATAATAATGGAAATAGTGTATAAGTTCTCAGCAACTTTTTACTGTCAGTCCCTTTATTGGAAGAAAGCTGGCTTAGAAAAAAGCAATTCTAACTTGCTAGACTAGAACCAATTCTCCTGATATCAAGCACTCTTTTCCCATCAGAAGAGATGATACAGTTGTTGTGCTCTACTTACTCTTGAGAGCAGAACTAGGGCAAATGGTGTGAGTAACAGAGGCAATTTTGGCTTATAATGAGAAACAACTTTCTGATAATGATTATTATTCTTATAATGTCAATTTTGATTTGTTGAGTAAGTTTTCTGCAGAAGCATTTGTAGTATTCTTGGTTCCACACATTAAAGAGTAAGTGCTAGAATATGGAATGTGCCTACAAAATAAAGACTATATTGGTTTTCTGAATAGTTGCTTTTATAAGATTGCTGCTAACTCCAATAATACTACATTTACTCAAAATATTTTTGGAAGTGCATCTTTTGGAACTGGTGAAGTCAGCTTACATGCTATCAAGAAAACCAGAGAACTTCAGAATGGCACCAATTTTTAAAAAATAAATTGTAATTATGTAATTTGAATAAATATTTTATTTACCAATCTTGAATCCTGACTATTAAATCTTGACTTTAAAAATAAATGGATTCATGATAAAAAACATTCAACAAACTAGGAGTAAAAGGGAATTCCTCAACCTGATAAAGGCCATCTACAAAAAATATCCAGCTACATACTTAAAAGTGAAAGACTGCTTTTCCCTGAAGATCAGGAAAAGACAAGGATGTCCACTCTAGCCACTTCTATTCAACATTGTATCGAGGGTTTTATCCAGGGCAATTAGGCAAATAAGTAAGTAAGAGGCATCAGATTGGAAAGGAAGTAGTAAACTTATCTCTATTTGAAGATGACATGATCTTGTATGTAAAAAAATACATATTAAAACTATGATAGCTAATAAGTGAGTTCAACAAGGCTGCAGAATTCAAGATTAATATAAAAATATTGTGTTGCTATACAATACTAATGAGCAATCCAAAATGAAATTAAGTAAGCAATTCCATTTACAATATCATTAAAGGAATAAAAGACTTAAGAATAAAGTTAATAAAAGAAATGTGAGACTTGAACCCTGAAAACTACAAAATGTTGCTGAAAGAAATTAAAGAATATTTTAATAAATGAAATATATTCTATATTCATGAAAGACTTAATATTGTTAAAAAGGCAAGGAACACTCCCAAAATTGCTATACAGATTTTATGCATCCATTTAAAAATCCCATATGCTTTTTTGCACAAATTGATAGAATGATATTAGAATTCATATGGAACTGCAAGGTACCCAGAATAACCAAAACAATATTGAAAAAGAAGTTAAGAGACTTACACTTCCCATTTTCAAACTTACTACAAAGCACTATAGTAGTCCAGACAGTAAAATATTGGTACAAGGATAGATACATACATCAATGTTAGTCCAAAAATCAACCCTTATATTTATAGGCAATTGATTTTTACCAAAGTTACCAACACAATTCAATGAGGGAAATTATTCTTTTCAACAAATGGTGCTGAGATAACTGTTATCCATATGCAGAATAATGCAGTTAGACCTTTTCCTCACACCGTATGTGAGAATTAACTCAAAATGGATCATAGACCTAAATATAAGAGCTAAAGATATAAACATTTTAGAGAAAAATATAGGAGTACATTTTCATGACCTTGGGTTAGACAGTGATTTCTTAGATATGATATCAAAAGATAAATAGATAAAAGAAAAAATAGGTAAATTGAACGTCATGAAAATTACAACTTTTGTGCTTCAAAGGAAATAATCAAGAAAGTGAAAAGTCAACTCACAAGTTTGGAGAAAATAAGGTAAAACACATGATAAAGGATTCTTATCTGGGAAATATAAAGAACTCTTTCAAGTCAGAAAGACAGATAACCCAATTTTAAAAAGGGCAAAGGATTTGAATACATATTTCTCCAAAGAAAATATACAAATGGTCAATAAGTATATTAAAAGGTACTCAACATCATTAGTCATTAGGGAAATGCAAATTAAAACCATGGTAACAAATCACATCAACAAAGATAGCTATTATTAAAAAGACAGATATAATACATGTTGGGGAGAATGTGGAGAAATTAGGGCACTTATATGTTTTTGGTGGAAATATAAATGGTGCAGCCACTTTGGAAAAGAGTTCAGAACTTCCAGTGAGTTATCTGGTAATTCATTACTCAGTATTTACCCAGGAGAACTGGAAGTATATTTTCACACAAAAAATTGTACAATAATGTTTATATTATTCCTAGCAGCAAAAAAATGGTAATATCTATTCACTCATTAATGGATAAACAGCCCTATGGCAGGCAGCCATGCATGTATTCCTGGAGCAACCTGCACACATCTTGCAGGAGCCAGGGTGGGCAAAAAAGGCTACTGTCCTCCAAACACCAGGGATCTGTGCTCTGACTGCCAGTTGTTGCTTCTAACCACAGAGTTGCAGGCAAAGAAGTGGGGGCTACTGTTCTACTGTTGTTGCACCTCCCATTGTTGCAAGCCCTTACCCCCGATCCACAGTGGCTGAGGTTACTTTCAGGGAGTTTAAAGGGCCAATGCCCTTTCCCTTCTTAGTTTTTCTCCTTTCTCCCTTTTTGGGGTCAGACATTAAGGACCGAGGCATTCAAAAGCAACTACCTATATGGGGAAAATAAGAAAGTGACCATACATGTCTAGGGAAAGGTGCAGGCTCAGAGAAGACTTCAGAAGACCTGAAATTTATAGCATATGCTGATCCTTGACACAGAAACAGACTACAACATTTCTTTTAAAAACTTGATATATATAAGCAGTAACAAAAAACAATACACCTTAGGGAAATAGTGGGGAGGGGAGGATTTGATTTCCAGAGTTACCACATTATTAGACTCAAATGTCCAGTTTTCAACAACAAAAAAATCACAAGGCATGTAAAGAAATTGGTAAGCGTGCTCCCTTCAGAGGAAAAAAAACTAAATCAACAGAAACTATTTCTGAAAAAGACTTGATGGCTGATCTAGATGAAGACTTTAAAATAACTGTCTTAAAGATGCTCAAAGAACTAAAAGAAGATGTGGAGAAAGTCAAGGAAATACTGTTTGAAATAATGTAACTATCAATAAAGAGATAGAAAACAAAACAAAACAAAAAAACAAAAGGAAATTCTGGAGGTGAAAATTACAATAATTGAAATGAAAATTTACTACAGGGATTCAAAGACAGATTTGATCAGGAAGAAGAAAGAATTGACAAACTTGAAAATAGGACACTGGAAATTATTGAGTGTGAGTAACATGAAAAAAAAAAAGATTTAAGAACAGAGCCTACAGGACCTGCAGGACACCATCAACTAACATATGCACTATGAGAAGAAGAGAGAGAAAGTGGTGGAGAGAATTTTCGAAGAAATAAGGGCTGAACTCTTTCCAAATTTGATGAAAGACATGAACATGAGCATTCAGAAAGCTCAATGAGCTCCAACTAAGATGAACTCAAAGAGACCCACACTGAGGAACATTATAATTAAGTTTTTGAAAATCAAAGAATCTTAAAAGCAGCAATAGAGAAGAGACTCGTCACATACAAGGGATCCTTAATAAGATTATCAGCAGATTTCTCAAAAACTTTGGAGGCCAAAAGGTAGTGAGTAAATATATTCAAAATGTTAAAAGAAAAAAAAAAAAAACTGTCAACCAAGAATCCTATATCTAGCAAAACTGTCTTTCAAAAGTGAGGGAGAAATTAAGACACTCAAGCATACCATGCAAGAAATATTCAAGATTGCCTTCCAGGGTAAAATGAAAGGACATTGGACAGAAACTTGAAGTCATAGAAAGAAATAAAGATCTCAATAAAGGCAAAAAAAACCCCACACCAAAAACAGGCCATTATAATAGATAGTATTATTATAACAATGGTTTGTAACTGTACTTTTAATTTTCTACGTAATTTAAAAGACCAGTTCATTTAAAAAAATATTAATCTAAAACCTAATATTATTGAAATTTTGGTTTGACATTTCAAATTTTGTTTTCTACATGATTTAAGAGATTGGTGCATTTCAAAAATTATTAGTTTATGTTTTTGAGCATACAATATGTAAAGGTGTAATTTTGTGACATTAACAACTCAAAGGGGTGTTACTGAAGTTAAGCTGGTATAAATTCAAATTAGAGTGTTATAACTTTAGGATGTGAAATGCAATCCCCATAATAATCGTAAAGAAAATAGCTATAGAATATATATTAAAAAGAAATGAGAAATTGATTTTAATATTCTGCAATAAAAATCAACTAAACAAAAGAAAAAATTAATGCAGGAAATAGGCACAAAAAAGTTATAAGGCATACAGAAAACAAATAACAAAATGACAGACTTAAGTCCATTTTTATTAGTAATTACTTTAAATGTACCTATATTGAACTTGCCAATCAAAAGATGGATATTGGAGGAATTCATTTTTAAAAAAACATGATCCAACTGTATGCTGTCTACAAGAGACTAACTTTAGATCCAAAGATACAAATAGATTAAAAATGAAAGGAGGGAAAAAGATATTCCATGCAAATAGGAACCAAAAAAGAGCAGGGTGTTTATACCAAGATCAGTCCAAATAGATCTTACATCAAAATAGACTTTAACTTCTTTAAATTTAAAGCCAAAGTAGGACATTACCCTTTCATAAAAAGTTTAACACAGCAAGAAGATATAGAAATCATAAACATTTTTGTACCTAATAATAGACCATCAAAATATATAAAGTAGAAACTGGAAGTAGTGAAGGGTGAAATAGAAAGTTCGACAAGAAGAGTTGGAGACTCTAGGACCCTACTGTCAATAACAGATAGAACAATCAGACAGAAGATGTATAACAAAATAGAGGACTTAACACAATAAGCCAACTAGATCTAATGGATGTATGGAGAACATTCTACCCCACAACAACAGCATTCTTCTCATGTGCACAAGGGACATTTTCCAGGATAGACCATATGTTAATACACAAAGCAAGTTTCAATAGATATAAAAAGATAGATGGCACACAAACTATCTTCTCTGAATGGACCTTGTTAGAAATCAATAACTGAAGTAAAACTGGAAAATTCATAAAATTCTGGAAATTAAACAACATACTTAAACAACCAATGGATTAAAGAAAAAATCACAAGGGAAATTAGAAAATACTTAGAGATGAATGAAAACAAAAACACAACCTACCTAAACTTATGGGGTGCAGTGAAAGCAGTGCTAAGAGGGAAATTTGTATTTATAAATGCTTTCATTAAAAAATAAGAATGATCTAAAATCAACAACTTAATTTTACAACTTAAGGAAATATGAAAAGAAGAACAAACTAAATCCAAAGTTAGCAGAAGGAAATAAGTATTAGAGCAAAGATAAACGCAATAGAGAATAGAAAAATGACACAGAAAATCAGTGAAACCAAAATTTGATTCCTCAAAAAGAACAAAATTTACAAACCTTTAGCCAGATGAAGAGAAAAGAGAGAGAAAACTCAAACTACTAAAATCAGAAATGAATTTGGAGATATTACTACTGACTTCACAGAAATAAAAAGGAATACGCAAGTGCTGTGAGTAATTGTATGCCAACAAATTGGATAACCTCAATGAAATGAACAAATTCCTAAAAATATAAAACATACCAACACGAAATCATGAAGAAATAGAAAATATAAATAAATCTATAACTAGTAAGAATATTGAATGAGTAATGAAAAAAATCTTCCAGTGAAGAAAAGCCCTGGACTTGATGGCTTCACTGATGAATCTTACCAAACCTTTAAAGGAAAACTAACACCAGTCCTGTCAAACTTTTCCAGAAACTTGAAGAGGAGGGTACATTTCTTTACTCATTCTATGAGGCCAACATTACCCTTATACCAAAGCCAGACAAAGACATTCAGGAAAAGATAACTACATACCAATAATCCCTGTGAACATTGATGCAAAAATTCTCAAAACAAAACAAAAAAGAAAACTAACAAACCAAGTTTACCAGTATGTTAAAAGGATTATACACTATGACCAAATAGGATTTATTTATGGAATGCAAAGATAGTTCAATGTACAAAAATCATTGGATGTAATGTATCACATTAACAGAATAAAAGAAAAAAAACATGATTATCTTAATTGATGCAGAAAAATCATGTCATAAAATTCACCATTCTTTTATGATAAAAACATTCAGCAAACCAGGAACAGAAGGAAACTACCTCAACATAGGATGACTGAATAGGCCACTTCTATTCAGTATAATACTGGAAATCCTAGCCAGACAATTATGCAAGAAAAAGAAATAAAAGCATTCAAGTTGGAAAGGAAAAATCAAAATGATCTGTTTGCAGATGATATTCTCTTATATGTAGAAAAATCCTAGATTCCACAAAAAATCCTGCTAGAACTAATAAATGAATCCAACAAAGTAGAAGGATACAAAGTCAATACATAAGCATCAATTGCATTTCTATACACTAACAATGAACAATATGAAAAGGAAATTACAAAAACAATTCCATTTAAAATAGCATCGTAGAGAAGAAAATACTTAGGTATTAAATAAGCAGTTGAAAAACTTGTAAAATGAAAATGGCAAACAATGCTGAAAGAAATTAAAGCAGACATAAGTAAGTGGGAACATATTCCATGCTTATGAATTGGAAGACAATGTTATTAACCTGTCAATACTATCCAAAACAATCTACATATTCTATGTAATATCTGTCAACATCCCAATGACATTTTTTTAAGAAATAGAAAAACCCATCGTAAAATTCACATAGAATCTTGAGACTCTGAATAGCCAAAACAATTTTGAAAAAGAAGAAAAAAAGCTGGAAGACTCACACTTCCTCATTTCAATACTTATGACAAAGCTATAGTTGTACCAAACAGTGTTGTACTTACATAAAGACAGACACGTTAGACCAGTGGAATAGAAGAGAGACCACAGAAATAAATACTTGCATATACAGTGCTGTGGTTTGAATTCCCCCTGCTCCCCAACACCATGTTGGGACTTAACCCTCATTTTGGTGGTGTAAAGTGAGGCCTTTAAGAGAGGTGATTAGATTGCGAGGAATGTGCCCTACTGAACAGATCGATCCATTCATGGAGTAATGGGTTAATGGTTTAAAAGGCTGTCATGGGCATGGTTCTATTGGCTGTATAAGGAGAGCAAGTGAGAAGGTAAGCTCTCTTGCTTGTGAGATCCTAGTTATGTGATTCCCTACATCACCATGGGACCCTGTAGAGTTCCCACACAAAAGAAGGCCCTTACCAAATGGGCTCCCTAGACTGTGGACTTCCCAGCCTCTGAAACCATAAGAAATATATTTTGTTTTCTTTATGAATTATCCAGTTTAAGGTATTGTGTTATAAGTGACAGAAAAAGGACTGTTGTGTATAGTCAAATGATTTTGACAGGGGTGCCAAGACCATTCAATAGGTAAAGGACAGTATTTTCAATAAATTGTGCTGGGAAAACTGGTTATTCACATGCAAAAGAATGAAGTTGGACCCTTACTTAACACCACATACAAAAGTTAACAAAATGTATCAAAGGCCTAAATAAAAGACTTAAAACTATAAAACTCTTACAAAAAAATATAGGGCAAAAGTTTCATGGTGTTGAATTTGGCAATGATTTCTTGAATATGACACTTAAGGCAATAAAAGAAAAAGGAGACAAATTGGACTTCATGAAAATTTTAAAATTTGATGCATCAAAAGACACTATCAACAGTAAAAAGGCATTACACAGAATGGGAGAAAATATTTGCGAATGATATATCTGATAAGAGATTAACATCCAGAATATATAGAGAACTACTAAAACTCAACCACAAGAGAAAAATCCAGTTCACAAATGGGCAAATTACTTGAATAGACGTTTCTGCAAAGAAGATACACAGATGGTCAACAAGCATTTGAAAAGATGCTCAACATCACTGGTTATCAAAAGTATGATGAGGTAACACACGCATTAGGATGGCCACTATAAAACAAAACAAAACAAAACACCCAGAAAATAATAAGTGTTGGTGACGATGTGAAGAAATTGGAACCCTTGTGTATTGTTGGTTGGAATGTAAAGCAGTATGGCCACGGTGGAAAACAGAATGGTGGTTTTTCGAAAAATCAAAAAATAGAATTGCATATGATCCAGCAATTCTGCTTCTGGTATATATGCAAAATAACTGAAAGCAGGGTTTCAAAGAGATATTTGTACACCCATTTTAGCAGCATTATTCACAGTAGCTCAAACATGGAAGCAACCTAAGTGTGCATCAGTGGATGAATGGCTAAGCAAAATGTGGGGTGTGTGTGTGTGTGTGTGTGTGTGTGTGTGTGTGTGTGTGTGTTTCTGAAATACTACTCAGCCTTAAAAAGGGTGGAAATTCTGACATATGTTACAGCATGGATGAACCTCAAGGATATTAGGCTAAGTGAAATAAGCCCATCATATAAAGACAAATACTGTACACTTATGTGAGGTACTTAGAATAGTCAAAACATAGAAAGAGAAAGTAGAATAGTGGTTGCCAGGGGCTAGGAGGAGGGGGAGATGGGTAGTTACTGTTTAATGGGTATAGAGTTAAGTTTTAAAAGATGAAAAGAGTTACAGAGATGGGGATGGGGGCAATAGTTGCACATCGAATGTATTTAATACCACTAAACAGTACACTTAAAAATGGTTAAGATGGTAAATTTTAGGATATGTGTATTTTATCACAATAAAAAAATTTTAAGTGTTAAGATAATTGGTGAAAAAACACAGTAATGTGAAAATATGATCATGATATGCAGTAAAATGAAATAATCAAATTATGAAGTAGGTACAAACTTATTGATTTATGAATAACAATAATAAAAAAGAACCAACAAAATGGTCCCGGTGGTTATATGTGAATGTTGAGCTAAGTGGGTATGATGGGCTCATGCTCAGCGTCTCTTCCAAACTCTTCTCGTATGTTTTCTTATACTGAAGAGACTAGAAAGGTAGAAATTACATTTCCCAGACTCCATCATAGCTCAGATTCTGTATCTAATTAATGTCCGTGAACCTCATGTCATTGCAGGTGATTTGGAAGGTGCAAATGAGGCAGAAGCTATGCTTTTGTTGCTCCTGTCATTTCTGCTGGCAAGCATAGTCATGGCAGCATTTGATTTTTTGTTGCAGCATCATCAAGGGTACCAGGGTCAAGTCACTTGTAATGTAATTCTCATGAAGCTGTGCATGGGACATCCATTTTGTTGGTGTGTGGTGTATCAGGCACAGGTTAGATTATGAAGCAGTTTCCTAGTCCTGGCAATGATGGTGTGATTTTTAATCCTAATGTTCAATCATATAAGAATCAGTATCTGTCTGTGTTACGGCTTTAGGATTCATTTCTGAAAGAATCTTGTCTTTTCACCCTTACAATAATTCTGTAAGTTGTTTAGTACTTAGTAAAATCTCTTTTGGTTTACACTGGTGGAAAGGATTCTGTTCTCTGCAACTGAACACTGATATGATTGGATTAGTTTTGTTTTCATCCTTTAGGTTATATGTATTATCTAAATTTTACACAACAACCATTTGTTACTATTTTAATGTGAAAAATCTATTTAGATAATAATAATTTGGGACAAATCTAAAGTTTACAAAGGAATGACTTCCATGATTGCAATAATTTTTGGAACAAGGCTGTCTTAGTCCATTTGGGCTGATATAACAATATACCATAAACTGGGTAGTTTATAGCAACAGAAATTTACTTATCACAGTTCTGGAGGCTGGGAAGTTCAAGATCAAGGCAGCAGCAGATTCACTTCCTGGTTCATAGAGGGCAGTATCCTCATGTTGTGTACTTGCATGGCAGAAGGGCCAAATGAACTCCTTTGGACCTCTTTTATAAGATCTAATCACTTTCCATGTCCTAATATCATGACCTTGGGGTTTAGAATTTCAGCATATAAATTTTGAGGAGACACAAAAATTCAGACAATAGCAAAGGTGTTATAGTTTAATAGTTAAGAGCTTGGGCTCTGGAGTCAGACAGCATAGATTCAAATCCTAACACAGCTATGTTCTCCCTTAGCTTTCTTAAACAATAGCCATTCTAAAACATCAGAATCTAGGATTATAACACATTACTTATGGTATAAGAATGAAATATGTAACGCTGAGGTTGGAGTGCTTAGTATTTTTCAGGAATTCAATAAACCGTGGCATCTTCTCAGTTTCCCTTAAATTTTCATAGAGCTCACATGTCTCTATCTTGATCATAAGAACATCCAGGCATATCTTTCCTAAATTTTTTTCTTTGAACTGCATTTCGTTATACTACATCAAAATAACTACAGACAAATGCCATAATTTCATTTAAACTAGATGCAGAAACATCAAGAAAATATTAGATGAAAATTGTTTCTCCATGTGAGCTTGTATTTCATTATTGTTGACATTACTTAAGAAAACAAATTCTACCCTAGATTTAAGTGATTTTAGGATTTATTTCAGTTTGCTGACTGTTTCAAATTGAAACAAGTGCCAGGCTGGTGTTCAAAATACAGCAACATATCAATGTCTGATAATTAAAGTGTTTATGCTTCCTGGGATTCACATGCATAACTCTTAGTAAAGTTAATAACAAATGAAGGCATACAATAAATTCGCTAGGAATTTAAGACAAGAATATGCTTCTGAACTGTTTTCAAGCACCCAACATACATAGGATAAATATACCCTTAAATGTACACCTTCATATTGTGTACTTAAAATTTTTTTGATTACAGAGAGATCATTGAAAACTGTCAGTGAACTGAAAGCACCTATCCAGTAGGTCTAATGGTTTCTGCTAATCTAGTTGTAGTCACTTTATTTTTTTTGCAATATTAGGTTCCCTAGGGAGAGGAATGTAATATGTGCCACTGCATAAACAGAAAGAAAACTACCTTTTATGGGACTCAAATGTATGGCCTTGGCTTTATTAGCATATATGCTAACCAACTGAGCTGATCTTTTTTTGTATTTTTTATTTATGTTTATTAGCATATTTATTCTTACAAATCGCATTATTTCTTTATGCCCTTTACCCGATCTATCACTTCCCAAACCCCTTCCCCCCTTCCCCACCATCTCTAGTATCCTTAGGATTGTTCTCTCCTGAAAGTTCAACATATTGTTGTGGTCTTTTCTTTCTTTCAATCCTTCATTCCTTCCTTCATCCTTCCCTCTTCCCCTCCCCCTACCCCCCACCTGTTCATTCCTTCCTAGCAGCCAGTTATGAGTGAGAAAAGGCAGTATTTTTGTTTCTTTGTCTGGCTTATTTCACTTAACATAATTTTCTCTGGCCTCATCCACATTGCTGCAAAAGGCAGAATTTCATTCTTGTTTATGATTGAGTACTATTCCATTGTGTATATATACCACATTTTCCTTATCCAGTCATCCATCAATGGACATGTAGGTTGGTTCTGTATTTTGGCTATTGTAATTACAGCTGTGATGAACATGGGAGTACAGGTATCCCTTCAACATGATGATTTCCGTTCCTTTGGTTATATACCCAGTAGTGGGATTGCTGGATCATATGGTAGTTCTATCTGTAGTTTGAGAAACCTCCATCCTGTTTTCCGTAATGGCTGTGCTAATTTATAGTCCCACCAACAGTGTAGGAGAGTTTCCTTTTCTCCACATCCTCACCAGCATTTGTTATTCTCTACCTTTTTAATAATGGCCAGTCTAACTGGGGTGAGATGATAACTCATGTGGTTTTGATTTTCATTTCTCTGATGACTAGTGACGCTGAGCATATTTTCATGTACCTGTTGGCTATTGGTATGTCTTCCTTTGCAAAATGTCTATTCATCTCCTTTGCCCATTTTAAATTGGATTACTTGTTTTTTTACTGTATAGTTGTTTGAGTTCTTTATATATTCTGGATATCAATCCCTTATTGGATGTATAGTTTGCTAATATTTTCTCCTATTCTATAGGTTGTCTTTCCACTCTGTTGATTATTTCCTTTGCTGTGCAGAAGCTTTTTAGTTTGATATAATCCCATTTATTTATTTTTTCTTTTGTTGCTTGTGTTTTTGGGGTCTTGTTCATAAATTCTTTGCTCAGTCCTACTAACTGGGTCATTTCCCCTATGTTCTCCTTTAGTACTTTTATGGTTTCAGGTCTTTTATTTAAGTCTTTAATTCATTTTGAGTTGATTTTGGTATATGGTGAGAGGTATAGGTCCAGTTTCATTTTTCTACATATGGATGTCCAATTTTCCCAGCACCATTTATTGAAGATGCAGTCTTTTCCCCAATGTATGTTTTTAAATATGAATAAATATGATTCTGTCAGTTACTTTGAATGTGCAATTCTTATATTGAAAAAATAAAGATATTCATGAGGATTATTCCTTGAGACATATTCTCCTAAGGTGTAGGTAACTATCTGAGTTTTCTTTCTACTTTAACTAATAAGAATGGGATCAGGAACGCCTCCTTACAACCTCTTTTTAAAAATAAGTGCTTGGCATTAATTTGTTATAGTGAGAACTTGTTAGTAAGTAGAAGAATAATGCTTGTTCATTGACTAATCCATTTAATATATGTCTATATTTTTAAAATGAAGAAAAATTAATTGTGTCTCCTACTTATGCCAGGTAATGTCACAGGAGCTGGGGATACTGCAGCTGTCAAAATGTAGAAATCTTTGCATTCATAGAGCTAACTACTTTTCAATAAATATTTATTAAAACTAAAAGACCATGCTCTTTGTTTAGACAAAGGTTATCCAACAAGGAATTATTACTTGATATGATAATTAGAGGACAATTAAGTAGAAGTGGGAGTATTCTTGCCCATACAATATTATGTAAGGAGCTAAAAATAATCAGGATGGGTCACAGCATAGCAAAAGGTGTCACTGAAAGAGGTGGAGTATACTCCTT
The DNA here is from genome assembly GCF_027409185.1 of Cynocephalus volans. Lineage (NCBI taxonomy): Eukaryota > Metazoa > Chordata > Mammalia > Dermoptera > Cynocephalidae > Cynocephalus > Cynocephalus volans. The sequence goes on along the minus strand of NC_084471.1, from coordinate 80,461,851 downwards.
TCATTTAGGATGAAGCCTAAAATGACCAGGGAGCTTTTTGAAACATGCTTTACTGTACATTTACATGAGAATTTCATGGAAGATGGCCATGGCCTATAGAAAGTTTTAGGAAGTTACAGCCATAAATGTCACTCTATGCCTATCCTCATATTGGAATATCGGTGTATGTGCTGATGACATTGTCTCAATATTTTTATTTTAGAATAAAATGGCAACCAACAGTGACTTTCATATAATGTAACTGTTTGTGGAAGCAGATGTAAATATTAATCATAAATTAGATAGAACATAAAAGATGATTTAAACAGAATGATAATTTTATGCAATAAACTATATTACATATTAAAGACATAAGCCATATGAAGATATTGTGGTTGGTTTATGGTTGATCTATTAGTTGCTATTATCATTTCCAAATATAGGGGCCTTCAATGCTGGTTTTATGTGTCAACTTGGCTAAACTGTAGAGCCCAGTTATTCAATTACACACAGATCTAGGGTTGCTGTGAAGGTATTTTTGTTCATGTTAAAATCTACAATAAGCTAATTTTTAAAAAAGGAGATTATCTTCATAGTCTGAGATTGCCCCATTCAATCAGTCAAAAGGCCTTAAGAACAAAACTTAAATTTCCCTGAGGAAAAAGAAATTTTACCTCTGGACTACAACTTCATCTCTTACCCAGAGTTTCCAGTCTGCTGTCCTGACCCACAGATTTCAGACTTGCCAGGCTCCACAACTGGATCAGCCAATTCTTTGATGTCAATCTCCTTCTCATTATCTGTCTTTCTATCTGTCTATGTATCTATCTATCTATCCATCTATCTATCATCTATCTAATCTATCTATTCTGCTAGCACTATTTCTCTGGCAGAACTCTGACTGATATAGATTTTACTACTGAGAATGGTTGTAGAAGAAAATTTTTGGATGAGTTTTTAAAATTGGTTCTAGGTTTTTCTGGAATTGGTTCTCTAATCTTATCAGATCTAAAGGGACTAACGACTCTATTTCAAGTGGTAAAGAGAATACTGCTAGTTCATGGCATGGTGTGGCTATTGGCTACTCCAAACTGGATGACCTTCCATTTGTAGCTTAGAACATTTAAGTCAAATTAAGGAGTATAATGAAATTGGCTGGTTGTTCTAACTGCAATGAAGAAAGTGGGGAAGGAAACAGTTTTGAATCTCCCAGCTCAAGTCTACATAAATGACTCCAAAGCTTCTATGTCTTCCCTGAAATAAACCCTTAATTCCTATGGTTACAGGGCTGAGATTTCTGGGGGGAAAAAAGGAAAGAAAAAAGCCACAACAAAACAAAATGACTCCGATGAAACAACCCAGAGTTTTATCTTGTGAGTGGCTGAATTACAGCACCAATTGAATTCCCAACCTTGCAGAGTGCCTTCTGCTAAAGTAAGGGTACTGACTGGGAAGGAATGGAGTCCTGAAAATTGGAATGGGGAAATATGGGAATATTTCAGCAAAGCTCAATGCATTGAACTGCTAAATTTTGCTGGGTCTTCTTTTCTAGTAGAAGCAGCTCTTACACCACTGACTGTCTACCCTGCTTTGCCTGAAGAACCTGTATTGACATCTCCTGACATAGTTGTTTTGCAAGAAACCACTTCTTCTCAGAACACACCTCCACCAAGCCTCTTTGCTTCTAGATCTAGGACTAGATGCAAATCTTGGCAGGACCCAAAGAGTAAGTTACAAAGTATGATCCATAAGAAAGTGTACTACATACCAGAACTGCATGATTTTTCCAATTTGTGTAGATAGAAATCTGGGGAATATGTGTGAGAATGGATATAGAGAGTGTGAGGTAATGGTGGAAGACACAAAAGTTGAATCGGGTCAAATTTGTTGATACGGACCCACCAAACAGAGATTCTGAATTTAATGTCTTGTCTTGGGAAGTTAGAAAGGGCTCTAACAGTGTGTTTTGTTGGCTGAAACATAAACCAAAAGATGGCCTAGATGAGACTGTAATGGCAGAACTGCCTTTCTGTAAGGAAAGGCATACTGCAGACTGTAGAGGAAAGTATCCAAAACTTTAGGGAGAATGAAATAGTAGGGTGGATTTATTATATAAGAACTACTCACCTACCTTGAGCTGTGTGAGAGATCACACCTTTCATGTTGACTATGAAAAATAAATTCGTGAGGAGAACCTCAGCATCCTTGAAGAGTTCTCTGACCACTCTTCTTTGTAGGTCAGAAATTAGAGTGGGAACTACTACTACTGAAGTGGGATCTCAAAATATAATGGAGATAATTGGATCCCGGGGTTGCAGGGGTCAAGTGATGGCACTTAACTATCAAAGACAAGGTAAACATGTTACCACAATGAAGAGCAGAGTCAAATCAGTAATCACAATAGTCTGACTCACAAAGACCTATGGTGTTGGTTAGTTGATCACAGTGTCTCTAGAAAAGAAAGACAATCTACTATATTATTAATTGACCTGCAAAAATGGAAGAGTTCTAGGTTGCGTAAACAGAAGATTAACTTGAATTATCAGAATAGAGTGTCATGTCCCCTCAATTAATTTTCAGACCTGAGTGAGTTTATAGACCCAGAACCCCTTGAATGAAGGGGAAATTGGATGCCCTTGAGAAGGGGTTCCCTTACACTGCCCCAAATTTATTTATCCCAATAGGAACCTCGTAGAATCTCCATATTATTTCCCTGACTTGTGGAGTAAGGTTATCGTGGTAGGGAAGGCCAAGTAGAAGCCATTAGAAATGCTTCTACTTAAGTAAGCCAAAGACAGTATTGCAGTCCTGGAGGGACTGCAGAAATTAGTGCCACCATCAAGGACTTGAAAGATGCAGGGTGGTAATTCCTATCATATTCTCATTTACCTATTTGGCTTATGCATAAAACAGATGGGCCTTGTTTGTGTGTGTGTGCTTGTATGCATATATATGTATGCATACACATACATTATCTCTCATTCTCACTACAAGGCTGAGTGTATGGATGTTTATTGTGAATTTATAGAATTAGAAATAGAGGCACAGAGAGGTGACACAACTTGCCCTTTGTGCAAGGTTATGAAGGTGGGAAGTGCTGGGGCTGGAATATAAATGCAGTTCATATAACCTGTGAAGCATCTACTACATGAACAATAGCTCCATCTTCTAAGAGTGAGAGATATTGGTAGCCTTTCTTTGGAAATCTGCTCTTCTTGGGTGGAAAGGCCTAGGGGTCACTGTCATAATCTACTTATACAGAGTGGCTGTTATTTCACCATTACCCTGATGTCCTTTCAAACTTCCTAGAATTAATGTTGCCCTTATGTTGCCAAGTGGCTAACAGAGTCAATACTCAATACTTATGTTATATACATACTCTTATTTGTCATCAAGAGAAGCAAAGGTCCTGGTGCTTATAATGGCATTGTACTGAGAAGCCCAAGCAGGTACTGAAAAAGGATATAGCAGATATTTGTGCTTCTATCTCAGAAATAATAGAAAATGAGTCAGATAGATATGAAGTTTTATTTGACTTTCTATGTAAAGACTCAGAGAAAACTTTTTTTTTTTTTTTCAATTTTTGGAAAAAAATGGGGAAAACTTGGTAGTTTACATTTAGTTACTGAATTTTAGGGCTTGGAAAGATGCATTTACTATTTGTAGGGCTATAAAACATCTAGTTTTCTACTTTTTAGTTAATCATTAAACAAAAATTTAAGTAGGTCCACAAAATATATTCATTTAAAGTCATGCATCCATTACCATTGTGGAGTCCCAAAAGGCAGTAGAAATTAGAATTTTGCCTAATAAAATGTGTACAGATATGTAAAAATAAAGAGATCTATCTGTCCATCTATCTGAATTACTTGAAACATCTAAACAGCTGAGTCAGCACTCTCTACTCCTGGCCATGCATCAGAGTTGCCTGCAGGGCTTTCTAAAATACACAATGCCTGGGTCATACCAAAAACCCATGACTCACAATCTCTAGAGGAGATTTTAAAAACCTGCTTTTTAACAAAGGGCCACAAGTGGCATTGATTCATGGCTAGGAATGAAAACTACAAAGGTTAGAGAAAATAAACTGTCTCACTTAATTGAATCAATTTATTTTCTACCCTGCTTCCCCTTTAGGAGCCCAATCTCCCATTCCACACATACATTCCTGAACAATCTTATTGGATTCAATTTTGCTGCCACTTTCATTTTTGGACTCCTTATTGAACTCCACCCTCCTGGGCTGACAAGAACATTTTCTTTAATTCTAGCTTCCTGTTTTGTTTAAAGACTTTGTAGAGCTCTGTCATTTATCAGTTATGATTTAATGAATCTATTCTTTTTTTATAATTATTTTTTATTTATATATATCAGCATATAAATGGGTCAGCCTGACTGTTTTCTTGAGTTCATTTGTTTGCTCTCTTGGAGGAATGGGCAAAGAGCATTTTGAGAACAAATACAAATGGGTTATTTTCCATCAGCTGAATCCTGAAAGAATATCAGAAATCAATTGTGCAGAGCCACCAAATTGAATATACACATCCACTCTGAATGTTTTTATTTTAAACACGTACATATTATTTTTGCGTTGGATTTTTATTTTGTGGGGATAATAAAATTCAGGCATGGGCAACATGTCTTCCATTCTTTTTTTTTTTTTTTTTTTTGGTAACGTGAATGTTGGTAAATGGATTTAATCATGTTTGCTATCTATGTGCAATTTTTTTTCAATTGACATGTATTGATTGTACATATTTATGGGGCACAGAGTTATATTTCAATACATATGATGATCAAATCAGGGTAATTAGCATATCCATCATTGCAAGAATTTTTAATTTCTTTGTGATGAGAACATTTGAGTTCATCTATTCTAGCCATTTGAGAACATACAATAAGTTATTATTAATTATAGGTGCCTAGCACTACTCTACACCACTAGAACTTATTCTTCCTATCTAGCTGTAATTTTGTATCCATTAATTAATTTTGTATCCTATCCCTATTCCCCCTCCTCTTCCCAGTCTCTAGTAACCACAATTCTACACTCTACTTCTAAAAGCTCTCTCTCTCTCTCTATATATATAAATATATAAATATATAAATATAATACATATATATATTTAGCAAAAAACCCCATGAGAACATGCAGTATTTATCTTTCTGTGCCTGACTTATTTCACTTAAAATAATGTCTTCCAGGCTCATCCATGTTGCTGCAAATGACAGGATTTCATTCTTTTTCATGGATGAGTAGTATTTCATTGTGTATATACCACATTTTCTTTATCAATTCCTCTGGACATAGATGTTGTGCTATTCCAATAATTAATATTAATTATTAATATTTGAATAGCACTATAAATAAAAATGTAATTAAGATTTTTAAAATTTGTTACAAACCAAGTTATCCTCTTAAGCTTATTTCTCATTTGAATTGAAATGAAATGCAGAGGAATGAGACTTATCTGGTATACTAACCTGTGCAGTGTGACATCACTGTTGTTCAGATGGGTTTCTCACATCTCTGGAGAGATGTGAGATTTTGTAAGAGAGCCTTCAGATATCTACGCTACAATCACTTGTAGCCCCCAATTTTAAGATAGTCAATTTTGGTTTAACCAGATAAAAACACGTATTCATGATTATATTAAAAGAAAATGGTACATCCCTTTAAATTTTCTTGTAATTAATATTTATATTATACTGTATTCTTGAGTTCCAATAAAATGTGCTATAATACACCACATCGCTTTAAAAGACACCTGCTTAAGGATTTTACCACTTTTAAATTCTACTGAATATATTTTCAGAAAATATGATGACCATTGTTAAAAGAGAAAGCATAGAAAATAACTTGATTACATTATTTAGATTCAAAGATTAGCAGAGCTTGTAGATCATCTAAATCCCATAAGGAATATGTTCATAAGTAAGTTATGAATACAAATAGGATAACTGTTTTGATATTTAGCTCATGAAATCTGTCTTTATAGTTTGCCACATTTTTTTTGTAAGAAGTACTTAAAAAATATACTTCAGGAGGGACAACATGGAAAACGGCAGAGTAGGGAGTTCTTTTTACTGAAATAACAATTAACCTGGCAAAAATAAACTGAATCAACATTTTCAGAACTCTGGAATCTAGTCGAAAACTTCTGGGAACTAGAGAAGTACTTAATGAAAGAAAAGGCTGCTAAATCCTAGAATTTAAGGAAATCTCTATGAAGTCACTGGCTTAATACTGAGATAATAGAACCAAGATTGCAATGACCACAGACAACAAGGAATACAATTTTTACAAAAATAACTTTGAGATGTCACTAAAGAAATAGATAACTGCAGCTCTCAATGAGCAATAGCATTAAACTTTGGGGAGAGAGAAGACTATGATTCCAGTGTTATCACAGTATCCAAAATGTTGAGTTTTCAACAAAAGTTAAAAGGAATACAAAGAAACAAGGAAATGTGGCCCATTCATAGGAAAAAAGGCAATTGACAGAAACCATCACTGAGGAAGCCCAGACACTGGACATTTTAGGCAACAACTGTATGTCTTCAGATACTCAAAGAGCTAAAAGAAACCATAGTCAATGAACTGAAGGAAACCAAGAAAGTGATTTCTTATCAAATATAGAGTAAGTATCAATAAGCACATAGAAAGTATAAAAAGAAAACAAATAGAAGTTCTGGAGCTGAATAAAACATAATAGCTAAAGTGAAAAATTCACTACAGAGGATAAACAGCATATCTGAGCAGGCAGAAGGGAGAATCAATAAATTCAAAGATAGGACAATTGAAATTATCCACTCTGAGAAGAAGAAAGGTAAAAACATGAAGTAAAATGTACAGAACCTGAGGAATCTTTTGGGCACTAGCAAATGCAGTAACATAACATTATGGGATTCCCAGAAAGTGAAGAGAGAGAGAAATAGGAAGAAAGAATATATACAGAAATTATGGTCAAAAATTTTGCAAATTTGATGAAAACATGAATTGACAAATCCAAGAAGCTCAATGAACTTTAAGTAGGATAAACTCCAAAGAGATTAGTACTGAGACACATTATAAACAAACTGTCAGAAGACAAAGAGAGGATCTTAGAAGTAGCAAAGTGAACTGACTAATCATCTACAAGTGATCCTCAATAAGTTTAACAACTGATTTCCCATTAGAAATCATAGAGGTCAGAAGACTGCAGGATGAAATACTTAAGGTGCTGAAAGAATAAAAGTTCTCAATCAAGAATTTCATATCTGGCAGAATGATCCTTCAAAAATGAAAGAGAAAGTAAGACATTCACAAATAGACAAAAGCTATTTTGTGGGAGTTTGTCACTAGTAGACCTGCTTACAGGAAATGTTAAAGGCAGTCCTTTATGGTGAAAAGAAGGAATACTAGGCAATAATTCAAAAGCATACACAGAAATAAAGCACTCCAGGAGAAACAACTACATGGGTAAACATAAACAGTTACTATTGTATTTTTTGTTTTCTATTATCTTTACTTTTCATATATGATTTGAAAAATAAGTGCATAAGACAATATTTAGAAATCTTTAACACAGGCACGCAATGTTTAAAGATGGGATTTTTGACAATAAAACATAAAGGGGATATGGAGATAGATGGAAGCAGAGTTTTTGAATAGTATTGAAGCTAAGTGGTATCAACTTAAACTAGATTGTTATAAATTTAGGATGTTAATTGTAATCTTCAGGGAAATCACTAAGATGATCACTGAAAATATATAGAAAGAAAATGAAGAGGAAATCAAAATGGTATACTAGAAATAATTAATCAAACACAAAAGAAAGCAATCTTGGGGAAATTGAGAAAAAAAGATATGACATAAAAACAGAAAGCAAAATAGCAGAAGTCAATATTTATCATCTATCACTAATCACTTTAAATATAAATGTATTAAGCTCACCAACGTAAAGACTGAGACTACAGAATAGATTAAAAAAAAAAACTTATGATCCAACTATATGCTGTCTATAAGAGTATTCATCTCAGATCCTTACCCAGTCTCAGATATTTTGTTATAACAGCATGAACAGACTAAGATAGAAGTTGGTATAAAGAAGTGGGCTGTTGCTATAACAAATGTCTAAAAATTTAGAAGTGGCTTTGGAACTGGGTAATGAATAGAGGCTTGGAAGGATTTGTTGGTACTGAGATAGGAGGTGCTCAGTTTCCCTGCAGTTGGGTTTCAGGCCACTCTCCTAGGTCTCAAACCATTCCCCTAAGGCTAAAGCTCCACCTGAGTCCTAAGCTGTGGTGGACAGTAGCACCTATTTTTGTCACCAGAATGTGGAGATTGAGACTGCAAGAGGCAAACCTATGTAATCTCACTGTCCAGGCATGTTCAGTAGAGAAGAATTTATCCCTTGAATGACTTCCACTGGAGGCGCTAAAGAGCACCAAATATTCTTGAATATATTTGATGCATGTGGTGGAATTTGACCAATAAGCATGCTCTAAAAGAGACCAACTGAGCATGTGCAGGACTAGGTTAAATAACCGGGAACCAGCCCCTTCATTAACATTCATTAGATAGCATGAATATGTATAGATAACCAAACTATAAAAGTCAAATCCAGGAAGAGGGCAGAGCTATTGCTCAGTCTCTTTGGGGCCAGCCCACATTTCACTTGAGGTGTGTATTTCTTCCTTTTTGTATCACACTTGCCTTTAGCAGGCTGCTGCTGTTCACTCTAGAGACAGCCTGCACTTTGTCTATGAATGCGTATTTCTTTCTTTTGTATTAAAATTGGTGTGGGTCCTGGAGCTAGGCTGCACTTTCCCTGTAAAGTCTGTGTTTCTTATTCTCTGTACTAAACCTGTTTTCACTTTCTTCTGTGATTCTGCTTCTGAATTCTTTCCTGTGGTGGAGTCAAGAACCTGGTAAGAGGATAGGGTGGGTTTAGGCCAGCCATTGGGCCTCCCCAGACCCTCTCCTCTGGTATCAGTACATGCTAGAAAAAGCCTAGATTGTAGTGAATGAAGTGGTAAAGGCAATTTGGGTAAGAGCTTAGAAGAGGAGAGCTGTAGAGAGAGCCTAAATTTTCTTAGAGATTATCTAAGTGGTTGTGATCAAAATGCTGGTAGAAATATAAACATTAAAGGCCATTCTGATGAGGCCTTAGATGGAAATGAGGAATATCTTATTGTATACTGGAGAAAGGTGTCCTTGTTACAAAATGGCAAAGAGGGCCGACCCCGTGGCGCACTCGGGAGAGTGAGGCACTGGGAGCGCAGCAGTGCTCCCGCCACGGGTTCGGATCCTATATAAGGATGGCCGGTGCACTCACTGGCTGAGTGCGGTGTGGCCAGTCACAAAAAGACCAAATAAATAAATAAATAAATAAAATGGCAAAAAACTTGGCTGAATTATGTCTGTTTCCTAGTACTTTGTGGAAAGCAGAACTTTAAGAGTGGTGAACTAGAGTATTTGGATGCTGCATTGCTTTTCTTAAGTGCTCATAGTAAAGTGTGAGGAGAGAGAAATGAATTAAAGATGGAATTTATAATTAAAAAGGAAGATGTGGAAAATTATCAGCTTGGCCAGATTATAAAAGCTTGTTTGGGAGAGAATGATCGGTATGGATAGAAGGAAGCCAAATGCTATTTATCAAGACAATGGAGGACTGACCCTGAAGGCATTTTTGAGATTATCTGTGCTTCTCCTTCCATCACAGATCCAGAGTGTTAAGCCCTGAGGGTACAGAAATGTGTCAAAAGAGAGGCCTTGGGCATACATGGGACCTTAGCATTTACTGCCTTGTTCTGTCTCAAGTCTCTGCTTCCTGCTTTCAGGCACAGCACATTTTGGCTGCCCCAGCTATGGCTCAAGTGGGCCCAGATGTGTCTCAGGCCACCACTGTGGAAGGTACAGATTGTAAACTATGATGGCAACCCTGTGGAGCTAACACTGTGGGCATGCAAAGTGCACAAGCTGTGGAGGCATGGCTATCTCCACCTAGATTTCAAAGAGTACTTTGGAGAGCCTCAGGGCCCAGGCATAGAACTGCCACAGGAGCAGAGCTGCCACAGGGAGTCCTGGCTAAAGCAATGCCCAGCAGAACCATGGACTCAGGGCCACTGCAGAGAGCCACCACTATAGCAGTGTCTAGTGGAGCCATGGGAACAGGGCCATTCCTGAGACTCCAGAACTGTAGAGTCATTGGTATGCAACTCCAGCCTATCAGAGCTGTGGCATGGGCTGCACCCGGCAAAGCTGTGGGGATGGGTCTGTACAGAGCCTTGTGGAACCATCTTCTACCCCAGTGTGTCCAGAAGGTGGGACATGGAGTCAAAGAATATTATCCTCAGCTTCAAGATTTAATGTTGGCCCTACTGGGTTTTAGACTTACTTGGGACCTGTTATCCTTTCCTTCTCTCCTAGTTCTCCATTTTGGCATGGGCATGTCTGTCCTATGCCTTTCCCACTATTGTATTTTGGAAGCACGTAACTTGTTTGATTTCACAGGCTCACAGCCTGAGGGAATTTGCTTCAGTATGAAACACACACTTTGAGTCTCACCTACACTGGATTTAGATGATATTTAGATGAGACTCTGGACTTTAGACTTTTAAGTTGATGCTAGAATGAATTAAGATTTTGGGGGCTACTGGCATGAAAGAATGAATTTGCATGTGAGAAGGACATGAATTTGGAGGGCCAGGACAAAATTCTATGATCTGAATGTGTCCCCCAAAATTCATTGTTGAAACTTAATCACCAGTGTGGTAGCATTAAGAGGTAGGACCTTTAGGAGGTGAAGAAGTCATGAAGGTGGAACATTCACGGATGAGATTAGTGCTTTATAAAAGGGCTTGAGGGGGTGAGTCCATTTCTTCCATCCCTTTAGTCATGTGAGGACATAGCATTCATCACTTCCAGAAGCAGCAGCATTCAGGGCACCATTTCAGAAGCAGAGACCAGGACCTCACCAGACACCGAATCTGCTGGCACCTTGATCTTAGACTTCCAAGCTTTCAGAGCTGTTAGAAATAAGCATTTATTATTTATAAATATCCAGTCTAAGGTATTTTGTTATTGTAGCACAAATAGACTAAGATCCAAAGGCATAAATAGATTGAAAGTAAAAGGATAGAAAATAAGATCAGAAATACACAGTTTAAATAAAAAATTGTTAAAAGATACAAAGAATAATACTGTATATTGATAAAAGTGTAAGTTCATCAAGAAAGTATAGAAATTATAAACATACATATTAAACAACAGAGTCCTAATATATATGAAGCAAACATTGACAGAACTGAAAGGAGAAATAGATAGTTCTACAATAATAATTGGGGACTTTAATATTCCACTTTCCGTGGATAAAACATCTGGACAGAATATCAGTAAGGAAATAGAGGATTTGAAGAACACCAAAAACTGACTAGATCTAACAGGCTTATAGAACACTCTACCCAACAATAGCAGACTACACATTCTTCTGAAGTACACATAACATTCTTTAGTATAGACAATATATTAGGTCACAAAACATGTCTTAATAAATTTTAAAAGGTTAGAATCATACATTATATCTTCTCTGACCACAGTGGAATGAAGCTAGAAATTAATGACAGAAGAACTGAAAAATTCACAAATATTTGGAAATTAAATAATACACTCAAACTTCCAGTGGGTCAAGAAAGAAATCATGAGAGAAATTTAAAAATACTAAGAGATGAATGAAAACAAAATTACAACATACCAAAACTTATGATATGCAGTGGAAGCAATGCTCAATGGGAAATTTATAGATTTAAATGAGTAAATTAAAAAGAAAATAAAGATTTGAAATCAACATCTTAACTTTATACTGTAAGGAATTAGAAAAAGAAGAGCAAAGTAAACCCAAATTTAACAGAAGGCAGAAATAATAAATATTAGAGTGAAGACAGAGAGTAGAAATAAAAAAAAAGAAAAAAAATAGAGTGGGACTGAGTGAGCAGCCTGAGGCGGGGGAAGCCGAGGACGGGGACGGCGATGACACAGAGGCAGAGAGGGAGCCGCTTGGCCCAGCACAGCCCCGTGAGTGACCCCCGGCCCGGCCCTGCTCGGGAGGCGGATGCCCGCCTGGTTTCCTCCTGCCCCACTGGACCACTCACCGGACCCAGGGCTGCCGCCATTTTCTCAGGTGGTGGCAGCTCTGGCCCGGCTCGGCCAAGCCTGTCCTCCTTGCCCGGCTCGGCTCCTCACTGAGTCTTCCCACTTGCTTGCCCTGGTGCGGGGCTTCCCGGGGCCTACGGGCCGGCCTCCCCTCCCACTCCCTCCGCAGTACTCTGGCGGGGTTGGTGGCATGGGACGCCGCCAGCCAGTGTCGGGAGGGCAAGGAAGTACGGGCTGGGCCGACTGTCACTCCACTGCACCCTGGGCTCCGGCCCCCGGTAAACTTCCTGTTACTGGGAGGCAGATACAATCTCTGCGGCCACCAGTTTGGAAAAACGCCTAACCGATTTCTGGTTAGGAATAGTGTGGTCGGAGAATTCCCGAGTTTGCTTGAACCTGCCAGAGAGCTGACTGCGGGCGGGCACCGGAGTCGGTCCGCGCCGGGGGGATTCAAAGGTGAACCGTGTGCTGCGGGCTCCTCCCCCGAGAAGCTCATGCTCTGGTGTGGGAGATAAGACAAGTACACAAATAACCATGATACCAGGAAGAAGGTGATAAGTCCCGAGAAAGATCTACACAGTGCTACAAAGGCAACCAGAGCGACCAGTCATCTGCGCCTAGCAGAAACCTGGTAGACTTCCTGGGCGAGGCGGTGCTGAGCAGGGTCTTGAAGGCCCAGCTGATAGACAAGGGTTGCAGAAGACACATCCCAGCCCAGCCCAGTGCGCACAGAGTGGGAAGACGTCCGGCTAGGGAGTCGGAGACTCGACAGAAACCACACACCCTGTGGGGCCACCACTGCGTGATCCAGCAGGCCAGGCCAGAGCGCATGGAACAGGGAGAAGTCCTGCATGGGTAGTGGAAGCTCAGCAGAGACCACACACCCTGCGGTACCGCCCTGTGATCCAGCAGCCCAGCAGAGTCCAAGCTGACCAGAGAGGTGGCTCCCTGGAGAGGCCTAAGACCCGAGGCAACCACACACACAATGCACTAGAGGCCAACTGAGCAGTCACGGAGGTAGCCATACCAAATTGGCAACCACAGCAACATCTTAGTTAGTCAATAGTCTCAAACCAGTGGACTGTGAAACCCCCTGCCACAATGAATAAACATCAAAAAAAAGATACCAGAAATACAAAAAATCAAGAAACTACAACAACAAAAGTTAATAAATCTCAAACTCTAGATCCCATAGAACAAGAAGCCCTTGAAATGACTGACAAGGAATTTCGAGTGATAATTCTTAGGAAACTGAATGAGATACAAGAAAACTCAGCTAGACATCATGATGAAATGAGGAAAAGTATACAGGACCTTAAAAAGGAAATGTACAAGGAAATCAATGTCCTGGAAAAAAAATGTAGCAGAATTTGCCAAACTGAAGAAGTTATTCAGTGAAATAAAAAACACAACAGAGAATTTAACCAGCAGGCTTGTCGAAGTTGAAGACAGAAGCTCTGAACTTGAAGATGGGCTGTTTGAAATAACACAAGCAGACAAAAAGAAAGAAAAAAGAATCAAAGACATTGAAGAAAATCTGAGAGAGATATCAGACAACCTTAAGCGCTCAAATATCCAAGTCATGGGTATTCCAGAAGGGGAGGAAAACGGAGATTGCATTAAAAACATATTCAACAAAATAGTGGCAGAAAACTTCCCAGGTATAGGAAAAATCACAGATCTTCAGATCCAGGAAGCTCAACGATCTCCAAACGTATTCAACCCAAAAAGGCCCTCTCCAAGACATGTTATAGTCAAACGGGCAAAACTCAGAGACAAAAAGATAATCTTAAAAGCTGCAAGAGAGAAGCGTCAAATCACCTATAAGGGAGTCCCAATCAGGCTAACAGCAGACTTTTCATCACAAACCCTAAAAGCTAGAAAGGAATGGGATGATATATTCAAAATACTAAAAGACAAAGATTGCCAGCCAAGAATACTCTACCCTGCAAGGCTATCCTTCCAAAATGAAGGGCAAATAGTATATTTCTCAGACAAACAAAAACTGTGGGAATTCACTACCACACGACCACCCTTACAAGAAACCCTCAAGGGAGTACTGGGTTTGGTTCCTGAAAAATAACTACCACTGCCATAAAAACCCAAGAAAAATCAAAACCCACTAGTATAATAAAAATGGCATTCATGAAGAGAAAACAAACAAACAAAAATGCTATCTACAACCTAAGGAACCAACAAACACAGAAACCAAACAGTAAATCAGAAAGCAAGGAACAAAAGACACCTAAGACAACCAAACAACCAATAAAATGCTAGGAATAAATCAACACCTTTCAATAACAACTCTTAATGTAAAAGGCTTAAATTCCCCAATCAAGAGACACAGACTGGCTGACTGGATCAAAAAGGAGGACCCAACTATATGCTGCCTACAAGAGACCCACCTCACCCATAAAGATTCACATAGACTAAGAGTGAAAGGATGGTAGAATATTTACCATGCAAACAGAAAAGAAAAACGAGCTAGAGTAGCTATTCTTATATCGGACAAAACAGACTTTAAACTAAAAACCATAAAAAGAGACAATGAGGGACACTAGTTAATAATAAAAGGACTGATGCATCACGAAGACATAACAATCATAGATATGTATGCACCCAATGTTGGAGCAGCCAGATTTATAAAACAAATTCTATTAGACCTAAAGAAGGAAATAGACACTAATACCATAATAGCAGGGGACCTGAACACCCCACTGTCAATATTAGACAGATCATCTAGGCAAAGAATCAGTAGAGAAACACAAGATCTAAACAAGACTCTAGACCAATTGGAATTGGCAGATATCTACAGAACATTCCATCCAACAACCTCAGAATTTTCATTCTTCTCATCAGCACATGGATCATTCTCCAGGATAGATCACATATTAGGTCACAAATCAAGTCTCAATAAATTCAAAAAATTGGAATTATCCCACGTATTTTCTCAGACCACAATGGATTAAAACTAGAAATTAATAACAAATGAAACTCTGGAAACTATACAAACACATGGAAATTAAACAGCATTCTACTTAATGACATATGGGTCCAAGAAGAAATCAAGGAAGAAATCAAAAAATTTATTGAAACTAATGAAAATAATGATACATCATACCAAAACCTGTGGGATACTGCAAAAGCAGTCTTGAGGGGGAAATTTATTGCATTAAATGCTCACCTAAGAAGAATGGAAAGATGGCAAGTGAACAACCTAACACTTCACCTTAAAGAACTAGAAAAACAAGAACAATCTAAACCTAAAGTTAGCAGACGGAAAGAAATCATTAAGATCAGAACAGAACTGAATGAAATTGAAACCCAAAAAACAATACAAAAGATCAATGAATCAAAAAGTTGGTTTTTTGAAAAGATAAATAAAATTGACAAACCATTAGCATGGCTAACAAAAAAAAGAAGAGAGAAGATTCAAATAACAAAAATTAGAAATGAAAAAGGCGATATTACAACTGATTCATCTGAAATACAAGGAATCATTCGAGACTACTATAAACAACTATACACCAACAAGTTTGAAAATCTGGAGGAAATGGATAAATTTCTGGACACACGCCAGCTCCCAAAACTGAACCATGAAGACGTAGAAAATTAGAACAGACCGATAACAATAAAGGAGATTGAAGCTGTTATCAGAAGGCACCCAACAAAGAAAAGCCCAGGACCAGATGAATTCACAGCAGAATTTTACCAAACATTCAAAGAGGAATTGACACCGATTCTTTACAAACTATTCCAAAAGATTGAAACAGACGCAAATCTCCCAAACTCATTCTATGAAGCAAACATCATCCTGATACCAAAACCAGGTAAAGATATAACCAAAAAAGAAAACTACAGGCCAATATCCTTGATGAATATAGATGCAAAAATCCTCACTAAAATACTAGCAAACAGAATACAGCAACACATACATAAAATTATTCACCACGATCAAGTGGGATTCATCCCAGGGATGCAAGGTTGGTTCAACATACGCAAATCAATAAATGTGATACACAATATAAATAAAGTCAAACACAAGGACCATATGATCATCTCTATAGATGCTGAAAAAGCATTTGATAAAATTCAGCACTCATTCATGACAAAGACCCTCTATAAGTTAGGTGTAGACGGAAAGTATCTCAACATAATTAAAGCCATATATGACAAACCCATTGCGAATATCACCCTGAATGAGGAAAAGCTGAAAGCTTTTCCTTTAAGAACAGGAACTAGACAAGGATGCCCACTCTCACCACTCCTATTCAACATAGTGTTGGAAGTACTAGCCAGAGCAGTCAGAGAAGAGAAGGAAATAAAGCGCATCCAGATTGGAAAAGATGAAGTCAAACTCTCCCTGTTTGCAGATGACATGATCTTGTATATCGTACAGCCTAAAACCTCTACAAAATAACTCTTGGAGTTGATAAATGATTTCAGCACAGTAGCAGGATACAAAATCAACACACAAAAATCAGTAGCATTTCTTTTCTCCAATAGTGAACATGCAGAAGAAGAAATCAAGAAAGCCTGCCCATTTACAATAGCCACCAAAAACAATAAAATACTTAGGAATTGAGATAACCAAGGATGTGAAAAATCTCTATAATGAGAGCTACAAACCACTGCTTAGAGAAATTAGAGAGGATACAAGAAGATGGAAAGATATCCCATGCTCTTGGATTGGAAGAATCAACATAGTGAGAATGTCCATACTACCCAAAGTGATATACAAATTCAAGGCAATCCGCATCAAAATTCCAAAGACATTTTTCTCAGAAATGGAAAGAACTATCCAGACATTTATATGGAATAATAAAAGACCACGCATAGCCAAAGCAATGCTGAGCAAAAAAAAATAAAGCTGGAGGCATAACACTACCTGACTTTAAGCTATACTATACAAAGGTATAATAACCAAAACAGTATGGTACTGGCATAAAAACAGACACACTGATCAATGGAATAGAATAGAGAATCCTGAAATCAACCCACACACTTACTGCCATCTGATCTTTGACAAAGGCACCAAGCCTATTCACTGGGGAAGGGACTGCCTCTTCAGCAAATGGTGCTGGGATAACTGGATATCCATATGCAGGAGAATGAAACTAGACCCATACCTCTCACCATATACTAAAATCAACTCAAAATGGATTAAGGATTTAAATATGCACCCTGAAACAATAAAACTTCTTAAAGAAAACATAGGAGAAACACTTCAGGAAATAGGACTGGACACAGACTTCATGAATATGACCCCAAAAGCACGGGCAACCAAAGGAAAAATAAACAAATGGGATTTTATCAAACTAAAAAGCTTCTGCACAGCAAAAGAAACAATTAACAGAGTTAAAAGGCAACCAACAGAGTGGGAGAAAATATTTGCAAAATATACATCTGACAAAGGATTAATATCCAGAATATATAAGGAACTCAAACAACTTTATAAGAAAAAAACAAGCAACACAATTAAAAATGGGCAAAAGAGCTAAGTAGGCATTTCTCTAAGGAAGATATCCAAATGGCCAACAGACATATGAAAAAATGCTCAGCATCACTCAGCATCTGGGAAATGCAAATCAAAACCACACTGAGATACCATCTCACCCCAGTTAGGATGGCTAAAATCCAAAAGACTATGAACGATAAATGCTGGCGAGGTTGCAGAGAAAAAGGAACTCTCATCCATTGTTGGTGGGACTGCAAAATGGTGCAGCCTCTATGGAAAATGGTATGGAGGTTCCTCAAACAATTGCAGATAGATCTACCATATGACACAGCTATCCCACTGCTGGGAATATACCCAGAGGAATGGAAATCATCAAGTCGAAGGTATACCTGTTCCCCAATGTTCATTGCAGCAGTCTTTACAATAGCCAAAATTTGGAACCAGCCCAAATGTCCATCATCGGATGAGTGGATACGGAAAATGTGGTACATCTACACAATGGAATACTACTCAGCTATAAAAACGAATGAAATACTGCCATTTGCAAGAACATGGATGGACCTTGAGAGAATTATATTAAGTGAAACGAGTCAGGCACAGAAAGAGAAATACCACATGTTCTCACTTATTGGTGGGAGCTAAAAATTAATATATAAATTCACACACACACACACACACACACACACACACACACACACACACACACACACACACACAAACCCCGGAGGTGCAGGGAAGAAAATATAACAACCACAATTACTTGAAGTTGATACGACAAGCAAACAGAAAGGACATTGTTGGGGGGGAAGTAGGAGAGGGAGGAGGGAGGGAGGTTTTGGTAAGGGGTAAGAATAATCAACCACAATGTATATTGACAAAATAAAATTAAAAAAAAAAAAGAAAAAAAATAGAGAGAATCAATGAGCTCAGAAGTTGATTCTTAGAAAAGATCAATAAAATGACAAAACTTTAACTAGATTGGCAAGAAAAAAACCCAGAGAAAGTATAACTAAATTTAGAAATCAAAGTATGGACAGTATCCTTACAGAATTATTTTGTGTGTGTGTGTGTGTGTGTGTGTGTGTGTGTGTGTGTGTGTGTATGTGTGTGGCTGGCCAATACTGGGATCTGCATTCTTGACCTTGGTGTTAGTCACACTGTGCTCTAACCATCTGAGCTAACTAGCTAGCCTTCTTATAGAATTCGAAAGAATTATAAGAGAATACTATAAACAATTATACACAAACAAATTAGATAATGTTGATGAAATGGATAAATTCTTAGAAACACACAAATTATCAAAACTCACTGAAAAATCATTAGAAAATCTGAGCAGACCAATAACAAGTAAAGAGTTTAAGTAAGTAATTAAAAACCTCCGTACAAAAATGTCCTGAACCCGATGGCTTCATTGTTGAACTTTACCAGACATTTAAAGAAGAATTATCACAGATTCTTCTCACACTCTTCCAAAAAATATAGGAGGGAGGAATATTTCCTAATATATTCTATGGGCCAGCATTACTTTATTATCAAAGTCAAACTAAGACACTACAATAAAAGAAAACTATATCCAATATCCCTTATGAATAAGTATATAAAAATTATCAACAAAATATTAGAAAACCAAATTCAACATCGAATAACATTGTCAAGAAAGGAAAAAGACAGCCAAAACGGTGGAAGAAAATATTTGTAAATCATATAACTGATAAAGATCTATATCCAGAATATGTAAAGAACTCGTAACTCAACAACAAAGTGACACACAACCCAAATTAAAAATGGGCAAACGATTTGAATAGACATTTCTCTAGAGCAAATATGCAAATGGCCCACAAGCACATGATAAGATGCTCACCAGCATTAGTCATTTGGGAAATGCAGATCAAAACCGCAATGAGGTACTACTTCACATCCACTAGGATGGCTACAACAAAAAATAAAAATAACAAGAATGTAGACAAATTAGAACCCTTGTATATTGTTGGCGGGAATATAAAATGGTGCAGCCACTGTGGAAAACTCAAAGTTCGGTGGTTCCTCAAAAAGTTATATGTAGAATTCCCATATGATTCAGCAATTCCTACTCTGCATATACACCCTAAAGAATTGAAAACAGGTGCTCATACAAATACTTGTACATGAATATTCATAGCAGCTCTACTTACAATAGCTAAAAGATGAACATAATTCTGATGTCCTTCAATGGAATGGATGGACACATGTGGTGTTTACATAAAATAGAATGTTACTCAGCTTAAATAGGAATGAAGTACTGATACGCGCTACAATGTAAATAAACCTTGAAAACATGCTATGTGAAAAAAGCCAGACAAAAAAGTCACATATTGTATGGTTCCACTTACATAAATTAATCAGCACAGGTAAACACATAAAGTTAGAAAGCAGATTGGTAGTGGCTGGGGGCTGGGGGAATTGGGGAGTGACTGCTTAATCGCTTAATGAATATAGGGTTTTCTTTTGGGGTGATGAAAATGTCTTGGAACTAGATAGAGGTAGGTGGTGGTTGCACAAGATTGTGAATGTGTTAAATTCACTGAATTATACACTTTAAAATGGTTAATTTTATCTTAAGTAGCTTTCACCTTAATAAGAAAATATATAAAGAACACACTACATTCTGGTAACTTATTTAAAAATTGATGGGATGAAACTGAGAGTTGTATAAGTTGTATAAGTTCTGTATAAGATACAGAAATCACACAGTAATTTGAATAGGGAAGGTGTAATATAAAGAATTATTAATTATAGTGGATTACCTGCTAACAGAAAAAAGAAAATTCTGAGGAATATAAGACTGGAAATAGGGAGGAGCCCCTACCTTCATGGCTGAGGCAAAGTACCCAAGAATGGAACAAATATGGAAGAACCTATTGTCCAAGGCTGAGACCCAGACCTTGTTGGAGAGGGTGTGGCAGTGATGGAGATGTACGCTGAGGTCCCACGCTGTGGAGCTCACTGGTCATCCCCCGCAAGGTAGTGCATCGGGAAGCTCCCCACCAGGGTGGTATGCTTGGAAGCTGCCTCCTGGGGGAAGCTGCCCATGGTGAGGTGCTGCCAGCTGCTGCATGCTGCAGGAGATTACCAAGAAGAGCACTCTGAAACCAACAAGAGAAGACCCTTCCTCCTGCTAGGTCTCTCCAGTACACCGCGCTAACAAAACTTAATATCATACCAGCTGGCAAAGAAGAAATGTTTACAAGGTTCACCTCCATCACTGCATAGCAGGAAATGAAAGGGGGTTTTCAGCTGAGAGACAATAAATTGATAAGTGGTACAAAATTATTCCAATAAAATGAGCTTAGATAAAATAGGTTACACAAAGATCTCCAGCTGTGATAAGAGCCTCCGATATTAATTCATGTGATTACTTAATTGTCATCTTGGTTTGTGATACTACCGCCAATCATCTGGGAGTTGGAAAGATATATTCCTTAGAGAGAAAAAATGTACGTTAGCTTTTAGAATATAGATATATTAAACCATAATGTTCTATTTGAGGTATTAGATTAAAATGTAATAATGAATTCAACAATATTTTCTTATCAATGGACATGAATATTGAGAACAAAGGGCATAATCTGCCATTCAGTCTCTGAGATGTTAATCATTACTTTCAAGGTGCACCTTACAAGGTGCCTATATAAGTAGTAAGGTGATAGCTAATGTACTGGAAAATATACTAAGATAAATATTTCTGAATTTTTAAAAATAAAAACAGCCAGATTTTGATTAAGTTGAATAACAATAACATTGACCAATGTAACACATAACTGTTAGGACAACGTATAATAGTATTCCTATTATAAAATTATTGCTTTTCTAGCATTTTTAGAGCAATATATATATATTGTATTGAAGTACATTATTGCAACAGAGCATTGTTTAAAGATTACTATTTTATGGGATAAAAGTTTGTCTCAGTTTTGATATTTGTTTGTGAAAAATGGGTTTCACTTCAACATTTATTTAGCAGCAGGAGACCATTATCTTATGACAACACCTGCATTGACATTATCTGTGAATTATCTTTGCCACCACTAATTTCGAGCCTGATGCGCTGTATATGCTCGTTCTTATCAGTTGTATGATTGCTCTTTCCTTCCTCACTGATGGGTCTGGAAAGGATACAAACCTTAATTAAAAGTGAAACCCAGACAAAGGTTATACTTTGCACAAAGATTTCTGAAGACACTGTGATCCTACAGAGTGGCTCAAAATAATCTCCAGGTATTCAAAATTGCCTCAGGTGTACACTGTCTGTGTTGCATGCACTCTATAGTTCCTCTCTCTTCAACACATTTGTTCTTTTCAAATGACCTCTGAGTGTAATTCCATATAGTCTTTATCTAAATGTCTCCCACTTCATGAATACCCTCTACAGATATTTAATGAGAATTTATTCTGTAAAAATATAACCAATCCTAGGTCATTTTGGGGGACAATAGAAGGAGAAAGCAGGAGACCATGTGAAAAATAGAAAAATGGATAAGAAAGATCCTGTTTGCAAGGAAATTACAACCTTGTAGAACAGATACACCTTTTCCAAACTGTGTAAACAAATGTACACTGTCTTTCAAATTATCATCTTGCTTCTGCCAGTCTCTGCTTTAATTTCCCTGCCCTTGTCTTTCTCTCTCATTACAGAGAGATCTCATAAAGCTTCCCAACCTGTTCAGATCTTGTTGTGCTCCTTAGGGGAGGACACACTACCTCCTTTCACCTGGCATGCTCTCCAAATTGGGATGTATTGTACTGTGCTCCCAAGTTTTGCCCTTTTAACCTCTGCCTTTTCCACTCCTCTCTCGCACAGATTACCATTCCCAATGTGTCAGTTCTCAACTAAAGGGTAGGGAATGTGATTCTGAGCCCTAGCCTTACATTTGCCAGCATCTTGACTGGCACTGGTCCTGCCCTTATCTTCATGTGACTGTCGTCTTCTTACAATTTCCTCTCATCTCAGCTACCTTCCTGAAAGAGGTGTTACCTACACATCCTCTCTTAAGTAGCTTCCTTCCCCAACTCCCAAATTTCAGTTACCCTCAGTCCCATTAGTCTGATTTACATTCTTACATTACAGTCTTCATAACATTTATGACTCTCTGAAATGACAGTGTTTTTTCAAATATTTGTTGATTGCAATGTCAGCACCACAAAGATGGTAACTTCTTTTATGTGACCGCTCTATTCTCACCACACAGGATTTTACTGTGCCTGGCACGTGGTAAAACTCAAAAAATATTTACCTATGGATCTGGCCACCACGTCTTGGGCACAAGTGGTGACGGTCAGCTTTGTACCCCATGAATATTCATAACCAATTAAAAAAATTTGCCAAATGTATGAATGAAAGAGCTTCACCCAACCCCTCTAAGGGGAATGCTGCTTCAGATTTAGACACATATATCTCCAGTGGATGACTGTATTCCTTAATGGAGAGTCCTTCCTGCTGATAAAAAATCCTCAGAGTTGTACATTTTTCTAATTCGTACTGGGGTCACAATGTCCAATGTCCAGGGGTCACAATGCCATCATAGTCACATGTGCAGTTCTCACCCTGTGTGGCTGTGTACACTTCTCACACTATCTCTATTGGGCCCCTTGGAATACTACTGCCCAGTCCAGTTCTGCTTTGGAAAAAAATAGGATGAAAACTGCCGGGGATTGGTAGAAGGCAAAGAGAAAGGTAGACATATTTACTTGCAGAGTAACCTGAGAGAAAGCTGAGCAAGTGCTGAAATTAATTATTCAGTTTATTAGGGTAGCATTTTATGCACTAAAATCTCCTTTTCATATTTCTTCCTAACCTACATTAATGCTTACTTCTTTGTTCTATTATTCAACATACATAGGGAATGTAGAATTATAGAACATTTGATTTTTAAGAAATCAGTTCTTTCTTCATAATGTATCTGTTAGCAGTCCTAAAAACAATATTCTGATTTTCATTTCCTATTTTTAAACTATCAAACACACTTCTTTTAGATAAAAGCCAGTTTGTCAGTGTCCTAAGTAACTGTGACCCTTTAAGCTTGTTTTTTTCAAGCCTTTACTGAGACATTATTCATAGGTCTGAAGCATTCCAATCTGCTTATTTACGATTTCAAAAATCCTATATGGTATGTGTTCTGAGGATGTAAATTGTTGGATATGGTATGGTAAAGTCAGTGCTGCTACAGGAGGAAATGAGAACGAAGTCTGGAAAGAAGTTTATTATACCCACAGGTTCCAGAGAGAGGGTCACCGCATGCCTGCAGGGCTACCAGGGAAGTGCTAGTTTCGGTCAGGTGGCAGAAGACAGGCATGAGGGGAAAGTCTAGGCCAGAGTCTTTTTTAGGGTTTCTGTGGCAAAGGCAAGGCAGAGCAGAGTAAATCATTTAGGATTGGCTAGTTTGAATTATTCTGGCAGGCTTTAGGCTATAGGTGTGGTGTCTAGTTGCCTGGGACCTGGCTCTGGGATGACTTAGGGTGAGGGAAATACTGGCTTGGTAAGTGACAGATAAAGTGATAGGTAGTTCAGGTTATCGGCTTGGGATAGGTTGGTTTGCATATGGCCCTTTGCTATTTCTAAAAATTAACTAGTCCTATTTCTAAAAGTTAATTTAATCAGCAGGGAGGGGCAATCTCGGGCCAGCAAGCTCTGTAAAACGTCAAAACATCTTAAAATACAGAAAATAAAAAAACGTGATTAATACAGTATAGTTTTATAATTCATTTTTTCTTTAGTGAGGACTATGTTCTCACCTGTTTCTAGTAAAAAGCGCTGTTGTGAACTGCATGGACAATTTCAAATCTGAAAACTAAAATATGAAAGAAAACGTTGAGTTACTGATCTACAGAAACATTTAGCAAAGGAGGAAAACTCTGTAAATACAGTATTCAAGCACAAACAAATGTGTGGTGCGAAAGGAGATTCATTTTTGTTGACAAGTAGATCGATAAAATCCTGGCAATGAGCCCATCAGTTACTGATGTTATTAAATTGCACTTTTATCAGTGTCTTCATTACTTGGAAACATTTTTTAGGAGATAATTGTAAGTTCTGTCTGTGCATGTGTATGTGAACAATTCTTTTTTTTTTTTAAAAGAAATAGCTATTATTGGAGGCTTATTTTTCCCCTTATTGATTCACATGTCTTTAGTATAATAGTACGACATTGTAGGGTTTTTATTTTCTTTTAAACTTACTCAGGCTTTTTTTCCCCAAGGAAAAATCACAAAAGAGTATCTCTCTCAAAATGCATAACTCTAAAAAGCAACTCAAAAGACAATTGATGTTATCGTCGTCTTTTAAAGATGAGGAGTTGGAGGCAAAGGAAAAATCAAATAATGTGCTCAAATGTACTTACTTATTGAGATTATACATACACAATGTATAGATTATTACCTGATATATGGTAAATAATCAGCAGATGATAGGCATTATTGAAAATAACCAAGTAAGCCTACTAAATATTTGGCCATAGATGTGAAATATTCTTTGATATTTAACCAAAATGAAAATGGATCCTTTACTGCTTTCTTGATATATTTTTAGTGGTGTGTGTTTTTATTTGTGTGTGTGACTGTGTGTGTCTATTTCTGTTGTTTCCTATATAAAGTATTTTTTGGAGGTTCAATATTAAGACGGAATATACAGAAAAGTCAGACATTTAAGAATATAATATTTCCAACGGGAAAATATTCTCTTCTCTACCCTTAAGTGAAAACCAGACATAGAATCTCCCAATCAGGCTTTATGTAGACTTGAACTGTTAACTAAGGTGGGAATAAGTTAATAACACTTAAAATTATCTGCTTTCACTCACTAAGAGAATATTAGAGTCACTATATTACCATAAAATACACTTTAAAGCAAAAGCATTATTAAAGAAAGGTCACAATATAATGTCAACAGATTCAGGCCCCCATAAACATAATTTACTTAAGAACGTTAAACCTATAATAGCATAACCTCAGAATATATGTGAAAAAATTGATGTAACTACAAACATTGTAGACAAATTAACTGTCCTCATGTGAGAGTTCAACCTACCTAAATAATTGACAAACCAAGCAGACAAAATTAATAAGGATGTATAACAGAAATAACAAGCTTAATAAAAATTTAGAGAACTTGTATCCTTCTTAAGCATTCATGGAATATTTACTGAAATTGATGAACTAATATGTCATAAATTAAATCTCAGAATTTTCAAATAACTGGTCATATGCTGTGACTATAATTTGGGTAATTATAAATTAACTTAAAGATAACATTCCTAAATACACTGTAGAGCAAATAAGAATTTAGAATGCTCATAACATATTCAGAGATATATTGCCATACCACATATTAAAACATGTGGATGTAGCCAAAATAGTACTTTGAAGGAAATAGAGTCCTAAATGCATATAAAACAAAATAATAATTACTCAAAATCCATGAGGTAAGCATCTAATCCAAGAAATTAGAAAAAGAAACCACAAAAAATGCAATAAATAGAATGAAAAAGAAAGAAAATATAAGAATAAAATTGAATGAAACAGGGGATTTCCACTTCTGGTATGTTGGAATAACTGGTACTAGATTTGCCTTTTTGCTGCAAAAAAGAAAAACTGGAAAATGGGACCAAATATATGAAACAGCTGTTTTCAGACACTGGGCAACAAACATCACAGGACTATTCTCTCTGGGAGAAGGTAAACAAATGAGAGGAGTCCTGCAAAACACAGTAGGTTTGTGTCTGAAGGCACTTACTAAACTTTGGTCACAAAAGGGTCAAGCCTAGCTTCTCCCTAGCAAAGCTAAAACAAACCTTGAAAGGATCAGTTAAGTTAAGCTTGATCCTTTCACTGTTTGTTTTTAGCTTTTGATAGAGTTTGGATGTTATTGTACTCCCAGATCTCATGTGGAAATCTGATCCCCAATGTGGCAGTGTTAGGAGCTGTTTGAGTCATGGGGGAAGATCTCTCATGAATGGATTAATGTGCTCCCTGGGGAATGGGGGTATGAGTGAGTTCTCCTTCTATTAGTTCCTATGAGAGCTGGTTTTTTAAATGTCCCTGGCACGTCCCCCTCTCTCTCTTGCTTCCTCTAGCCATGTGCTCTGCTTGTATGCACTTGCTGGCTGCCTGCTGCTTTCCACCATGAGTAGAAGCAGCCTGAGGTCTGCACCAGATACAGCTGTCCCACAATCTCAAGTGAAGTAAACCTCTGTTCTTTATAAATTACCCAGTCTCAGGTATTCTGTTATAACAACACAAAAATGGACTACTACAGCTTTGCAAGGGAGAGACTAGTGTTGCCTTTACTCTGGGACCAGTTGTAGCCCTACTACTGTTCAAGGATGCCCATTCCCATCACTTCTATTCAACAAAGTACTGAAGTCTTAGCCAAGGCAACTGGCCAAGAAAAACATTAAAGACTACACCTGAAACTGTTATAAATAGTAAACAAATTCAGTAAAGTTGCAGGTTACAAAATCAACATACAAAAATCAGTTGTGTTTGTAAACACTAATAACAAAATATCTGAAAAAGAAATTAAGAAACCAATTTAATTTCCAATAGCATAAAAAGAATAAAATATATAGGCATAAATTTAACCAAAGAGGCTGTATTAGTCTGTTTCCATTGCTTATAACAAAATACTTGGAACTGGGTAATTTATAAGAAAATGAAATTTATTGCTTACAGTTTCAGAGGTTGGAAGTCCAAAGTCCAGAGAACATATCTGGTGAGGGTCTTCTTTGGTGGTGGCTTTACAGCAATGCAGGGGTCTCACATGGCAGAAAATGTCAGAGCAGAGAGAGAGAGAGAGAGTGAGAGAGAGAGAGGAGAGAGAGAGAGAGAGAGAGACTCTCACATACTCTCCTAAAGCCCTCAGAACCATGCCCATGATCACCATTGTTAATCCATTCATTGGGCATGATCCTCAGAATCTAATCACCTCTTCAAGACTCCACCTTTCAGTTACCATAATAGGATTCCCCACTCTCAACACTGTTAAGCCTCCAACACATTAAACTTTGGGGGACACAGTTCAATCCACTACACAGGCAAAACATGTATAAACTGAAAACTATAAAACACTAGTGAAAGAAATTAATTGACACAAATACATGTAAAGATATCTTGTGTTCATGGATTGGAGGAATTAATGTTGTTAAAATGTTCATATTACCCAAAGCAATCTACAGATTCAATGCAATCCCTAACAAAATTCCAAAGGCATTTTTCAAGAATGTGAAAAAAAAACAATTCTAAAATTCATATGGAACCACATAAGATTCTGAATAGCCAAAGCAATTGGCTTAAGAAAAAAGAACAAAGCTGGAAGCATTACATAAATAAGTTCAACTTATTACAATCACTACCATGAAGAAATATCTGCAATCCCATGTCCAAAGTAGCATTATTCATATTAGCTAAGATACGGAAACAACCTATGCATTCATCATGAGATGAACAGATAAAGAAAATATGGTATACATACACAATAGAATATTATTCAACCTTAAAAAAGAAGGAAATTCTGCCATTTGCCACAATATGGATGGACCTGGAGGACATTATATTAAGTGCAATAAGCCAGCCACAGAATACTATATGATCTCACTTTTATGTGGCATCAAACTTATAATAAAATGATGACTTCCAGTGACTGGGGAGAGGAGGAAGTGGAAAGGTGATAATTAATAGGTGTAAAATTTCGGTTATGCAAGATAAGTTCTAGAGATGTACTATACACAGCATGGTGCTTATAGCTGCCATATACTGCATGGTATACTTAAAATTGCTAAAAGGATCTTACGTTAAATGTTCTTACCAAAACAAAATAAAACAAAACAATGATAATAACAAAGGGGCAGGAAGAAACTTTTGAGAGGTGATTGATATGCTTATGGCCTTGATGGTAGTGATAGTTTCACAGATGTGTATATCTCCCCAAATTCACCAAGATGTATACATTTATGTGTCAATTATACCTGAATAAAGTGGTTTCTTTTAAAAAAAGAATTTAACAGTTTCAATAGTAATTTTATTTTTTCAATGATGCATTAAACAAAGAATAAGTATGTAATATATTTTCAGCAGAAATAGCACATTCCTTCTGTCCTTGACATAATGCAGCAGACTTTCTCAGGCTAACAAGGAGGCAGGCAGACTGAAAGATTACAGAAGTCTAAAGTATAATATTTCAGATCTACTTCAAGAAATACCATCTTATCTGAAACTGACAAGATCACATTGATATTCAGCTTGAATATCCTGTGCTATGTCTTTTAAAGTAAGTTGATATATAATTAAGCAGGAATTGTTGACAGGGTCATGAATGATAACATTCAGGAGCTTATTGAACAAATCTCGTCTCTATGGGAACTGAATTTCTATATTTGTGTGAATTTAGGATGTTATATCTTATTCACGCCTTGTTTCATTAATATCTTTATTCAAGTGTTCCCTTGTTCCCTCAACAAAAATTTATTGGTCACCGGGTAAGAGATGTACTTAGTTTGGTAAATGATCACTAGAATTGAAGACCTGCATTCAAGGTCTACCACAATGTATGACATCAGAAATTACCACTTCATCCACAAAATGGGGATGTGAAGGAGAGGGGTTTGGGCTTTGGCAATCTCTGAGACCCCTTCTGGTTCTGTAAATCCATCTTTGTTACATATGTACAAGAGAGTCTCTGACCTCCTGTCATTTACAGCCTGATAAGGAGATAAGAAAATGACATATTATGTTAAGACCAGACAAATAGCTTTAAAAAGTATTAATCAAAATTTTAAATAATTTATTTTATAAGCAAAGCTATTTGAATGCAGATGCAGGCAGTATGCTCAGGAATCTCCAGAGGGAGATATGATGGACTTTCAAGTCTAGAGTCTTGATCTTGAGTGTCACAGTGACTTACTCTAACCAAAATCATGAGGCTTTTCAATGTAATGTACATAATTCCCAGCGAGCAGTGCATTTCTTACAACAGGAAAAATATAGAGGAAGCTAAAGTATCAGTGGGACTTTTTTTTTTCTTTTTTTCTTTCTTTTTTTTTAAATAAGGGATTCATATAACCTCCAAGCAGTAGGAGCTACAAATAGGATTTTGTGTTTAATTGCATCAGGTTTCATGGCTGGATGCATCCAAGTCAATGAAATTAGATACTCTGATAGTTAAGTCATTTTTAAGTGCCACCTTACTGACTCTAGCTATCTAAATTATTGGGTGACCAATCTCAGTTCAGAATGATACATTATCTCTTAAGATATATCAAATACATTCAGCTAGGGCACAGTCATATCTTGTGGGTGTCTTGTGTCTTTTTTTTACCATCTTTGCTCTAATTCAGCATGTATAGAATTTAGGGCATGTGTCACTAAGGCAATACTCATATTAGTCATTATGTCCAAGGACTTGGGGTGGAAGTGGGGAGTCTTTACGTGTACAGTAAACAAAATCTGTTGGGAAGTGATACTATTACTTGCAACATTTTGAAGTTCAATTTGAAGTAACTATTTTGGTTATTTCCATACTGATTTATCTTTTGGGACACGAAGATTGGTGATCTATGTTCTTTTTATGAAAAATGCAAATATTTAGAGATTTAAAAAGGTTTGTATCACAGATTATTCAATTTTTGAAATATGTAATGGAAACTATGATAATCAAGATAGTACAATCACATCTGTTATACCTTAAAGAGTTTTCTCTAGGTTTCTATAATGTGAAAATATCCATTGATTAGACTGTAGAACTTTGATTCATTATGTAATAAAATATATTTTAAAATTACATTCTGGACTATATGAATTTTTAATTTAATTATTTTGATAAATATTGCACAGTACATTAACCACATTGGTACTACATTGGTACAGACTGTGGAAATTTCCTGTATTACTATTTCTGCAAATTTGTTTGGCTTTCATTGCCAAGAAATGTTGGTCACATTTGTGCCAGTTACTTAATTGTTACCTCTCTGCTCCAAATCCAACTTTCTATCTTCTCTTCTGTGGTTTTGGAGAAGGAACTCTGAAAACTATATTACCCAGACTCATTTGCTGGAGGGCTTCTGCCAATAGGAGGCTCTAGGGCAGTGGTTCTCAACCTTGGCTGCATATTGAAATCACCTGGAGACATTTGAAGACTATTAGTGCTTAATTACTATGTCCACAAATTCATATTTCATTGTTTACAAGCATAGACTGGGTATCAGGGTTTTTAATATTAAGTAATTCTAGTGAGCAGCTAAGGTTAAGAATCATGACACTCTAGGGCAGCAGTCAGGGAGAAAGTCTTCTCTCCTTTTATGATCTTCCTTCACCACACCTGAGCACAGCAGTCACCGCAGGAGGGCCACTGGACTCCTGTTTCCAGCCTCTCTATGTACTTCTGGAACTACCTCACTGTGTCCCCTGAAAGGTATCAGCAACAACTGGGTGGTGCCCCTAACCATTCCCCAGAGGGCTGAGAATTCTCCTTCACACACTTAAGGTTCTAGTAGCAACCAAGACATTTCCCACCTCCAAAAATCTGAGCACCTGTTTCTCAAAGCCTCAACTCTGATATCTACAGTTACTTCCACTGAGTTACCATATCATCGCTTTTCCTCTTTAAGCACTCCAAATCTTCTGTTAACTAATTTCCTATATTAAAACTCTTTTGTGGAAATGTTAGATGTTATCTACTTTCCTGACTGGACCCAACTGTATTGTTAGTTAATAGTTATAATTATTTCTCAACTATACCAATGCTACGGCTCTAATAGCCATAGAGGAAGTGGGAAACTGTAATGTATCAACAGTCATCCTTGGATTACTTAATTAGAAACATGGGAAAATTTTCTCCAGCTATTGACCTATGGAAGTAGAGCTGGAAAAAATAGAGAGGCAAGATTTGTATTAAACTCCAGGGTATGTGGGTGGGAGGGTGGTGAGATGTGTACAGATGTGGCCCTCTCAGGATAGAAAAATGATTACATTTATGTATGGTGGGTGTTAAATCCAAATCAAGAGACTCTACCCCGAGATATGAGTTTCCACTGATTAGAAAGAGCCTAAAAGTACTTTTTATCTTATTTTTATTTGTTTTTTTTTATTGGAACATAGTTGATTTTTTTTTTATTGGCACATATCTGTTGGGTACAGCATTGAATATCAATACCTGTGTGCAATGTGTGATGTTCAAATCAGGATAATTAGTATATTCAGCGTTATACAATGTAATCAATTTTTGTGGCCCTTTACCAATTCCTCCCTTATCCTCCTCCTCATCCACCTTTCCCACTTCTGCTTACCTCAGTTCTGTGCTCTGACCATGTTAAAGACACGATTTATTTAAATGATTCATCTAAAAAGTAAATTTTAAAAAAGTACTTTTTAAATGAATCATTTACATAAATCGTGTCTTTAACATGATCACAGCTTCAATATAAACAATTGAAAATAAGCTGTTAGTATAAATCTTCCTTTTATATAAAATAAGAATATTTCTGGAAGTTAAATCTAAGGGAAAATATTTATATTTATTTACATTTGCCATCCCACTTTTTGATTTTTTGTAGTATTCTGTTTAAGATGTATTAAGGTTAATAAACATTCATTATGTCTGTTGTAGAACCACAGGTCAGGGAGCGCCATCTCTCTTGCTTTCATGCTGCTAAGCCAAGCTCCTGGAACAAAGAAAATAAATCCAAGCTATGTGAAAGCAGGGGAGGAATAAATGTAGGTGGAGCTCGCTTAGATTGCTTCATGTTGCATGTATCAAGGGCTTTTACTGCCATTTCACCCTAATCAAGTGGGTTATTTGTTGTTGCTGGCTAATTAATGTAACCATTTTTTTAAAAAATGTATTGTGTTTCTCATAGAGTTGAAACCAATGGAAGTAAAGAAGATTGGGAGGAGGGGAATAGGATGGAATATTAGCTGGAATATAGCTTGGGGATGATATAAGTGAGGGAAGAATAGAAAAACGAGAGGCATGAGCCAATAGAGGTGTTGGGACCTCCCAACTATACTTTGACCTAATTTAACTATGGCCTAAGGTACATTGAATCTACTTCAGATTATAGGCTTTTGTGAAATTTTAGATATAAGGCTGCCACATGAGAAGGGGACTATCTGGACCTAGTGTAAGAAATGGGGGGTTTAATGAATTGAGTATTTAGTTCAGCTCTAAAAATTAGAATAAACAGTTTTTTTTTTCTTTCTAATCAGTAAAGTTGGATTTTGGTTTCAGTGAATGAATTTTGACTAAATTTTTAAGGGAGATGTCCATTCTTAGAAATGTTCCCTTGTTGTCACTTAATGTTAGAAGGAGATCTATAGATCTATAGAGAGATCTATCTATCTACGGATGTAACTGAAATTCAAAAGGAGAAACTTTATCTTGGAATCTAATGGTAATTTGTAACAATTAGTACTGCTTATTGGTATGTGGCCAAGAGATATAAGTGATGGCTTATTAATAAAAAATGAAATACCTTTTCATTTATAATTCTGCTTTTAAAAGAGAAGTAAGAGGTTGTTTAAGAAAAGGATTACGATTAAGAATACTATTTTCAGGAAAATAATTTCATAATATTTAAAATATTCTAATCCAGTTATATATAAATGTTATAAATTAAATAGATCAAAACAAGGTTACGTATATTTTCCACTGGGAAATTTTCAATGACAATTATTTTACTATTTCTTTTCAATGCATGGCTATTTTGGATTTATGTAGGGAATAATTAGAATGTTCAGATGTGATTAGTACATTTTCTGGCTTTGTTGCTTTATATGTCTAGTAAAAATTTAAAATGCCTGAAAACAAGGATTGATATCCGTGGTAGCTATCCAAATCAATTTAGAACTATGTCTTTCAA